>NC_088243.1:25506228-25828371 GCF_036934945.1 Oncorhynchus masou masou
TTGTTAGCAGAACTGAGAGAGAGAGAAACATAAGGAACATCATAGGTCCTAGTATAGAGCTCTGTGGAACCCCTCATGACGACTCCCACTGAACCCTAACCTCTGTGATAAATAGTACAAGAGTAGTATAATACAAAAGCATTTGGGTGTAGTAGAGTGTAGCATAACTGAATAGTATAGTATTCATTTATACTACAGAACACTGGATACTCACCTGTTGGACTCCTCCCCTTTATAATAATCGGCTGCCTGCTCATAGTGGGCGATTGCCTGGGCAACAGGAGACACACACGTAAAGTATTGTTCATAAGGAGTGTCAGATGTGAGTGAGTGTGTGTGTGTGCGTGTTCCGTACCTTCTCTATGTCCACCAACTCGGACTCGTACACCTCTGCGATGGTGATGTGATGTTTGGCTGCGATAGTAAACCTACCCTGTAATACACATGTGGACAACACTGATACATAATCATTAGAATATACACTGTATCAGCCTTCAAATCGGTTGGTAGCAGCCAATGATGTCTGGAAAACAAAGCCCCCTCACACACAGTACATGCACTATTGCACATAGAAATGGGTGAAGCAGGTTAAGATGACAGTGGTATGGTTAGCGGTCACAGGTTAGGAATTGGAGGTCAGGGCTCAAGGGTTGGACCAGGCTTACCATGTCAGTGTAAATATCGATGGCTGCATTTATACAGTTGATAGCCTCTAAAGGAGAGATGGGGAGAGGGAGGAGTGAAAGAAGGGGAAAGAGAAAAAGAAATGGGGCAGAGAGATAGAGAAAGAGAGAGCAGGGAGTAAGAGAGGTTAGGTTTTCCTACCAGAGACAGTGAAAAAGAAAGAACACAGACAGAAACATACAGTATGTACTAGTAGGGACTACTATTAGGGAGGCTTTGCCCTCTGGGGCGGCAGGTGGTTAGAGCGTTGGGCCAGTAACTGAAAGGTTGCAAGATCAAATCCCTGAGCTGACAAGGTAAAAATCTGTTGTTCTGCCCCTGAATAAGGCAGTTAACCCACTGTTCCTAGGCTGTAATTGAAAATAAGGATTTGTTCTTAACTCACTTACCTTAAATAAAGGTAAAATAAATAAATAGTCTAGTATGTATTGTTGGAGTGTGTTCCTACCCTGAGGATCAGCCTTCTTGTAAGCGTTCCCTGCGTCGACGAAGCTGGTGGCTGAGTCCAGTTTATTCTGCAGCTGCATGTGGAGCCGGGCCCCCTGACAGAACGCATTACCAGCAGCTACACACACACAAACACATAATGATCATATCTATGGAACGTATGTAGTATTTCAGCTGTGTGTGTGTGTGTGTGTGTGTGAGTGACCCACCGGTCCAGTTCTTGGCCATCTTGAACATGTTGGCTGCTCTGGCGTACATCTCACATGCATCTTCTACTTTGTGGTGACTTCCCCTGAAATACACAGATATTCACAAAAACGTTTAACAACACTGTAAGGTATATGAGTTCTAGACCTGGACACCATCAGAAAATGTGTTTTTGTCTAGTGGGTCTCATTCAGGAGGATGCAAACTGAACGTTGTCTACTGAAGAAAATCTATACTGAACAAAAATATAAATGCAACACACAACAATTTCAAAGATTTTACTGAGTAACACTTCATAGAAGAAAATCAGTCAATTGAAATAAATTAATTAGGTCCTAATCCATAGATTTCACATCACTGGGCAGGAGCGCAGCCATGGGTGGGCCTGATAGGGCATAGGCCCACCCACTTGGGCGCCTGGTCCACCCACTGGGGAGCCAGGCCCAGCCAATCAGAATGAGTTTTTCCCTGCAAAAGAGCTTTATTAGAGACAGAAATACTCCTCAGCACCCCCCTTCCCCTCCTCAGATGATCCCGCAGTTGAAGAACCCATATGTGGAGGTCCTGGGCTGGCGTGGTCACACATAGTCTGCCGTTGTGAGGCCGGTTGGATGAACTGCCAAATTCTCTAAAATGACGTTGGAGGCGGCTTATGGTAGAGAAATTAACATTAAATTCTCTGGCAACATCTCTTATGGACATCCCTGCAGTCAGCATGCCAATTGCACACCCCCTTAAAACTTGTGACATCTGTGGCATCGTGTTGTGAGACAGAACTGCACATTTTAGAGTGGCTTTTTATTGTCCCCAGCACAAGGTGCACCGGTGTAATGATCATGCTGTTTAATCTGATTCTTGACATGCCACACTGGTCAGGTGGATGGATTATCTTGGGAAATGAGAAATTAAATGCTCACTAACAGGGATGTAAACTAATTTGTGTACAAAATGTCAGAGAAATATGCTTTCTGTGGGTATAGAAAATGTCTGTGATCTTTTATGAAAAATGGGACCAAGACTTTACATGTTGCGTTTATATTTTTGTTCAGTATATTGAATATCTCATGAATAGAGCTGGCCTACTCTACATGTCAGAGAGCCATGTCTGTTGTACAGAATATATTATGGGCCACTACCAATAAGCACCCTACTGTTGTCATTAATGAGCAACAACCCAGGTCAGGGTGGCGCAGCGGGTGGCTAAATATCCGGGTTCGAAACCGGGCTGTGTAGCAGCAACCAGGAGTCCCATAAAGCCGGCCGGGATGTCACTGTCCCGTGCACGCACGCTGATATGGTCACCAGGTGTAGGTGTTTCCTCCCACACATTGGTGCGGCCGGCTTCCGGGTTAAGCGAGCAGTGTGTCAAGAAGCAGTGTGTCTAGGCGGGTCGGCATGGCTCTCGACCTTCGCCTCTCCCGAGTCCGTAAGGGAGTTGCAGCGATAGGACAAGACCCTAACTACCAATTGGGGGTAAAAAAAAGAAGAAGAAAACAGCAACCACCCCGGTGGTTAAATGGTACATGTTGTCAGAACGGGGCAGCAGGGTAGCCTCGTGGTTAGAGCGTTGGACTAGTAACCGGAAGGTTGCAAGTTCAAATCCCTGAGCTGACAAGGTACAAATCAGTCGTTCTGCCCCTGAATAGGCAGTTAACCCACTGTTCCTAGGCCGTCATTGAAAATAAGAATGTGTTCTTAACTGACTTGCCTAGTTAAATAAAGGTAAAATTTAAAAAAATAAAAGAAGTCCTGAGCACAGCACATCTTTCCCTGAGGCCTGACTGCGACAAACAGGACCGTCATCCTCCCCCTCACATTTGCAAAATTATACGTATAATAATTACATTAATATAGGCCTAACCATCATACATCTAAACAATACACTCGCGATGTGTTGTGTCCAATGTCAAGAAAAATCGACACATCCCCTTGCCGTGATGCAGCAATAGTGAATCTGCGCTCGTGTGTGTACTGACTCGGTAGGCTACATGAGAACCAGGGCATCTCATCTCACCCGAACATCCCTCCCAAGAACGAGCCGGAGGACTTGACCTTCTTGTCTGCTTCGGCCATCAGCTGCATGGCCTCCTTCTCTTTTCCGGAGGTATCCATCGCTGTTTGGGCTGTGTGTGTGTCGTCCACAAGGTAAAAACAAATATTCCGCAGAATCCGTTCAGCTGGGAATGGATTCCGAGAGATGGTGCTGATGAGAGTCCTCCTCGGTCGTATGACTTTATCTATTGATTCCCTCTTGGTGCATTACCGCCACCTATCGATCTGGAGAACATTTCAACAAGTTTGACTCCAGCACGACTTATTTGTAAGAATCGTACTGCATTTATATATATTTTGTCTACCATAACAAGTGCACTGTATAGCGTTTCATCATACAAGACTGAAAACAAAACTCTGCAAAGTATGTTTTATGCATTTGAGACTTGAGAGGTTCTTCTGAAAAATCCTGCAGCAAAGCGATGCGGAAGTTGCTCCAAAGTTGAAAACATAAACAGAGCCATCAACAGAAACTGTCGTTTTGTTTACTATTGTTTGCTAGCTATTACATTTTCAACATAGCTCATTATTAAAGCAGCGTAACCAAAGAATATCGATTCATCTTTAAAGTTTGTCTTCAGAGAAGTCACGTTCGCTTGAGAAACAACGTTCGTCTTCCAATGACTACCTTCGTTAGCTGTTCTTCTAGTAGCGGGTGAGGTAGCTAATTCTAGCTAAGTGGTAACGTTAACTTTTCAGCATAAATTGTGAGTTTGATAGCTGGAGTGGAAACGCACGGCCTCCCCCAGTGCTCAAAGAGGTATGGGTCAGACACACAGTTAGTCTGCGGTAAGTGTCGGTAATAGTAGTCTCTAACCAGCCTCTAAATATCCCCTAACCCCTCAATGATGTCCAAGTGAGCCCTTGGTTTCGGGACAGCACTGACAACATGGTGGATACCTGTGAAGGTAGGGGTGATTGGTAATTCAGCATCTCTTGCTCTGTTTGCCTGTATCTGTGGTGTCTCAGACCACTCTGGACAGACTGTCCTTATAAAGGCTGGGCCCTCTACTTCATTGAATGTAGGTGTGTCTATGTACATACACACCGTGTGTGTTTCCTGTGTGAAGGTTTCATACAGAGTTCTCCATATATGGAGATCAAAGTGTTTGAACAGTACTTCACCTCACAGATACACCATTGACAAATATGTCAAAAACATAGTCTGAAGACATCATTTTCAGCTCTGAAAATAGTAGCCTTTGGTGAGAGGGTGAACTTAGTGTGTGTGGGATGAGTTTGAGCATCAGGGCAGTGTGTTGGTGGACTATAAGCGTCTGGTTGAGGATAAGGAGGTTTGTATGGCTCTGCCGGACCAATCAGCTAAGAGAACAACCAGAAACCACCCTTAACTGTCTGGAACTCGCCATACACCAGGTACACACACGTCACTGAAGGTAGGTGTGTCTATGTATTTTAATGTGTGTGTGTGTGTGTCAGTTTTGACGGAGGACTTGGAGAGACATGCTGCGGGGTTACAGGGGGAAGGGCTTCCCGGGGGGGCCACACCCATCATTAACATACCTCAGTTCCAGGTAAAACACACACAGTTACGGTCTCTCTCTGACTCAGCTATTAGAAATATGTGTTTGTCCCTAACTGTGTCTGTTTCAGATTGTATAATTATGAGTCATTGACAGCCCTGAGGACCCTGCGGGGTGAGTGTGAGGGGGACCGTGGTCTGTGTCAGCAACATCACACTCACCCTACCACACGGCAAGTTCACCATGCCCACCAAGGTACAACACACACATTCACTTTCACCACAGTCGACATTGGATTGAACCCCAGGCTGTGTGTTTCCTCAGTGCGTGCAGCCAGGTGTCATAGTCGTTCCTTCATTCCCAACAGCTCCCGTCTCACCCTCATTGGACTGGCATAATATCAAGTAGCTACACTATTATTTATCATGCTTATATTGTATATGTCTATACAATTCAATTTAAAGCTCCAGAGGTTTCTTGGGTGAATGGGCTAGGGGTCAGTGTCTAGGGTGTATGGGCTAGGGGAAAGAGTTTAGGGGGGCTGAGGCTGTATGCAAACTATTATTTCCCATGGTGGTCCAGGAGATTATTGGAGGAGAGCAGAGGGGGGCGGGGCGGATGCCTCCGGACAGTGGAGTGTCACCTGACCTCTGTGACAGTGCTGTCCCTGGAGACACTGTTACTAACACAGGAACTGTCCAAGTCTGCCAGGATGACACACAGTTAACACCCTAGAGACGATTATCTAAGTTACATAAAGAAATTCCCATCAAAATCGGTCAGTTTAAGCTAGAGATGGTTTTTTTTTGCATTGGATGCATCTCAATCGCCTGCTGTGAAAGGAGATAGTGATGTTTGTCAGACCATGAGACATCTCGGTTGTCTCACAAAAAAGTCTGTAGCGTCTGAACGGTTTGACCTAAACTATTACATTTGTATTTGCCAGGGAACAGCTACTCTTCCTGGGGTCCGAACACACCAAAGCACCCACATTACAGATAAAACAGGGAACTATGTTTGTACTGAATGAGCTAAAGATAAAACAGTACATCATATAACATCCCTACACCACCATACAACAATATCACAGTGTGCGCGTATGCATGTGTCTGTACCTTTGTGTCTGTCTCCTCACAGAACCCATAACGTGTATTTTTACCTGCGTTTTAAATCTTATTCTACTGCTTGCATCAATTACCTGATGTGGAATAGAGTTCCATGTAGTCATGGCTATATGTATTACTGTGCACCTCCCATAGTCTGTTCTCGACATTGGGACTGTGAAGAGACCTCTGGTGGCATGTCTTGTGGGTGTACATTCAGCTTGTCAACACCTCTTAATGATGAAGTCAATCTCTCTTCCACTTTGAGCCATGAGAGATTGACATGCATGTCATTAATGTTGGCCCTTAAAAGTACACGGAGAGCTGTGTTGCCCTGTTTTGAGCCAACTGCAATTTTCCCAAGTCCTTCTGTGGCACCTGACCACACTACTGAACAGTAGTCTAAGTGTGACAAAACCAGGGCCTGTAGGACCTGCCTTGTTGATAGTGTTGTTAAGAAGGTAGAGCAGCGTTAAGAAGGTTGACCATGACAGTTTACAAGACAGGGTTACTCCAATCAGTCAACCTACCAGGGTAGTTACAAACAGCACAGGAATCAAATCATCAAAATTGCTTGAAAGCAGTATCCAAATCCATAGGCTGTAGTGATCACAATATAATAGCCATATCTAGGAAAACCAAAGTTACAAAGTCTGGAACTAATATAGTGTATAAGAGGTCATACAATAAGTTTTCTAGTGATTCATATGTTGATGATGTAAAGAATATTGTACTTGATAATGTAGCACTTGGTGGTCTATAGCAGCTTTACACAAGAATGGGCTTTAGGTGAGGTAAATAAACCTGTAGCCATATTACTTCAACAGAATTTAACATTAGATTGTCTCTAAGCTTTATAGGAATGTGGTTCTTTATATAGACCACAACACTGCCTTCGTTGGCATTTGTCTTTTTGGTAAATGTTATAACCATGTATTGCTACCACTATCATCAAAGGTACAGTTGAAGTCAGAAGTTTACATACACCTTAGCCAAATACATTTAAACATAGTTTCACAATTCCTGACATTTAATCCTAGTAAAAAGGTCCTGTCTTAGGTCAGTTAGGATCACCACTTTATTTTAAGAATGTGAAATGTCAGGATAATCGTAGAGAATGATTTATTTGGGCTTTTATTTCTTTCATCTCATTCCCAGTGCGTCAGTTGAAATGCACTCAATTAGTATTTGGTAGCATTGCCTTTAAATTGTTTAACTTGGGTCAAGTGTTTCGGGTAGCTTTCCACAATAAGTTGGGTGAATTTTGTCCCATTCCTCCTGACAGAGCTGGTGTAACTGAGTCACGTTTCTAGGCCTCCTTGCTAACACATGCTTTTTCAGTTCTGCCCACAAGTTTTCTATAGGATTGAGGTCAGGGCTTTGTGATGGCCACTCCAATACCTTGACTTTGTTGTCCTTAAACCATTTTGCCACAGCTTTGGAAGTATGCTTGGGGTCATTGTCCATTTGGTCGCAAATGGGTCTTCCAATCTTGAATTTCCTGACGTCTTGAGATGTTGCTTCAATATATCCACATCATTTTCGTCCCTCATGATGCCATCTATTTTGTGAAGTGCACCAGTCCCTCCTGCAGCAAAGCACCCCCACAACATGATGCTGCCACCCCCGTGCTTCACGGTTGGGATGGTGTTCTTTAGCTTGCAAGCCTCCCCCTTTTCCTCCAAACATAACGATGGTCATTATGGCCAAACACTTCTATTTTTGTTTCATCAGACCAAAGGACATTTCTCCAAAAAGCACAATCTTTATCCCCATGTGCAGTTGCAAACCGTAGTCTGTTTTTTTAATGGCGGTTTCGGAGCAGTGGTTTCTTCCTGGCTGAGCGGCCTCTCAGGTTATGTCGATATAAGACTTGTTTTACTGTGGATATAGATACATTTGTACACGTTTCCTCCAGCATCTTCACAAGGTCCTTTGCTTTTGATCTGAGATTGATTTGCAATTTTCACTCCAAAGTACATTCATCTCTAGGAGACAGAACGCGTCTCCTTCCTGAGCGGTATGACAGCTGCGTGGTCCCATGGTGTTTATACTTGCATACTATTGTTTGTACAGATGATTGGAGTACCTTCAGGTGTACGGAAATTACTCCCAAGGATGAACAAGACTTGTGGAGGTCTACAATTATTTTTCTGGGGTCTTGGCTGATTCCTTTTGATTTTCCCATGATGTCAAGCAAAGAGGCACTGAGTTTGAAGGTAGGCCTTGAAATACATCCACAGGTACATCTCCAATTGACTCAAATTATGTCAATTAGCCTATCAGAAGCTTCTTAAGCCATGACATAATTTTCTTTAATTTTCCAAGCTGTTTAAATGCAGTCAACTTCGTGTATGTAAACTTCTGACCCACTGGAATTGTGATACAGTGAAATAATCTGTCAGTAAACAATTGTTGGAAAGATTACTTGTATCATGCACAAAGTAGATGTCCTAACTGACTTGCCAAAACTATAGTTTGTTAACAAGAAATTTGTAGAGTGGTTGAAAAACAAGTTTTAATGACTCCAGCCTAAGTGTATTATCTAAGTGAGTTGCAGATAGTCAGAATATGATTGTCATCGGTTACAAGCAAGTTATTGACTTCATGGACCTTGTTTCTCAGGCTGCGTATGTTAATGCTTTACTGGGAAGCTTATCAGAAGTAAACTTCATAGTGCAGGGTGAGCTGCAAAGTGGTCTTCCTACTAGGGCAAACCGCCTCAGTGCTAACAGTGTAACTGGTTCATAGGCTCATTATTACGGCATACAATAGCTGTTGGATCAAACAGGTATTCGGGGACATAAATTAAGTTACTTACATTTTGTCTGCTAACGCCCCTAGGATAATGTACTTTTGATGCAGCAATATGACGACTCATTGTCACAATGGTAGTGATTAACTGAGCAGGTCTTGGGCCATTGATATGTAATTGTTTCAACGCAGACTTGAAATGCGTGGACAGAGCCAAGAAGATTTGGTTGGACTCCATCATTCCTGTAGAGCAGTGGTCAACCAGTCAATTGCCAAACATTTCTGTAAAAAACAACAATGATAAAGCATTGTGTTCCTATTTTTTTTGGTCTCTGTTGGTGGTAGGTGCAGCCAATTCAGCTGCCCTGCGCACCAGGTAGACAAACTGTTGCAATTTCATGTGTCTGAAGGTACAAACTCTGCCTTCCTGGTGGGCCTGGAGAGGAAATCAAGTGCACTATGCTACCGCTGGCCAATCAGATTGCTCAGATGATCAAGTCTGCAGGAACGTAGCAGGCATAAAAGAAAGCTACGACAAAATTGATAGAGATTTCAAAACGTTTAAAACCATGATTAGAGAGAGACTGTCAACGAATACAGCAGAGCTGCTGTTTTAGTTCTTACTCAGCACTGTCAACACTTAAGCCATAAAATGCACGTTCTTCCTATTTCCAGTCAGCGCTACAACAAACAGTGCAGCAGTAATGAGTGGGAAAGTGTATTGATAGGCTTGGCTCTTTTTTTATATTGAGGAATATTTCACTTTCTCTGGTCATAGGGAGTAACAACATGAATTTGTGCATGAGGCAGAAATAATGCAGTGCGACTTGAGTTTCATAATCAGCTGTAACACTGTGTCCCTTTTTGGTCAGTGTCAGTGGAGGAAAGGGAGAGAGGAGGGACATTGAGAGGCTGACCCTCAGTCTGCTGCTCTCCCTCTGCTAAGACTGACCATCAGATGCAGGCACCATCAGCCCAGTAAAATAAAAAGCAAATTATTTAAATGTATGCTCACTCAGCTGTGCCTCACAAGTAATACAACAATGGATCTATGATCATATAGCCTACCTCAAATTTTTAAATATAATTTAAAAAATATCCTGAACAACAATGCATTGGCAGGTCAATTTTTATTTTTTAAATGTATTTTACTAGGCAAGTCCAGTGAGGAACAAATTCTTATTTACAATGATGGCCGAGGAACAGTGGGTTAACTGCCTTGTTCAGGGGCAGAACAACAGATTTTTACCTTGTCAGCTCGGGGATTTGATCTTGCAACCTTTCGGTTACTGGCCCAACACTAACCACTAGACTACCTGCCGCCCTAAATCAAGCAATGCCAGTATGCGGTGATAATGTAGTGGGCCTATAGCTTACTGTACAAAACTCATTGCTACAGTACTGTTTTTAATTGGTTAATGTTGCATAGGCTTACATTTTTTAAGTAATGTTAATAAAATTAGAGCGGTAGATCTCGGCATGCATTTTGACTCGGTGATCTTGACTCAGAAAAGGTTGGTGACCAGTGCTATAGAGTATCTTCTGTTTCCAGATGGTGTTGCATAAACTATTGCAGAATAATTACTAGGGACTGAGAAGGGGCTTGGGAGACACCGTCACTCCTGGACAGGGCCATCTATATAGAAGCTTACCCAACCAATCTGAGGCAGTGGTTGTGTGGCTAGCAGTGGTGCTTGGCAGATCTGAAAGAGAGGCACAACATTATTTGAATGGGAATTCAGTCCACTTGACAATTAAACAGAATTCAGTATTCTTCATGCTGATTATTTGTACAACTTGCAATACAAATAGATTAAAACAATATGAAATGTAACACTGATACAGATGATGTGCATGTGGTGGTTTCAAATAATAATGGTACTACAGATAGTTCGATCTGTCCATGCTTTTCCTAGAAAATGTCCCTAAAGCAGACATTTCTCCTTCTTGCTGGTCTGCAGATGCATGACTACATGATGTGGCTGTCACATGTGATGTGCATTGCACTAGAACAACAAATAGCTGTATCAGATAGACATTTTCAGGAAAAGCAGCTCATAGCATGCCAATAAAATGTCTATCATTGCATTGGTTCGATATTGACATCTAGTTATATAATTAAGATAGCTTCTCTACAAGCAAGAAGTACTCTTACAAGTACAGATTTTTACTAAATGTTTGGCACAGGTTAGTCACTAAAAACAGATTCGACACAAGCAAATGTAGTTTTGATTCACCAGTTGCAAAATATTATTGGATTTTCTCACATCAAGTTACATGTTTGCAAGTATTTATTCACACATTACCTGCTTGCCGGTGGTGTTGCATTTGTCAAAAGTTACATGTTTGCAAATATTTTTTGCAAGTACAAAACTGATTAGACAGGCGCAACTCATATTTGACATGCTTGTACACTTATGACATTAATTTACCTGTTTACTCGAGGCTGTGTGTGGTAAAATAAATCAGCGACAAATATTATCAACATTTTAGGAAAATAAAGTAGCTCCTAATGGACTCCTTGCAGAGGCGCTGTTTGTTCAGCTGTGGCGCAAATTTCTTTTGGTCAAGGATCTCGCTTTGTGCGCAGGAGTGTGAAATAGTTAACATTTGCACAGAAAAGGAGGCAGGGTACAAGAAATTCTGAACCATCAAGCTAGTTGGTTACACGTCCTGCATACTCGGATGTATAATTACCCAAACTATCACAGCGAGATAACTGTTCTTTTGAAGTGACAACCACCAACACGACGTAAAACTCTCGGAATACGGCAGAAAACATGGATTTATCGGCTGGAGTTGCTGGCTGGATAAAAAAAATATGAACTGTCGAGAAGGTGTTAAACAGCAGGATATGTGTAAAGAGGAATTGTTCGTGGTTTTCAATGTTGTCTGTTTGTAAAGATAACTTTGTGCGCGCGAGGGCACCTAGTTAATGTAATGCGATGAGAAGTGTGTGTTGGTCATGGCGGCAGCAGACCGGTGTACGTGTGAGGGCAGAGCTGAAGAGGCTGCAAAGACTCAAACAGAATACTCTGTCGCCCAGCTACACACCCCACATGACACGAATATCCCAATCCTGTCGACCCCAGAGGTTACCGGCCACGCGCTGAAGGGTTCCACCGAAAGCGTCACCCGATACTATCGCAGGAAAGGATGCAGGGTAACGAAAACGGCTTTAGTTTATTAAACCCGAAGGCCCTCTCGTACTCGGCTGAGGTTGTGCCCGGTGAGGTCTGGTGTGGCTCCAGGCTGAGAGTTCTATGTAATGGAAGACCGACCAACAGCACACCTGGAGAGGACCTGAGGGAAACCACCCGGTCCAAGTGGTAGTCTTGGCAGATTCATTGTTGTCTGTCTGTGAAAGAAGTTACCCAGATGAAGGCAAAATTATGCCAAATTAGATTATACTTTTAGGGCTGGTTTCCCATGCTGTCACTTTACTGTCATGGCATGAATTAAGACGGACAGAACCACACATTCTCCAGTCAGATCAACAATGCACAGTCTTGCACTGAATGTTGCTAAACATGTTCTCTAAATGTTGTGTGTGTGTGTGTGCCAGTATGAAAATCCGTGGACCATCCCCAACCTGCTGTGTGTATGTTGAATCACGCTGGTTCCGGTCCTGGGAGTCCTGATCACTGAGCAACATTTTCACCTCTCTCTGGGACTCTTCACTTTGGCTGGATTTACTGATGTGGTATGCACGCCTGCATGCGCACACACCTTGTCAGTGCTTTGGTTTTAAATAAAAACAATAACCATACACTGCCACCACTATACACACACACACTACACCCTCTGGTAACCCTGTGTGTTGTCTCTGTAGCTGGGTGGTTATATAGCCAGCAACTGGGCCAGTAGGAAGTCTGTTAGGCAGCGCTCTCTACCCATTGACTGATAAGATCCTCATCAGTGTTTTCTACATCAGTCTCCCCTACACCCACTGAAAATGTAGGACGAAAAAGAAGGGGTAATACACACATGCGTCATACACAAGTAAAACAACAGTCCACATTAATTTGTCTAGTTGGTTAGTCATGTGTTTGCATACGTGCATGCAGGTGAACACAGCGATCCAGCTCTTCCTGGTAGCAGCATCGTTGGCCTCATCTGTCTTTCACTTCAGACAGTCCGCTCCTGCAGACCCTACGGTAATACACACACCATAGCCAGTCTGTTTCTGCAGACTACACACTGGAAATCTTAATGGTACATTGTTTCTGTTGTGTGTTTTGGTAATACTGCTTCTGTGTGTGCAGGTATATCACACAGGTAACGACGACTGTGTCAGGCTACAGCTACTGTCACTACAGCATGAAGACTCTTGCGGTGCTCAACAGCACTAAGTAATCCATGGCAACTCAACAGCTCCAACTAAACTCCGCAACACCAAGTAATTGTTGCAACGTAACACGCTTGCTGCACTCACCGGTCTGCCAGAGGACTCAAGTTGAACACACCCATACTTGTGTAAAAACTCCAAAATGAACTCTTGTGAGCATGTGTATTTATTAACCCTGTATTGGCATGGGAACCCTCCTGGTAGATTGACAGTTTTGTATCTGATGAATGTGATTAAATCATGAACCTGCTCTGATAACTTCGACACATGGCGAGAGGCTAACTCCTTGTTTAGATTGCTAGTATGCTCTGTAAAGAGGATCAGGATTCTGCAAGAGTGTATGTGGTGGGAAATGTTAAGCATGGGTGTAATGCGGAAACAGCTTTCCAAGGTTTTCAACATTACAACCAATTCTACCAAAAAGGTTTACAGTGTCAGCTGTTAGTGACACCTGCTGGTCTACTGAATACACTTCAGCTGTTTTATCAGATTGACTATTGATATTTTGCCATTAGTTCAGTCTCCTAGTTTGGTGACTCAATACAGCAGTTAGTCAAACCCTAATCTCGTAAACCGAGATTTCAGTGAGATGAGATTTGGAAGCGCAAGGCTAGTAAAACCCCAACACCAGTAATATTGGAAAGAAACATGATTTAATGAGGCTTCAAATTACATCAGGTGGTGATAGTCATTTCGGACAGTAATGAGTATTTTACATCCAATTCGTAGTGCTTTGGAAACTATCGAAAAGCAGTGATAATTACTGCAACTTACTAATTGATTAAATTAATTTAACCAGGTTTTACATGGCTGATGCCTTCAAACCCAATTTGCGCGTATCAGATTCTGGAGGTGAATTCAGGTCTTCTGACGAGGGAACTGTTAACCTCTGCAAGTGAACAACATCCTGCAGACAAAACGCAAGGTTCAACCTTTACTTCTGAAGGAGAGGTTGAGAATTAGTAGATGAGGAAAGGCAATGTGAGGAGGAAATGGCCAGAGTAGGTTAATTATCCATGGTTACCTGCCAGGGCCATCGCCAGGTGTAGCTCATCTCTCATGAGCTCCAGAACATCACTAACACCCTGCTCCCCCTACAAACACACGTTTTGACATTTTAGTTATTTAGCAGTAGTCAAAACAACTACATATGGTCCTTTATCTGCACGCACACACACAGTGGTACCTGGCAGGCGAGCCCCCAGAGTACAGGCCGTCCGAGGAAGACAGCGGTAGCCCCCAGAGCTAAGGCCTTCAGGACGTCTGTCCCCCTCCTCACCCCTCCGTCAAGGTACACCTCACACCTCCCTGCTACTGCTGACACCACCTCAGACAGCACATCCAGCTACACACATAACATATGTCACAGATCAAGAAGTGAAATATTACTGAAGCGTTTGTGTGTGTTGGGCTCCCTCACCGTAGCTGGGACCCCGTCTAGCTGCCTTGCTCCGTGGTTAGACACCAGGATCCCATCTACACCGTGGTTAAGTGCTTCTAGCGCATCTTCAGCTGGAGGGAAGAAGGGTCGATATAGATGTATAGACATGTTACTACTCTGCCATGAAACTTAAACCTGCCTTATCATTATGTGGCGTGTACTGTGTGTTGTGTGTCACCTCTCAGGACACCTTTGACGACCACAGGGAGGTGTGTGTTTTTCTTCAGCCAAGCAATGTGTTCCCAGCAGAGAGTAGGGTCGATAGCCTGAGCGACATAGACAGCCAGCCCACTGTCCTCACCGTAACCCTCAGCACTGGAGAACGCCAGCTCTGCCGAACCAAAGTTAGTCATCCTACACACGCACACACACAAACACTAAAATAAGAGGTAAGCTTAAATAGTATATTATTTGATGAAGCATGTGTGTGTGTCTGTGTATATGGTGTGGTGATGAGTGTGTTTTTGGTTCCTACTTCAGGTGAGGGGGGAGTTTAAAGCGGTTGCGCACGTCGTCTCGTCTCTTTCCGAGGTAGGGCGTATCCACGGTAACAAAGATGGCCTTATACCCCGCCTCTTCAGCCCGGCGCACCAATGACAGGGTGAGGTTGCGGTCCTTATAGATGTATAGCTGTACGGATTATATATAGGTCATAGATGTTCACCAAACTGGTGATGTAAACTGTGATGTAATCAAAACCTATATCTAGCAGTACTCCACCTGCATCCAGAGCAGGCCGTCGCCAGCTGATGACCTCACTTCCTCTATGGTAGAGGTGGCCCAGGAACTCAGCATCATCCCCGTCCCTGCCGCTCTGGTTGCTAGGAGATGGAGCTTTATTACACACATACAGTATACACAAGAGGCTGGAAGCAGCCGTGTGTGTGTGTACATACCTCTGGCAGTGGCCGTCTCTCCGTCAGGGTGGGCCATCCTCTGCATTGCGGTTGCCCCGACACACACAGGCATGCTGATTCGCTGACCTAAAACACTAACACTCAGATCCACGCGGGACACATCCCTCAGTACCCTAGGGAACAAACGCCACCTATACACACAGAGAAGTGATCTGGTGTAAACAAGTGCTGTGTCAGACATTGAACAGGACTTTGAGTTGAAGTTAGGTGGTGAGTCAATTATTAAACTACTGTGGTGATTTCTAGGATATTGTCTGCCTAAAACTGCCACACAAAAAACTGTGAACAGCACTGAAACACCCCAAAAACACTTCTAACTCACCTCACTAACATATTCTATGAGATGATGATGGAGAACATAATCTGTGCAGATCTTAAGTAAACAGTGTGTGTGATGCAGTATTCTACACTAGTGTTGTATGAAGCCTTGTTGTCTGGTTTTAATGTTACAACTAGGTTTGATTCTCCACATTACAATAGTTGTTACAGGACAGAACGTGCATGGTCATGTTACCTGGAGAAAACAGCAGTGTGTGTCTAGGTATGTGTAACCTAACGTCGCAGGCGTAAGAAGTTCCCACTTCTGTTTTTCAGGGGAAACGGAAGTTAGGCTGAAAATACTGTATCCCTGAAAACGGGATGTTAGTGTTTTCTGGAGACTCCGCATAGGCAAGTGTATGTGCTAGTTACCTGGAGAATGCAGCAGTGTTATCTGCCAAGGTCTCTTGCTGGTCGGCTCCAGAGCAGTAGTAGTCAAATACAGCTTTTGGTAGAACTCTCTTGGCCATAGACTCATAGTCAGCCACACACACTAACTTCTCAGACATGACTACACACACACAAACAGACAAATGCACACTTTAAAACACTTTGATCCACACACACAATAACACATACAGGCTGACTAAATCTAACACGACCTGATCCACACGCACATAGTCTTCTCTGACTGCTGTCACACACAGACACCCCCAAGTCTCTCCTCTCTGATCATCTGACCACCAGCAATCATTAACCCCAAGTTTACACAGCCCTGCTTCCCACTCAATCCCTCTCACACACACACACACTCTAATTTAAGCAACCCTGACCCTTCACCCCACAACCTTTATATATGATAGCACTGTCCACACAGCACAGACAGGAGATGGGAACCATAACCAGACAGTAAAGAGGCCTTTGTATAAAAATGTTTATTTTGGTGATTAAATGATCCATTATTAAGGATGGAGGGGCCTCACATGGCAACAACACTCAGTCATTATCATAGTCATCCATTAATAATATAATCATACCTAGCTCAAACGGTATGTATGCATATGGAAGTCTTAACAATAGGAAACTATTTCAAATCAAAGAAAATAAAGTTTATATTGTGATAATCATAGAAAATTGGACCACGTTATAAAAAACGGGTGAAAACAATAGTGGACGAAAATAGAAAAGTGAAACCTTCCAGACCTTCCAGACCCCTATAGTTATCACATTTCACTTATTAACTATAAAAAGGTAAGATGTATTTTTAATTCTGGTGCCGCTCTGCACACACAAGCTCATTTGCTAGCTATAGCTAGTTCTGGTTCAATGTTAAGCCATCTCTAAAGTTCAAAGACATTCAAAGTTCCTCCAAAGAAGCCGCTCCGCTGTAGGTATAATTCTGTGGGCCTAATTCAGATAATGCATGTCACAACAAGATGCCCAGCGCTTTAAGCCAAGCTTCCTCCACCGGCAAATTTCAGCTGCATGTAAACAACTCACTGAGCTATAGCTTGTCTGCTCCATATCAAACTGCTCTATATGCACTGCATGATTGGTGAAGTCATTTAATGTTGAGCAAATTATTATTTATTTTTGTACAATTTCAGAGGTTTAAAAAGGAACAGAAAGGAACAATATAAACTGTTACTTTTATTTGGTTCGAACCGGTTCAGAACTTTATTTTGCTGGTCGGAAAACAGTGGAATGTAACAAAAAAAATAATGGTTCTGTTCAGAACGAAACGATTGGAAGATAATTTAGGTTCCAACCACTGGTTAGGAGGTACGTTTAGCCTGTCCTCTCCTCTGTCTCAGTGTCTCTGGCTCCTCGTTAGACCCCTCACCCTCATCTGCCTCCGACGCTTGCCTCTTCTCCGCCATACTCACACACACTCCTGCTCGAAACAAACACAAGCTTTAGAGCACTAATAACACACTGTCTTTGTGTGTGTGTATGTGCTTTGTTCTGTGGGATCATCCTCTCACCTGCTCTCTCCTCCTTCCGCTTCTGTCGGGAAGGACAGAGGCAATCTGCAACCAGGACCAGCACCTACACACACACACACAATGAGATAGAGACGAGTTTAAAGCAGCTCTGTTGAGTGGAGGGGAGGGTTGAGACAGGATCAGAGAAGTTAGACAGGGTCAACCTAAAATAAATACAACTATAGTAAATAATCTAGTTTAGAATGAAGGTAGTTTAAATTAGTTAAGAGGTTAATGTCAGTGTAGGCAGGAGTTGAGTTCCAAACTTTAAGTAGAATTCAGCTGGTTACACAAGAGCAGCTGAGTGCATCCCACACATCTGTCCTCCTGCTGCTTCTCCAGTCTCCTCTACCAAGTCCTGAAATAGCAACCATCCTCCCACTCCCAATCTTACATAAGATCACATTTCACTGCAGAGAAACTCCTCGAAGTGTGTGTGTGTTTGTTTGTGTGTCTACATACTCTAACAGGCTGTAAGAGAGAGACGATTTGGCATCTTTCTCAGAACAATGACATACTCAACATGTTCAGAACCCTTCAAAAGCATTTGTGTGACATAAAAATTGTGTTGTATTTATTAATGGTTTAGTAGTAATACAATAATATAGTGAAATTATTATTAGTGTGTAACTCACCAGTCCCATCAGCAGCCCAGTGACAAGTGTTGCCATGGCAAAGGAGAGGTAGGAGCCCCACACCGGCATGCCCAAATCCCCTGTCAGATACCCATGAGTCCACTACGCACACACACACACACACATTCTGAGTGAGTGTGGATCCTTTACACCATTTTCTCTCTCTGTGTGTGTGTGTGTGTGTGTGTGTGTGTGTGTGTGTGTGTGTGTGTGTGTGTGTGTGTGTGTGTGTGTGTGTGTGTGTGTGTGTGTGTGTGTGTGTGTGTGAGAGAGAGAGAGAGAGAGAGAGATTTGGTCTCACCCGGATCCACAGTGAAAGCCTGAAGAGTCCGGCCATGCAGCTCATCCTGGAGGGAGGAGATCCACAAAGTCAGAGGTAAGGTCAGAATATATTTACAGAAGACAAGACAAATTCCACGTTTATGTATAATATACAGTACCAGTCAAAAGTTTAGACACATCTACTCATTCCTGGATTTTTCTTTATATTTACTATTTTCTAGATTGTAGAATAATAGTGAAGACATCAAAACTATGAAATAACACATATGGAATCATGTAGTAACCAAAAAAGTGAACAAATCAAAATATATTTTATATTTGAGATTCTTCAAAGTAGCCTCCTTTTGCCTTGATGAAAGCTTTGGACCCTCTTGGCATTATCTGTTCCCTGTGGCTCAGTCGGTAGAGCATGGCGCTTGCAACGCCAAGCGTCGTGGGTTCGATTCCCGCTGGGACCACCCATATGTAAAAGTAGTGGCCCCAGCCGACTTGTAAGTCGCTTTGGACAAAAGCGTCTGCTAAATGGGATATATTATTATTATTATATTATCTCAACCAGCTTCATGAGGTAGTCACCTGGAATGCATTTCAATTAACAGGTGTGCCTTGTTAAAAGTAAATTTGTGGAATTTCTTTCCTTCTTAATGCGTTTGAGCCAATCAATTGTGTTTTGACAAGGTAGGGGTGGTATACAGAAGATAGCCCTATTTGGTAAAACACCAAGTCCATATTATGGCAAGAACAGCTCAAATAAGCAAAGAGAAATGACAGTCCATCATTATTTTAAGACATGAAGGTCAGTCAATCTGGAAAATGTTGAGAATTTTGAAAGTTTCTTCAAGTGCAGTTGCAAAAACCATTAAGCGGTATGATGAAACTGGCTCTCATGAGGATGGCCACAGGAAAGGAAGACCCAGAGTTACCTCTGCTGCAGAGGATATAAGTTCATCTGCACCTCAGAGTGCAGCCCAAATAAATGCTTCACAGAGTTCAAGTAACAGACGGTTGGGGAGTAACGGATTACATGTAATCAGTTGCACTACCAGCAAAAACATTCTAATCAGATTATAGATACTTTTGAAAAACTAGATGATTACATTTAAATTCAGAAAATATGTTTGTGAAAATAAACCTAAGACACTTCTCTGTTATCTCAATGACATTCAAATCAGCATGGAAAAAAGGCACAAGTTTAAGTTTGTTCCACCTGAGTGAGTCTGACCACAAGTCAGAGACCGCTGTGATGACACACCAAATGTGTTTGCTGGATCGCAGGAAAAGAGCAGGAATAGGCTTTTGTAGGCTACAGTCCAAGCTATATCTTCCAATGGTGCGACTACTGTCGGCATCCAAAGATTATCCAACTTGAATAAACGCTTGGAGGTAAAGATGACAGTAATGATGTAGTCAATGGCAATACGGCTATCACTTATTATTGATTTCTACATAGCGCATTGATGTGAATCACACTGCTGCTCTCTCATTTAGCTATTTGGGGTTGTTGTGGATGGCTGTTCACACATCTAAATGTGTATTTCAACCCAATAATGGTTGAATTCAAGAAGTTTAAGCTGCCTATTAATAATTGTTTTTGAAACCATTGGACAGCCAGTGAAAAAAGCACTCTTGCAACAGCTGCATAGTGAAGATCCCAGCCTATGGAATAAAAGTGGGGCTTTTATTGCTCATGGACACATGCTCAAACTTGCACACGTTTGATAGACTTAAAGGGGCAATCTGTAGTTGCTACATCCATTTCTGGATTTATACTGTAAATTATATCCATTGACTCTTGAAGAATACAGTTGTGACTCTTGAAGAATACAGTTGAAGTCAGAAGTTTACCTACACTTAGGTTGGATTCATTAAAACTTGTTTTTCAACCACTCCACAAATTTCTTGTTAACAAACTATAGTTTTGGCAAGTCGGTTAGGACATCTACTTTGTGCATGACACAAGTCATTTTTCCAACAATTGTTTACAGACAGTTTATTTCACTTTTAATTCACTGTATCACAATTCCAGTGGGTCAGAAGTTTACAAACACTAAGTTGACTGTGCCTTTAAACAGCTTGATAAATTCCAGAAAATTATGTTATGGCTTCAAACTCAGTGCCTCTTTGCTTGACATCATGGGGAAAACAAAATAAATCAGCCAAGACCTCAGAAAAAAAAGTGTAGATCTCCACAAGTCTGGTTCATCCTTGGGAGCAAATTCCAAACGCCTGAAGGTCCCACGTTCATCTGTACAAACAATAGTACGCAAGTATAAACACCATGGGACCACGCAGGCGTCATAACGCTCAGGAAGGAGACACGTTCTGTCACCTAGAGATGAACGTACTTTTGTGCCGAAAAGTGCAAATCAATCCCAGAACAACAGCAAAGGACCTCGTGAAGATGCTGGAGGAAAAAGGTACAAAAGTATCTACACTGCTCAAAAAAATAAAGGGAACACTAAAATAACACATCCTAGATCTGAATGAATGAAATAATCTTATTAAATACTTTTTTCTTTACATAGTTGAATGTGCTGACAACAAAATCACACAAACATTATCAATGGAAATCAAATTTATCAACCCATGGAGGTCTGGATTTGGAGTCACACTCAAAATTAAAGTGGAAAACCACACTCCAGGCTGATCCAACTTTGATGTAATGCCCTTAAAACAAGTCAAAATGAGGCTCAGTAGTGTGTGTGGCCTACACGTGCCGTTATGACCTCCCTACAATGCCTGGGCATGCTCCTGATGAGGTTGCGGATGGTCTCCTGAGGGATCTCCTCCCAGACCTAGACTAAAGCATCCACCAACTCCTGCACAGTCTGTGGTGCAACGTGGCGTTGGTGGATGGAGTGAGACATGATGTCCCAGATGTGCTCAATTGGATTCAGGTCTGGGGAACGGGCGGGCCAGTCCATAGCATCAATGCCTTCCTCTTGCAGGAACTGCTGACACACTCCAGCCACATGAGGTCTAGCATTGTCTTGCATTAGGAGGAACCCAGGGCCAACCGCACCAGAATATGGTCTCACAAGGGGTCTGAGGAACTCATCTCGGTACCTAATGGCAGTCAGGCTACCTCTGGCGAGCACATGGAGGGCTGTGAGGCCCCCAAAGAAATGCCACCCCACACCATGACTGGCCCTACCGCCAAACCGTTCATGCTGGAGGATGTTGCAGGCAGCAGAACGTTCTCCACGGCGTCTCCACATTCTGTCACATCTGTCAAGTGCTCAGTGTGAACCTGTTTTCATCTGTGAAGAGCACAGGGCGCCAGTGGCGAATTTGCCAATCTTGGTGTTCTCTGGCAAATGCCAAACGTCCTGCACGGTGTTGGGCTGTAAGCACAACCCTCACCTGTGGACGTCGGGCCCTCATACCACCCTCATGGAGTCTGTTTCTGACCGTTTGAGCAGACACATGCACATTTGTGGCCTGCCAGAGGTCATTTTGCAGGGCTCTGGCAGTGCTCCTCCTTGCACAAAGGCGGAGGTAGCGGTCCTGCTGCTGGGTTGTTGCCCTCCTACAGTCTCCTCCAAGTCTCTTGATGTACTGGTCTGTCTCCTGGTAGCGCCTCCATGCTCTGGACACTACGCTGACAGACACAGCAAACCTTCTTGCCACAGCTCGCATTGATGTCCCATCCTGGATGAGCTGCACTACCTGAGCCACTTGTGTGGGTTGTAGACTCCGTCTCATGCTACCACTAGAGTGAAAGCACCGCCTAGCATTCAAAAGTGACCAAATCATCAGCCAGGAAGCATAGGAACTGAGAAGTGGTCTGTGGTCCCCACCTGCAGAACCACTCCTTTATTGGGGGTGTCTTGCTAATTGCCTATAATTTCCACCGGTTGTCTATTCCATTTCCACAACAGCATGTGAAATTTATTGTCAATCAGTGTTGCTTCCTAAGTGGACAGTTTAATTTCACAGAAGTGTGATTGACTTGGAGTCACATTGTGTTGTTGAAGTGTTCCCTTTATTTTTTTGAGCAGTGTATATCCACAGTAAAATTAGTTCTATATCGACATAACCTGAAAGGCCGCTCAGCCATGAAGAAACCACTGCTCCAAAACCGCTATTAAAAAAACAGACGACGGTTTGCAACTGCACATGGGGACAAAGATAGTGATGGGAATGTGGGGAATGTGATGAAAGAAATGAAAGCTGAAATAAATCATTCTCTCTAATATTATTCTGACATTTCACATTAAAATAAAGTGGTGATCCTAACTGACCTAAGACAGGGATTTTTACTAAGATTAAATGTCAGGAATTGTGAAAAACTGAGTTTATAAGTATTTGGCTAAGGTGTATGTAAACTTCCGACTTCAACTGTATAACTTATACAGTGGGGCACAAAAGTATTTAGTCAGCCACCAATTGTGCAAGTTCTCCCACTTAAAAAGATAAGAGAGGCCTGTAATTTTCATCATAGGTACACTTCAACTATGACAGACAAAATGAGAAAAAAAATCCAGAAAATCACATTGTAGGATTTTTTATTAATTTATTTGCAAATGATGGTGGAAAATAAGTATTTGGTCAATAAAAAAAGTTTCTCAATACTTTGTTATATACCCTTTGTTGGCAATGACAGAGTTCAAATGTTTTCTGTAAGTCTTCACAATGTTTTCACACACTGTTGCTGGTATTTTGGCCCATTCCTCCATGCAGATCTCCTCTAGAGCAGTGATGTTTTGGGGCTGTTGCTGGGCAACACGGACTTTCAACTCCCTCCAAAGATTTTCTATGGGGTTGAGATCTGGAGACTGGCTAGGCCACTCCAGGACCTTGAAATGCTTCTTACAAAGCCACTCCTTCGTTGCCCGGGCGGTGTGTTTGGGATCATTGTCAAGCTGAAAGACCCAGCCACGTTTCATCTTCAATGCCCTTGCTGATGGAAGGAGGTTTTCACTCAAAATCTCACGATACATGGCCCCATTCATTCTTTCCTTTACACGGATCAGTCGTCCTTGCCCCTTTGCAGAGAAACAGCCCCAAAACATGATGTTTCCACCCCCATGCTTCACAGTAGGTATGGTGTTCTTTGGATGCAACTCGGCATTCTTTGTCCTCCAAACACGGCGAGTTGAGTTTTTACCAAAAAGTTATATTTTGGTTTCATCTGACTATATGACATTCTCCCAATCTTCTTCTGGATCATTCAAATGCTCTCAAGCAAACTTCAGACGGGCCTGGACATGTACTGGCTTAAGCAGGGGGTCACGTCTGGCACTGCAGGATTTGAGTCCCTGGCGGCGTAGTGTGTTACTGATGGTAGGCTTTGTTATTATGGTCCCAGCTTTCTGCAGGTCATTCACTAGGTCCCAACGTGTGGTTCTGGGATTTTTGCTCACCGTTCTTGTGATCATTTTGACCCCACGGTGTGAGATCTTGCGTGGAGCCCCAGATCGGGGGAGATTATCAGTGGTCTTGTTTGTCGTCCATTTCCTAATAATTTCTCCCACAGTTGATTTCTTCAAACCAAGCTGCTTACCTATTGCAGATTCAGTCTTCCCAGCCTGGTGCAGGTCTACAATTATGTTTCTGGAGTCCTTTGACAGCTCTTTGGTCTTGGCCATAGTGGAGTTTGGAGTGTGACTGTTTGAGGTTGTGGACAGGTGTCTTTTATACTGATAACAAGTTCAAACAGGTGCCATTAATACAGGTAACGAGTGGAGGACAGAGGAGCCTCTTAAAGAATAAGTTACAGGTTTGTGAGAACCAGAAATCTTGCTTGTTTGTAGGTGACCAAATACTTATTTTCCACCATAATCTGCAAATAAATTCATTAAAAATCCTACAATGTAATTTTCTGGATTTTTTTTCTCATTGTGTCTGTCATAGTTGAAGTGTACCTATGATGTAAGTTACAGGCCTATCTCATCTTTTTAAGTGGGAGAACTTGCATAATTGGTGGCTGACTAAATACTTTTTTGCCCCACTGTAAATCCTTCATGAGCTTAGTACAACTGTCATACTCTATCAGAACCCCAGATATAAACTTGTTTTATCCCAGTGTAAACATTGTAAATGTAAACCAACCCTTAAAGTAAATTTTAACATCCATATATGGCCAGCTATGAAACTTGAACATTAATTTATCCCGCAATAGATGTCATTCAATTGGTAACATACATTTTTGTCTTCTAATGCCTCTTAAGGGGAAATAAATCTAAAACTAACGGAATGTAATTAGATTACGTTACTGAGTTTGGGTAGGTGAACGGATGATCTCTGCATGTGTGGTTCCCACCGTGAAACATAGAGGTGTGATGGTGCTTTGCTGGTGACACTGTCTGTGATTTATTTAGAATTCAAGGCACACTTAACCAGCATGGCTACCACAGCATTCTGTGATAACCCATCCCATCTGGTTTGCGCTTAGTGGGAGTATCATATGTTTTTCAACAGGAAAATGACCCAAAGCACAACTCCAGGGTGTATAAGGGCTATTTGACTAAGAAGGAGAGTGATGGAGTACTGCATCAGATGACCTGAATCACCCGACTCCAACCCAATTGAGATTGTTGAGTCGGACCTCAAAGTGAAGGAAAAGCAGTCAACAAGCGCTCAGCATATGTGGGAACTCCTTCAAGACTATTGGAAAAGCATTCCTCATGAAGCTGGTTGAGAGAATGCCAAGTGTGCAAAGTTGTCATCAAGGCAAAGGGTGGCTACTTTGAATAATATCAAATATATGTTGATTTGTTTAACACTTTTTTGGTTACTACATGATTTCATGTGTTATTTCATAGTTTTGATGTCTTCACTATTATTCTACAATGTAGAAAATAGCAAAAAAAATTAAAACAAATAAAAAAGTTAAAACCCTGGAATGAGTAGGTGTGTCCACACTTTCGACTGGTATTGTATATGGTGTGTATATTTACAGAGGAGAAGTAGGAGACTTCCATGAAGGCAGTGGTTCCACCTCCTCCCACCTCCTGTTAGAGACATATGTATGGAACTCCTCCGCCTCACGGACAGACACATACCTCCTCACGCTACCCTCCTTTACACTGTAGAATACACACACAGATAAATACTGTATACAAAGTTAGAAAGGTTAAAGGTCATGGACCAAAGGACAGGGTCAAAGGTTAACTGAGATACTAACTGGAAAATGGTTGGCAGTGTGGTAACCAAAAATCGTCCACTGAGACCTGAAAGAAAAGAAACACACATACATACGAGAGAAAGGAGAGATGGGTGGTTAGAAGGTGCCTCGGTCTGGCATTGAATCTCACACAGCGAGGAGAAGACAATATTGAGGACAGTAAGAGCCAACAGTATCAACTTCATAATATTTCCATACCAGGCTGTTCAGTGACGTCCACTTCTCCTACAGAAACCCCCATGGCTGCTGCCAGGCTGGAGAATCTCTCCCACTGCTCCTTCAGCTGGGCACATGCCGGGCACCAGGGAGCAACACTATACACACATACATTTATCTATGGACATTATGGAGATTCTATAGGTGGGTGGTGTTCAGGGCACAAGTCAGGTGTTCTAAAAACCAAATCTGAATCAATCATAGACGTTTATGATTCACTATTTTGACAGCAAAGTATAGTTCAGTACAGTAGAGCAGGGGTTCCCAAATGTTTTCACTCAGGCCCCCCTTCCAGCATTTCGTTCAGAACTGAAAATTAACCTGGTTTCAACATCCAGAAAATAAAATTTTCAACGTCAGGAAAATACGTTGGCATGATCTATATAGGTTGAAGAGAGCATAGTTTCACATTCAATGTTCCATCAACTTCAGAAACATCTGAATTATTGGAATATAATACACTCACTCTGGACCTAGACCAAAAGTTTTACTCTAAAATCTTATTCGGCACTTAATAGCTTAAATTATATATATCATCCTTCCCCCCCCTCCCGTTTTCATCTTCCGCCAAACATGCATACATCAGATCATCAGTACGACTTCGTACTGTACTCACAACTTTATCATCCACTCGCCATCCATAGTGACCGTCCAGTTAGCATCTGTTATTGTCAGGACGCCTGTCTCTGTTTCTGCTACAGCAGAACTTGCGATGGAGCTGACTAATATTATTGAGAGGAGTGGTTGGAAAAGATGACTACATGATAATTTACATGAAGGTGAATTAGTTTGACATAACAGTTTACAGGAACGTTTTGTTTTCAGCTGCGCCATGTTGCTGTTCCGAAACGAAAACTGCCTTGAACGCTAAACACGGAAGTAACAGAAACAGGGATTTTTTTTAAGGTCGACCGGCGCATCTAACAACCTGAAGTGTGTGCGTGTGTCATTGTTTGTGTGTTTGTGCGTGCGTGTGTTTTTTAAGGTGGTCTGCTATACCACAGACAGATGGATCTAAAAGTAGTGAAAAATGATTTATTGGTGTCTCTATTCTGAAAGGGAAAAGGCAATGACCACACACATGGGAAATTGTGAAATTAAACGTAGGTGTCCCTCTGTTGGTTAATGGGAATCTGAATGAGAAGGCCTTAATACAAATTAGTGTCCCTATAACCTTGTCCCTAATGGTTTGTAACTTTATAATTTCTATGAGCAAACAGTTACAGTGTCTGCCTGTCCCCAAACAAAAAATAATGTTTACATTTGGGAAGTGCTAGATGTTTTTAAATATATTTTTGAAAGATATGTATAAAATACACTACAGTATGTAATGTATAGCAATGCACACGCAATGGGCATGTCAATTATGATAGAACACATATCAAAACAATGTGAACATGACAGAGGGAGGGATATGCTTGAGTTTTTTATTCGCTGTCACCAAATAATTTTTTCAATTCTGAAATGTTCTTTTTTTTAAATTGAACATTTTAAACATACAATATACTTGCAGTGAAGCCGCTCAACAACTACATCACATTAGTCATCTAACAGACTCACATCCAGAGTGACACACAGAAGCAACCAGGGTCAACGCCCTGCTCAAGGGCATGTCAACAAGGTCAAAAATGGGGACACGAACCAGCAATCCATCAGCCACCGACCCAAGCTCCCAAATGCCAGGCCACCAGATCCCCCCCCACAATTCCCCCCGAGAAAAATGTATAAATTAAATAATTCCATTCCCCAACCCCAAGACCCACCTGCCCCCCCATGGACCAACAACCAACAAAATTAACAAAAGAGAAAAAATTGTACAAACACCTGCATGACATCCGCCGAAGGATGCTGAAAAATCCATTTATGGATGTGGGAAAATCCACTCTGGACAAATGGCCTGCGGGACAAAAAGAAAATGATTTATATCATTGCTACTTTAGCCATGTGTTATACTAAGTAAAATAACAGCTAAGAAAATGTATATACTTGGAAGGATTGTACAGAAACATACCTCAGTAGGGTAGAGTGCCAACACGATCAAATGGCACAGCCATTGGTGCCATGAGGTCAGAGTGTGTGGGAGGGAGCTGGCCAGGGAGTGGCCTAGGCATCTGAGTTGGAGCTGTTGTGATGGTCAAATCAGGGTGCATTTTGCAGAGAATCTGCCCAATATACTTGCTGTTATTGAAAGAAGACTATCCAGGTGAAAGCTATGATCGCTTATTGATGTCACTTGTTAAATCCACTTCAATCAGTGTAGATGAAGGGGAGAAGACAGGTTAAAGGATTTTTAAGCCTTGAGATAATTGAATGTGCAATGCAAAAGATTTAAGTGCCTTTGATCGGGTATGGTAGTAGGTGCTAGATGCACCAGTTTATGTAAAGAACTACAACGCTGCTGGATTTGTCATGCTCAACAGTTACCCGTGTGTATCAAGAATGGTCCACCACTTAAAGGACATCCAGCCAACTTGACACAACTGTGGGAAGCTTTGGAGTCAACATGGGCCAGCATCCCTGTGGAATGCTTTCGACACCTTGTAGAGTCCATGCCCTGATGAATTGAGGCTGTTCTGGGAGCAAAAGGGGGTGGGTACAACACAATATTAGGAAGGTCTTCCTAATGTTTGCTACACTCAGTGTACAACCATATCATAAAAATTACAATCAAAGTCTAGGAGGAAGTGTAGTTCAGTTGATAACGATGAGTCTTAAGGCCTGCTTTAAAAGCCCCAACAGTCAGAACAGCCCTGAGATTGTCAGGAAGGGTGTTCCAAAGGTGTGGGTCGTGGGAGGAAAAGGCACGGTCCTACATTGTTCGGCATCGGGTCCTGAGTTCATGAAACAATTTGGCATGCCTTGACCATATGCGTGGAGGTTCATAGGGGGAGAGTAGATCTGACAGGTTGGTAGGTCTGATACCATTTAGGGCTTTGAGGAACAGGTAGCCAATGAAGGTCAGCAAGGAAGTGGGTGATGTGGGCCCGATGTTTGAGTTTGTGTCAGAATCCTTGCAGCACTGTAATTTATTAATTGAATTTGCAAGTCGGCCCCTAAGTACTGCATTCCCATAATCGTATTTATATCATACATACAGTATATTAGTAAGATTCTCACAGTTAAAATACAAAAGTCTTCCTGTCACGTTCTGACCTTTATTTCCTTTGTTTTGTCTTTATTTAGTATGGTCAGGGCGTGTGTTGGGGTGGGCCGTCTATGTTTGTTTTTCTATGTTTGGTTTCTGTTTCGGCCTAGTATGGTTCTCAATCAGAGGCAGGTGTCGTTAGTTGTCTCTGATTGAGAATCATACTTAGGTATCCTGGGTTTCACTGTTGGTTTGTGGGTGTTTGTCGCCACACGGTACTGTTTCGGTCATGTTCACGTTTATTGTTTTGTATTTTATATTTTATAGTGTTCAGTTTATTTATTAAAGTAATCATCATGAACACTTTCCACGCTGCATCTTGGTCCGATCCTTACTCCTCTTCAGACGAAGAGGAGATCTGCCGTTACACATCCACTACTTTAAACTGACATTAATTAAAGTGAATACATTAGCCTTGCCCTCCGTTTTGAACGCAGACAACCCGAGGAAGAATATAACAGCAACGTAAATGAAGCTACAGAGAAAAAGATGAATCCACTAAAGTTTCTCTATAGAATGAATAAATAACATGTTCCTTACCAATTTGTCTTTGTCATCAGGTAGATGCATCGTTTTCTTTTTCCACCAAAGACCCAGCTGAGCCAGCCAACACTTTTTGGTGTCTTATGGACAGCAGGAGTCTCAGGCCCAGCCACTGGGCCGGCTGCCAGTTTGGCTCTGAGTGGCAATCTTTCTGCCTGTTTGTGTGTCCTCACATCTCATCTACAGTCTATCATTGCATCCACATTGTAACAACACTATTCTCTATTTAGCACTGCCTGAGAGAAGAGGGTATGCATAGACCTATGGTTTCTGTATACATATACACAAACACACACACACACACATTCCCTCACATTCCTTCGCTCTTTTGGACACTCATAACTGTATCCTCATACACTACTTGGTCAAAAGTATGTGGACACACCTTCAAATTAGTGGATTCGGCTGGTTCAACCATACCTGTTGCTGACAGGTGTATAAAATTAAGCACACAGCTATGTAATCTCATTAGACAAACATTGGCAGTAGAATGGCTTGTACTGAAGAGCTCAGTGACTTTCAACGTGGCACCGTCATAGGATGCCCCCTATCCAAGTCAGTTCGTCAAATTTCTGCCCTGCTAGAGCTGCCCCGGTCAACTGGTTAGTGTTGCTATAGTGAAGTGGAAACGTCTAGCAGCAACAATGGCTCAGCTGCGAAGTGGTAGGCCACACAAGCTCACAGAATGGGACCTCTGAGTGCTGAAGCGCCTAGCTTGTAAAAATTGTCTGTCCTCGCTTGCAAAACTCACTACCGAGTTCCAAACTGCCCCTGGAAGCAACGTCAGCACAATAACTGTTTGTCGGAAGCTTCATGAAATGGATTTCCATGGCCGAGCAGCCGCACAATCCTAAGATCACCATGCACAATGCCAAGCGTTGGCTGGAGTGGTGTAAAACTCAAGACCATTGGACTCTGGAACAGTGTTTTCTGGAATGAGGAATCATGCTTCCACATCTAGCAATCAGACAGATGAACCTGGGTTTGGTGGATGCCAGGAGAACGCTACCTGCCCGAATGTATAGTGCCAACTGTAAAGTTTGGTGGAGGAGGAATAATGGTCTGGGGCTGTTTTTCATGGGTTGGCCCCTTAGTTCCAGTGAAGGGAAATCTTAATGCTACATTATACAATGACATTTTGCTTCCAATTTTGTGGCAACAATTTGGGGAAGGTCCTTTCCTGTTTCAGCATGACAATGACCCTGTGCAGAAAGCGAAGTCCATAGCAGAAAAGGGGGGACCAGCAAAAGGGTGTAGAATGAAATGTTCGACAAGCCATGTACCTGCTTCACCTGCTTCTTGCTCCCCATCCCCCAACGCATACACACCATATCACCCACACACACACATTCCATATCAACCGCACACATACACACCATATCAAGTGCATACACACCATATCAACCACACACATACACACCATATCAGCTACATACACACCATATCAACCACACACACACATACCATATCAACTACATACACACCATATCAACTACATACACACACACACACACACACACCATATCAACCACACACACACATACCATATCAACTACACACACACCATATCAACCACACACACACACACACACCATATCAACTACATACACACCATATCAACCACACACACACATACCATATAAACTACATACATGCTGTAGCTCGCCCACACACTCACGGCTCTTCACCACGTGAGGAGGGAGTGGGAGAGTTAGAGCTGAAATAGCTCCTGCAGTAGTCCTGCACACACACACCAGCCACAGGTCAAGTTGTTTAGGATCCAAACCCTTTCAACCACCCATGCTGGAAAACCTGTACAGGTATGTATGGTCTTATGGTGTGGTCCTGTACATGTGAGCCCAAACCCTCTACTGTCTTTGATGATTATTTGATCAGAAATTAGATACATGAAAATAGACTTATTATGGATCCAAAAACAGTCTATTTGGTTTTATATTCTCTCTCTCTCTTTCTCTCTGTGTGTCTTTGTGTGTGTGTGGGCGTGCAGGCTCAACAAGCATGTCAGAGTGAGTCAGTGTGGGGAGGCAGTAGCAGTTCTGTCTCAAAGAGAGATAGCAGACAGATAGAACAAGGCTTTATGCAGCTTGTACTATATTATCCAGATATACACTAGGTATGCAAGAGGACAGCGATACTAGAAGGATAACCTTAAGACATTATTCAGCTAGTACAGTAGGACACATTATACTAAAGAGAGAGTGTACTGTTGATTCTATAGAAGAACTGATTATACAGGACAAAGGAGACTGTTGATTGTAGACAGATATGCAGCTTGTTTCAGTGATGTAACTACTAGCTCACTATCATCCAACCCTCTCAGTCTACTGACTAAAGAGGAGAGAAGAGGAGAGCAAGACAGGAGAGGAGAAAGACTAGAAGGCAGGTTAAAGAGGACTTCCCGCACAGCAGGTTGGAGGTGTGTGTGTACCATGGCAGGGGCTCAGCCAGGGACACATGCTCTGAAGCTCAAACCGCTGACCGTCCCCGACACTCTGAAGAATGGCAGCCGCTTCATGAAATGGGACGATGTGAGTATCAGTGGGTGTGTGTCTGTGTGTCTCTGTGTATGTGTGTAGTTTGTGCTGATTTTAGCAGCGAGAAGTGTCAGACATTTAAGATAAAAATGTGCACACACTTGACGTTTGTGGTTGTGATTGCGCATGTAATGTTGTTTGCAAATATGTTTTAACGTAGTTGCTGTGTGTGTGTTTGCAAGAGTGTGTGTGTTTGCAAGAGTGTGTATAAGTGTGTTGAAGGTTTTAAGCACAGAGCATGGATAAAGAGAAATGTGCTGGCCTGTTGCTATGGTAACTGCCATGGTTTAAATCCCTCCTCAATTAGCTAAGATGTTCCAACACCTAAAAAAGAGAGAGTGTGTGTGTGTGTGTGTGTGTGTGTGTGTGTGTGTGTGTGTGTGTGTGTGTGTGTGTGTGTGTGTGTGTGTGTGTGTGTGTGTGTGTGTGTGTGTGTGTGTGTGTGTGTGTGTGTGTGTGTGTGCGTGCGTGTGCGTGTGTGTGTGTGTGCGTGTGTCAAAAAAAAATGTATTGGTCACATACACGTGTTTGGCAGACGTTATTGCGGGTGTAGCGAAACGCATATTCTTCTAGCTCCGACAGTGCAGCAATATCTAACAAGTAATATCTAACAGTTCCACAACATATACCCAAAATACACATACAGTGGGGCAAAAAAAGTATTTAGTCAGCCACCAATTGTGCAAGTTCTCCCACTTAAAAAGATGAGAGAGGCCTGTAATTTTCATCATAGGTACACTTCAACTGTGTGAAAACAGTAAGTAAGGACCGGATTAAGAATATATATACGTATACACTACCGTTCCAAAATTTGAGGTCACTTAGAAATGTCCTTGTTTTTGAAAGACAAGCACATTTTTTTGTCCATTAAAATAACATCAAATTTATCAGAAATACATTGTAGACATTGTTAATGTTGTAAATGACTATTTTAGCTGGAAACGGATGATTTTTTATAGAATATCTACATAGGCGTACAGAGGCCCATTATCAGCAACCTTCACTCCTGTGTTCCAAAGGCATGTTGTGTTAGCTAATCCAAGTTGATCATTTTAAAAGGCTAATTGATCATTAGAAAACCCTTTTGCAGTTAGGTTAGAACAGCTGAAAACTGTTGCCCTTATTAAATAAGCAATAAAACTGACCTTCTTTAGACTAGTTGAGTATCTAGAGCATCAGCATTTGTGGGTTCCTGTTTGAGGTTCTGCCTATAGGAGGGGAGGAGCAAGATGGAATTGTGGTCCGATTTGCTGAATGGAGGGCGGGGGAGGGCCTTATTGGCATTGTGCGTGGGTGTGCGTGTCGCTTTATATTTCTTAGGAGAACGTTCATTCGGGACCAGAGTCATTCATGCTTATGCAATGCCCGTTTCAAACCCAACTCAACTTCAAACATGCACACACACTGAAATCACAATGCAATATATTAAAATGCACATTACATATGTTATCACAACCACCAACGTCAAGCGCGCGTGTGTGTGTGTGCTAATATCTGTCTCCGTGTGGTCAGGATCTCTCGACAGTGACTCCCATCACCCTGACTGTGGATCCACACGGATACTTTCTTCACTGGACTGATCAGAACAAGGTACACACATGCACACAGAGACATAGACACACAGAGGACAGATGACACCATGCTATCTCTCACGTTGGGACTCCTACTGTGTATCCTGCTTCTTCTTACTGGGGCTTAGTCACCCTGTGTGTGTGTGTGTGTGTGTGTGTGTGTGTGTGTGTGTGTGTGTGTGTGTGTGTGTGTGTGTGTGTGTGTGTGTGTGTGTGTGTGTGTGTTGATTAGCACCTGTGTGTCCCCCCCTGTGTGTGCATGTGTTGATTAGAGCGAGTGATGAATATTATAACATCCCTCTCACTCCTTCTCTCATGTCTTTACTCTCTCTCTCCCTCTCTCTCTCTCTTTACCTCTATCTCTCCTATAGGAGACAGAGTTTTTAGACATCACCCATATAAAGGATGCCAGAACAGGGAAGAGCACCAAAACACCAAAGGTACGTAACCCCCATGACATCCAAACACTTGACCCAGGTGTGTAAAATCAAGCTCCTGTTGGTTTACATCATTACCTTTGATTCAGAGTCTGATTCAGCCAATTAACAATACATATCAGTAACACTGATAAATTAAACACTAGGCGGAAATGAAAACATTTTTTTTGCCCTTGAGGACTGGAGATGACACCCATGGTCTAACCTTTGAACCTGACCTCTAACCTCTGACCTGCTGTCCTCCCTAGGAGGCGAAGCTGCGTGAGCTGCTTGATGTGGGGAACCTGGTCGGTCGTATAGAGAACCGTCTGTTGACCGTAGTCACAGGACCGGACATGGTCAACATCACATACCTCAACTTCATGGCCCTGCAAGAGGAAGAGGCCACGGTACACACACATACATATTCACATACACACACGCACACGCACACGCACACGCACACACACACACACACACACACACACACACACACACACACACACACACACACACACACACACACACACAGAGAATGTTCTTCCCTCTCGCTTTGTGTTGTATAGGAGTGGGCTGAGGAGCTGTTCTCTCTGGCATCCAACCTGCTGAGTCACAACATGAACAGAGAAACCAGTCTGGAAAAAGCGTGAGTCTATCAGGAAAATTCATTTTGGAGCTGAATCTGCAGTAGGTTAAACAGTGGTCCTCCCAGGCGTATTTGTTATTGTTTTGGTTTTGTTCATGAAAGGAGCATCCAACGTCATGTTAACCTTTCTGTTCTATCATGCAATGAGGTGCAATGTTGTCCAAAGGAGAAACAACAGTGTTCGTTGTTTTAAGCAACGCCTTTGTTGTTGTAATATTGTAAACTGAAGTGGCAGTTTCACCGCTACGGATTCCAGCTTTAAAGGGAAACATTGGTGTCAGCCTGATTCGTGACAGCGATGGAGATCAATGGAAATGTAGGCGTGACAGAGGTGTGTTTATTCTTCAGTTTCTCACTCCCTTTTTCCCATTCTTTCTCTAACAGATACGTCAGACTGACCTTGCAGCCAAACTCAGAGGGGCGGATCCCAGTGAAGAAGTGAGTAAATCCCATTGGTTCCTCAATATATTTAGGGGGTCGTCCTGAGCAAGGTGTTGTGCAGAATCACTTATCTATATAAATCACCTTGTATCAGGGCCCATACCTTCGAACACTGATCATCACTCCCGTGTCTGCTGATTAACTTCTTGTGAATCCTGTAGGATGGGATTGATTGATATTGTGCATGTCCCGCCCCTTTTACCCAGCATCGTCCGCATGTTCTCAGCAGACAAAAAGAGAGTGGAGACGGCCTTGGAACACTGCAACTTACCCTTTGGACGGGTATACATTATAACTATAGAATATTATACAATATGACAAACTATACAATATTGGTAGTACTGGTGGTATTTTAAGTGGTATTTCTTTCCTCCCACATTCAAGCCAATTATTAAAATCATCACTTCTTGAGACCTGACTCATCTCAGCTGTATTTGTGTTCCTTTGCAGAGCAACTCTATTCCCCTTGAGGACTTCACCCCTGACGTTTACAGATCTTTCCTCTCCCACCTATGTCCTCGGCCAGAACTCAGCTCAGTCTTCTCTCAGCAGTAAGTACTATCAGTACCTCCTGGCCTCAACTCTAAACCCTGACCTTTTCTCACATCTGTCCTCAGCCAGAACTCAGCTGTCTTCTCTCAACAGTATGTACTGTCACTAATTCCTGACTCTCTCTCGCTCTCTCTTTCTGCAGGGGTGCTAAGGGTGCTTACCTGTCTGTGGATCAGATGACAGAGTTTATTAACGAGAGGCAGAGAGATCCTCGTCTGAATGAGATTCTGTATCCTCCTCTCAGACCCTCTCAGACACAGACCCTGATGGAGAAATATGAACTCATCCAGAGCCTGCTTAAACAAGGTGTGCGTGTTTTGTGTGCATGCATTTGTGCCTGGGTGTAAACCTGAGTGTGTGTATGATTGTGTGAGTGTGTATAACCCTCCGTTGTGTGTGTGTGTGTCCTGTAGGGCTGATCACATTGGAGGGGTTCAGCAGATACCTGGTGTCTGATGAGAATGGAGTGATTCCGCCTGAGAAGTTAGACCAGTCTGAAGACATGACCTTCCCTCTGTCTCACTACTTCATCAACTCCTCACACAACACCTACCTCACAGGTACACACAAACGTGTACACATGAGCACACGCATGCACGCACACGACTATCATTTGTTGACTCGCACACAATCGCACTTGGAAGCTGATGACAAATCTACTTCATCTGTGTGTATGTATATTTATAAATGTGGTGTGTGTGTATCTGTGTGTATGTATATTTATAAATGTCTGTGTGTATGTGTCACGTTCGTTGTATGAAGGAGAACAAGGCGCAGCATGGTACGTGTACATTCTCTTTATTAAAAGAATGAACACCGAACAAACGAACCGTGAAGCTATACAAAATATTGCTAACAGGCAACTACACATAGACAAGATCCCACACCAGAAAGTGGGAAAAGGCCTGCCTAAATATGATCCCCAATCAGAGACAACGATAAACAGCTCTCTCTGATTGGGCCAACATAGATATACAAAAAACCCTAGACCTACAAAAACCCTAAACATACAAAAACCCTAGACATACAAAAAACTAGAGTACCCACCCTAGTCACACCTTGACCTAACCAAAATACACTGCTCAAAAAAAAGGGAACACAAACAACACAATGTAACTCCAAGTCAATCACACTTATGTGAAATCAAACTGTCCACTTAGGAAGCAACACTGATTGACAATAAATTTAACATGCTGTTGTGCAAATGGAATAGACAACAGGTGGAAATTATAGGCAATTAGCAAGACACCCCCAATAAAGGAGTGGTTCTGCAGGTGGTGACCACAGACCACTTCTCAGTTCTTATGCTTCCTGGCTGATGTTTTGGTCACTTTTGAATGCTGGTGGTGCTTTCACTCTAGTGGTAGTATGAGACGGAGTCTACAACCCACACAAGTGGCTCAGGTAGTGCAGCTCATCCAGGATGGCACATCAATGCGAGCTGTGGCAAGAAGGTTTGCTGTGTCTGTCAGCGTAGTGTCCAGAGCATGGATTCGCTACCAGGAGGCAGGCCAGTACATCAGGAGATGTGGAGGTGGCCGTAGGAGGGCAACAACCCAGCAGCAGGACCGCTACCTCCGCCTTTGTGCAAGGAGGAGCACTGCCAGAGCCCTGAAAAATGACCTCCAGCAGTCCACAGGTGGGGGTTGTGCTTACAGCCCAACACTGTGCAGGACGTTTGGCATTTGCCAGAGAACACCAAGATTGGCAAATTGGCCACTGGCGCTCCGTGCTCTTCACAGATGAAAACAGGTTCACACTGAGCACATGTGACAGACGTGACAGAGTCTGGAGACGCCGTGGAGAACGTTCTGCTGCCTGCAACATCCTCCAGCATAACCGGTTTGGCGGTGGGTCAGTCATGGTGTGAGGTGGCATTTCTCTGGGGGGCCGCACAGCCCTCCATGTGCTCGCCAGTGGTAGCCTGACTGCCATTAGGTACCGAGATGAGATCCTCAGACCCCTTGTGAGACCATATGCTGGTTCGGTTGGCCCTGGGTTCCTCCTGGGTTCCTCCTAATGCAAGACAATGCTAGACCTCATATGGCTGGAGTGTGTGTGATTTTGTTGTCAGCACATTCAACTATGTAAAGAAAAAAGTATTTAATACGAATATTTCATTCATTCAGATCTAGGATGTGTTATTTTAGTGTTCCCTTTATTTTTTGAGCAGTATATATAGAAAACAGAGATATCTAAGGTCAAGGCGTGACAGTATGTATATTTATAAATGTGTGTGTCTGTGTATATGTACAGTTGAAGTCGAAAGTTTACATACACCTTAGCCAAATACATTTAAACTCAGTTTTTCACAATTCCTGACATTTAATCCCAGTAAAAAAGTCCCTCTCTTAGGTCAGTTAGGAAAACCACTTTATTTTAAGAATGTGAAATTAAATAATAGTAGAGAGAATGATTTATTTCAGCTTTTATTTCTTTCATCACATTCCCAGTGGGTCAGAAACAAACTTTAAATACGCTCAATTAGTATTTGGAAGCATTGCCTTTAAATTGTTTAACTTGGGTCAAACACTTTGGGTAGCCATTCACAAGCTTCCCACAATAAACTGGGTGAATCTTGGCCCATTCCTCCTGACAGAGCTGGTGTAACTGAGTCAGATTTATAGGCCTCCTTGCTTGCACACTCTATTTTTGTCAGGATTTGGCCAGGGTTGTTCCGGGTTTTGGTCACTAGATGCCCCCATTGTGCTTTTTGACCTTATGTTTTTTCCCTTGTTCCCCATTATTATTTGCACCTGTACCTCGTTTCCCCTGATTGTATTTAAACCCTTAGTTTCCCTCAGTTCTGTGCTCTGTGTTTGTATGTTAGCACCCAGCCCTAGTGTTCTGTGTTTTCCTGTCGATTCCGGTGGATGCTCTTGTGGAATTCTGTTTTTGTTTTTGAGTGTCTCTTGAGGCTTTTTTGTGCTATTCCTACCACCTTTTGGATTTGCCATTTTTGTATTTAAGGACTTCTCTTTTTTACTTTATTAAATACACCGTCTTAAGTACTGCTGTGTCTGCCTCATCTTCTGGGTTCTGCTGACTATTCGTGGCTCAGTTGGTTAAGTGACTGTTTCTCACTCCGGAGACCCAGGTTCGTAACCGGGTCCTGACAATTTTCAGTTCTGCCCACACATTTTCTATAGGTATGAGGTCAGGGCTTTGTGATGGCCACTCCAATACATTGACTGTGTTGTCCTTAAGCCATTTTGCCACAACTTTGGAAGTATGCTTGGGGTCAATGTCCATTTGGAAGATCCATTTGTGACCAAGCTTTAACTGATGTCTTGAGATGTTGCTTCAATATATCCACATAATTTTCCTACCTCATGATGCCATCTAATTTGTGAAGTGCACCAGTCCCTCCTGTTGCAAAGCACCCCCACAGCATGTTGCTGCCACCCCGTGCTTCACTGTTCGGATGGTGCTCTTCGGCTTGGAAGTGTCCCCCTTTTTCCTCCAAACATAATGGTCAGTAACTAATGCAAACCTCCGACCCAGTAGATAGTACCGGAGATAATCGAGGGCCCACTTGATGGCTAAGGCCTCTTTCTCTACGGTAGCATACCTCTGTTCCCGATCGCTGAGCTTCCTACTAATGAAGAGAATCGGCTTCTCTGCTTCACCTTTACCCTGAGCTAGTACGGCCCCGAGCCCTGTATCTGAGGCGTCGACCTGCACAATGAACTCTTGTGAGAAGTCCGGAGCCTGTAGAACGGGATCAGAACACAGGCCATCTTTTAGCAATTGAAAGGCCTCTTCCGTCTCGTCTTTCCACTCTACCTGGTTTGGCAGGTTTTTCCTGATGAGGTTCGTGAGGGGGTTGGCAATGGTTGCATATCCCGGGATAAAACGGCAATAATATCCTGTTATCCCTAAGAAGGCCCGAACATCTCGCTTGGTCCGGGGTCGAGGCCAGTCACGAATTGCCCTGGTCTTCTCTGCCTGCTGGCGTATTTTCCCATTCCCCACGGTGTGGGAGAAGCATGTCCCAGTTTTTACCGTCTCGGGACACCACTCTTCTCAACATGCTTTTAATTGTTTTGTTCAAGCGTTCACACAACCCGTCTGTTTGAGGGTGGAATATGCTTGTACATATCTGTTGAACCTGATATAACCGACACAAGTCCTTCATCAACCGGGACATGAACGGGGTTCCTTGATCGGTTAAGATAGTCTTGGGGAGGCCCACACGAGAGAACATCATGAATAACTCCTTGGCAATTCCCTTTGACGACATGTTACGCAGGGGTATGGCCTCCGGGAACTTGGTAGCGTAATCTATAACCACTAGGATGTACTCGTGTCCTCTGGCGGATTTTGGGAGGGGTCCTACGAGGTCCATAGCTATGCGTTCAAAGGGAGTCTCTATGATGGGGAGAGGAATCAAAGGGTTGCGTAGGTGTTGCCGTGGGGCTGTACGTTGACATTGATCACACGTCTTACAATACCTGGCCACATCTCGGGTGACACGGGGCCAATAGAATCTCTGCATGATTCTGTCAATAGTCTTGTCTCGTGCCAGGTGTCCTCCTAGGACGTGGGAATGGGCTAACTGTAGAACTGTATCCCTGTATGGCCTAGGCACCATTAGTAATTCCTGGTTTTCCCCCCTTCGTCGTACGACCCAGTATAAGAGACCCCGCCTGATTGCATAGTAAGGATGAGGGGGTTCACCTGATCCGTCAACGTTCCTCCCGTCGATCACCTTCACCTTCCTCATGGCCTCCCTTAGGTCTGGGTCTCTATGCTGCGAGGTGCCGAACTGTCCCTTTAATTCCTGGGGCAGGTCGACCTCGGTAGAGGGATGTGGAGGTTGTTCCACATCCCCATCAGGGGTGACCGAGGAGAATCCCTTCCAGGTTCCCTCCTCGGATGGAGCTTCAAATATATCCCTTAGTGCCTGGTTGCTCCTTCCTTCCTGCGTTGTGTATAACCCTTCACAGGTGTCTTCATCGGTGGTTTCCTGGAATATCTGTCGTAAACGTTGGGTCGCTATTTCTTCCTCTGCTGCAGAGGACGAGGACGCGGCTACGTCTCCTTGTAGTACTACTACCTCGGGCTTGGATTTTCTCTTCTTTCCTGTCCCCCTTCTTCCCGTGCATAACGTCATCTGCCAAAGCTCCTTATATAGGGGACAGTCTCTCCCGATCAATAATGGCACCTTCAGCTGGGGCACTTTCCCTGCCCTGACTGTACACCTTCCTTTTGGAGTGAGAATAGGCAGATTCACAGTGGGGTAATAGTGGGTGTCTCCATGGATACAGGATACGGCTACTTTGTCTGGTAGCAGTGTTGCGGAGGTCACCATCCGCTCCTCTACTAACGTAACCATACTTCTCGAGTCGAGAATAGCTACCACATCTTGTCCTTCGACTCGCACCGGAATCTCTGAGGCTGGGGCTATCTCTGCTAACCAACAGTGTTGATCCTGCCCCCTCAAAACGGGATGTGTGGGGGTAGGCAGTGATGACTCCGTGACATGGGCTCATCCTTGCTAGGACATTGTGGGGCATAATGGTTGGGAGACTGACATTTATAACACCAACCCTGCTGTGTGGTTGTTGACTTCTCCCAACTCCGGGGGGGGCTTGGACGTTTCGGTGGTGGGCGAGCCGGGGTGAGTCGTGGTACGGGATTGGAAGACTCCTTCCGTTCCTCCTTGTCACTTTTTAACAACTCCCCTGTAGACCGATATGTTTCCACCGCCTGGGCTATGTTGTCGGCTGACAACGGGTTGGCTTGCCCCACAACCCTTTTTAAGTCACTGGGTAATTCTCTCAATATCTTGTCCACTACGAGAGTCTCTATCACATGTCCTACTCCCTTTCCAGGTTCTAGCCACTGTTTCGTCAGTCGTATTAAGGCGAAGATCTGGGCACGGACGGGTTGATCAGCTGTATAGGTCCATTGATGGAACTTTACAGCCCTATCTGTGGCAGTCAGCTGGTACCGGGACAGGATCTCGGTTTTTAGTCGACCATAGTCCGCAGCTTTGCGGGAATCCAGGTCAAAATAGGCTTCCTGAGCCACCCCAGTCAAAAGAGGAGCTAATGAGCTAGCCCATTCTGTGGGCGGCCACTCTTCCAAGGTGGCCGTCCTTTCGAAGGCCTCAATATCAACCTCCTTGGAGAGACGAGTTAAGATGGCGTGAGCAGCCGCTCTTGGCCTAACTCTAGGTTCTTCTCGTCGGCTCAGCTGTTGTTGCCGTAGTTCTATGGTTGTCTGCTGTGCCATGATCAATTGTTGTAGTAGGGCGTTATCCATCGTTCTTGAATGGTTCCTCCGGGTCTACTGGAAGAATCTTGATTTACTCACTTATCCTTGTGTCACTCGTCCACCTAATGCCCGCATCCTCCACCAATGTGAGCGTACCAAGTAATTGGGTGTCACTCTAAAGCGGGAAGGTGGAATAAACGAGTATAAACGGTGGCCATCTTCCAGAGATAGTTTTCCCCCCTCTCTGCTGGTTCCATTCTCTCTTTTATAGGGGAAGGAGAGTATGTCATTTAGTACCGTCAGCTGTGCTTAATTGACTCTGGTTACCTTGTCTCCCATGCCTTGTTGGGCTACTATCCGTGAGCCCAGCCTGCCCTCTAGTGGTCCTTCCACACATAGGTGTTCCTTTTGTCCAGGTGGGAAAGGGCAGTGTGGAGTGCAATCGAGATTGCATCATCTGTGGATCTGTTTGGGTGGTATGCAAATTGGAGTGGGTCTAGGGCAGGGGTGTCAAAGTCAAATGGACGGAGGGCCAAATAAAAAATTTAGCTACAAGCCGAGGGCCGGACTGTTCGAATGTTCATTGAAAAATTTTTAAATGACGCATATAGTCTAGTGAACCTAATTGAACCTACTGAAAACCTAACAAATATATTCCAATATGATCAGATAAATAAAGCAATATTTTCTTATGGCTCTGTCAGTAATCTTTAATTTTCAACAGACACAAAAGACAAATTTCCTTTATATAAAAATCCCCATAACATGAACATTAAATGAAAGAAACCGGTATTCAAGGCACCATCAGTAGCCTATATTTTCTATTTTAGCAAAAGTGGGCTAAATTTACTTCAAAGAAAAAAACAATAATAGCAATTTTCTATCATCCACTCAACTGAAATATTTTTAAAATATAATTGGATTGAAATACAATAAAATAAAGTGCAAAAATCTATTAATCAAAAACAACACTTTGTTTAAGGAGAAGTAACATGCAGTGAAAACAAATATTAAACTTTAACTTTTAAACTTGAACTGAGTAAAAACTCTAAATATGTGATTGCACAGTAATGTTCACTTGTTTGAGGTTGAGGGTGATACTTGGTGGTGTCCCATCTTTTCCACAAGTTCATCAATGTTCGGGGTAAGGCTCTGAGCTGAGGAAATCCTCAGAATTGAGTGGAGGTGTTCAGCAGTAAGTCGACTTCTGTGTGATGTTTTGTTCAGGTTCATCAAAGAAAAAGTTGTTCACACAGGTATGTGCTGCCAAACATAGACAACGTTTGAGCAGCCTGGATGCGCAGCTGGGGCATTGTGTCGGGGAGGAAACGGGCGAACTCCGCAGCACCCACTGCCGCATATTTTGCCCTCAGTGCATCATTGCATTGGAGGTCAATCAACTCCATTTGGAGGTTTGGTGGTGAGCTTTCCACGTCAACAGCAAATGGGTTACCGAGCAGTTCCAACCTGCTTTTTTGTGCTTCAAAGTCAGCAAATCGGCGTCGAAAGTCAGCGGCAAGCATACCTATTTTATCAGCCAACTGTGCGCTCGGGAACGCACTGGTAGAGAGCTTCTCTTTCATGGTCTGGCAGCTGGGAAAGTGGCTCAAATTTTCTTTCCGCATCTGCGTCTCCCACAGAGTCAGTTTGGTTTTAAATGCCTTCACTGTACTGTACATATCAGAGATGACATGATCCCGACCCTGCAGCTGCAAGTTCATTGCATTCAGATGACTCGTAATGTCACACAGAAAAGCCATTTCACACAGAAACATTTCGTCTCGGAGTTGTGTTGTGTCTTTCCCTTTGCTGTCCAAGAACAGACAAATCTCCTCACGAAGCTCGAAACATCTTTGAAGCACCTTTCCCTGGCTTAGCCATCGCACCTCTGTGTGATAAGGCAAATCACCATGCTCCGTTTCTAACTCCGTCAGAAATGCCTTGAACTGGCGGTGATTCAAACCTTTGGCTCTGATAAAGTTAACTGTGCGCGTGATGATGCTCATTACATGCTCCATTTTCAAGGCTTTACCGCACAACGCTTCCTGGTGTATGATACAATGATAAGCTGTCAGCTCACCTGTCGCGTTTTCCTCTTGCATCTTTTCCCGTATCTTCGCCACCAGTCCGCTCCTGTGTCCACACATCGCAGGTGCTCCGTCGGTTGTCAAACCCACGAGTTTTTCCCAAGGCAGCTCCATCTCATTTACACATCTTGACACCTCTTCATACAAATCATGCCCCGTAGTTGTGCCATGCATAGGACGTAAAGCCAAAAACTCCTCTGTCACGCTTAGGCTGGAGTCCACTCCGCGGATGAAAATTGACAACTGGGCAATGTCAGAAATGTCGGTGCTCTCATCCACAGCCAAGGAATATGCAATGAAATCTTTTCCCTTTTTCACAAGCTGCTCTTTTAGATTGATGGACAACTGGTCTACTCTCTCGGCAATGGTGTTTCTGCTCAGACTCACATTTAAAAAGAGTTGCCTTTTTTCTGGGCAAACTTCGTCACAAACTTTAATCATGCAGTTTTTGATGAAATCCCCCTCCGTAAATGGCCGGGCTGATTTAGCGATCTCTTCTGCCAAAATAAAACTGGCCTTGACAGCAGCCTGGCCTTGTGATTTGGCTTTTTTGAACAGAGCCTGTCGAGATTTGAGGCCTCGTTTTAATTCCTCTGCCTTTTGTAGCCTTTGTTCCATGTCCATATTCTTGTTTTTGTCCGCGTGTTTCGTTTCATAATGTCGTCTCAGATTATACTCTTTCAGTACCGCCACACTTTCTCCACACAGAAGACACACAGGTTTTCCAGCTACCTCCGTGAACATATACTCCGACTCCCACCTTGTTTGAAACCCCGGTTCTCAGTGTCCACCTTCCGTTTTGCCATTTTTGATGGGTATCTGAAAGTTAATTTTACTGGGATGCTGACGACTGCTGTGCCAATAAATATTGAAATGAAGCAGCCTACTGCTCGGTGCGTCACCGTTGCATTGTGGGAAATGTAGTATTGGTGCGTGTAAAAGATCTGCGGGCTGCCGGCTTGCTGCGGTCTGCGGGCCGGTTCTAATAATAAATCAAGATCATCCCAGGGGCCGTAAAAAACCTTCTCGCGGGCCGGATGTGGCCCGCGGGCCTTGACTCTGACATATGTGGTCTAGGGTTTCTGGAATAATGGTATTGATGTGAGCCATTACCAGCCTTTCAAAGCACTTCATGGCTACAGACGTGAGTGCTACGGGTCTGTAGTCATTTAGGCAGGTTGCCTTTGTGTTCTTGGGTACAGGGACTATGTTGGTCTGCTTGAAACATGCTGTTATTACAGACTCAATCAGGGACATGTTCAAAATGTCAGTGAAGACACCTGCCAGTTGGTCAGCACATGCCCGGAGCACACATCCTGGTAATCCATCTAGCCCCGCAGCCTTGTGTATGTTGACCTGTTTAAAGGTCTTACTCACGTCGGCTACGGAGAGTCGTCCGGAACAGCTGATGCTCTCATGCATGCCTCAGTGTTGCTTGCCTCGATGCGAGCATAGAAGTGATTTAGCTCGTCTGGTAGGCTCGTGTCACTGGTCAGTTGACGGCTGTTCTTCCCTTTGTAGACCTGTAATAGTTTGCAAGCCCTGCCACATCCGACGAGTGTTGGAGCCGTTGTAGTATGATTCAATCTTAGCCCTGTATTGTCGCTTTGCCTGTTTGATGGTTCGTCACAGGGCATAGTGGGATTTCTTGTAAGCTTCCGGGTTAGTGTCCAGCACCTTGAAAGTGGCAGCTCTACCCTTTAGCTCAGTGCGAATGTTGCCTGTAATCCATGGCTTCTGGTTGGGGTATGTACGTACAGTCACTGTGGGGACGACATCCTCGATGCACTTATTGATAAAGCCAGTGACTGATGTGGTGTATTCCTCAATGTCATCGGAAGAATCCCGGAACATGTTCCAGTCTCTGATAGTAAAACAGTCCTGTAGTTTAGCATCTGCTTCATCTGACCACTTTTTTATAGACCGAGTCACTGGTGCTTCCTGCTTTAATTTTTGCTTGTAAGCAGGAATCAGGAGGATAGAGTTGTGGTCGGATTTACCAAATTGAGGGCGAGGGAGAGCTTTGTACGCGTCTCTGTGTGTGGAGTACAGGTGATCTAGAATTGTTTCCCCTCTGGTTGCACATTCAACATGTTGATAGTTTTGGTAGAAGTGATTTAAGTTTCCCTGCATTAAAGTATCCGGCCACTAGGAGCACCGCCTCTGGGTGAGTGGTGTCCTGTTTGCTTATTTCCTTATACCGCTGACTGAGTGCAGTCTTAGTAGCAGCATCAGTTTGTAGTGGTAAATCAACAGCCACGAGAAGTATAGCTGAGAACTCTCTAGGAAAGTAGTGTGGCCTGAAATTTATCACAATACTTCAGGAGAGCAAAATCTAGAGAACATCCTTATTTCGTGCACCAGCTGTTGTGTACAAATATGCACAGACACCCCCCCCCCCCCCGTGCTGTTCTATCCTGCCAGTGCAGCGTATGTCCCGCTAGCTGGATATCCATGTCGTCATTCAGCCACGATTCTGTGAAACATAGTATATTACAATTTTGATGTCCCGTTGGTAGGATATTCGTGATCGTACCTCGTCTAATTTATCGTCCAATGATTGCACGTTGGCGAGTAATATTGACGGTAATGGCAGCTTTCCCAGTCGCCTTCTCCGGGTTCTGACCAGGCATCCGGCTCTTTGTCCTCTGTACCTGCGTCGCTTCCTCTTGCGAATAACTGGGATGTCGGCCCTGTGGGGTGTTTGGAGAATATCATGTGAATCTTGCTTGCTGTTGAAAAAATCTTTGTCTAATCCGAGGTGAGTGATCGGTTGCAGATAAGATACGGTTGCAGAAACATTACGTACAAAATAAGTTACAAATAACGTAAAAAACCCCACATAATAGCAAAATTAGTTGGGTGCCCGTAAAACTGCTGCCATTTCTTCCTGCTCCATTTTCTTTCCATATGTATATATGTATATTTATAAATGTGGTGTCTGTGTGTATGTATATTTATAAATGTGGTGTGTGTGTGTATGTATATTTATAAATGTGGTGTGTGTGTGTCTGTGTGTGTGTGTAGCGGGGCAGCTGGCAGGAAGTTCATCAGTGGAGATGTACCGTCAGGTGATGTTGGCAGGCTGTCGCTGTGTGGAGTTGGACTGTTGGAAAGGACGGACCACAGAGGAGGAACCAGTCATCACGCACGGCTTCACCATGACCTCAGAGATCTGCTTTAAGGTACACATACGCAACCAAACACACACAAACAAACATATGCATGCTCTGAAAACTCCTGCGTCAAAGCTAACTCCATTCCTAATCTAAGGCTAGAATAGTCTTTGCAACAAAGAAACAATGTTTCCTGCTTGCCTTGTCCATGTGCTTCTAAAACGTTGCATTTTATACTGATATAGTCTATATCTGATAACTTCTATACATGTACATAAAATAACCAACTACTATAACATCTCCTTTTGCTCTACAGGAGGTGATTGAGGCCATTGCTGAGTGTGCTTTTAAAACCTCTCCTTTTCCTGTCATCCTGTCCTTTGAAAACCATGTGGACTCGTGAGTAAACATAGAGATGAATAGGCGAATATACTAGAACATCTTTGGTGAACTGCTCTTTAATCCTGACCCCTGACCTCTAATCCTAACAGGCCAAAGCAACAAGCCAAGATGGCAGAATACTGTAGGTCAATTTTTGGAGATGCACTACTGATAGACCCACTGGAGAAATATCCTGTACGGTTTTAGCACACACACTCACACACCCATCCACACCGACACCCACACACACAAACATGTAAGCATGCACACGCGCTCTGATGTGTGTGTGTGTGTGTGGTGGGTTGGTGTGTGTGTGTGTATGTTTGTCTGTTAGCTGGAGTCTGGGGTACCCTTGCCAAGTCCTCAGGAGCTGATGGGTAAGATCCTCATCAAGAACAAGAAATCCCACAAGCCCTCGGCTGCCCATGGCAACAAGCAACTGGCAGAGCATCCAGCCAACCAGAGCGCAGCAGAGGAACAGGCAACAGATGAACCCTCGTCTCCTAACAACATCACAGCCTGTGAGCCTGACTACAAGTGTGCTCTAATGTATAAAAATGATGATAACAATAAAAATCATATTCATCATTTTCACCACTATCATTAGAGCTGGTGAGGGACTCTAGAAGCCTTTTATAAGAGTCGGCGAACATTTGTCACTTTTTGAGTTCATGAAAATGTAAACAGATTCTTCTCTTCTTTCAGGTGAAATAGAGGCTGAAGACGATGACGATGATGATGACGATGACTGTAAGAAGACGTCAGATGAAGTGAGTTTAGTAGCTTGCCCTCTGCTACCATGGTTACTTGGTTACCCTTTAACACTGGTGATGTACTGTAGGTTAGAGGTGAAGGGTCAGGGTTGGAGTAACATGGCTACCTGTAATGTGATGACTTTGTCTCCAGGGGACAGCAGAGGAACAGGAGGCCGTAGCTACAGAGGAGATGTCCACTCTGGTCAACTATGTCCAGCCCACCAAGTTCAACTCCTTCGAGGCTTCCAAAAGTATACTGGCTCACTGAAAATACACAAAGACGCACGCACAAACAAACACACACAAACACATAATAAACCATTATGTTCTTTCCCCAGAGGTTAATCGTAGCTATCAAATGTCATCATTTGTGGAGACTAAAGCTCTGGAGCACCTCACCAAGTCGCCCGTGGAGTTTGTGGAGTATCCTTAAGATTCAGCTGACCTCTAAATAACCCCAACTATAATCTTGAACCCTAACTCAACTCCAGTATTAGTTTGTCGTGTTGTTGATTACTTTCCTCTCAGGGGTCACGTTGCTCTATCTAGTTTAGTCTCATCAAAGCAGGTGACTATACAAAGGCCCTACTCTACTCACCGTAAATGTCTTTAACCTGTCCTCTCAGATATAACAAGCAGCAGTTGAGTCGTATCTACCCTAAAGGCACGAGGGTGGACTCCTCCAACTACATGCCACAACTCTTCTGGAATGCTGGCTGCCAGCTGGTGGCACTCAACTTCCAAACTATAGGTGAGACATTTTGATTGTGTTGCCTTGGATGTGATCTAATAAAAGCAATTGTTCACAAACTATAGATGAGGCAGCACTGCTTACTTGACCTATAACCATTGACCTCTCTTAACCTCTGACCTCTCTCTCGCTCTCTCTCCCAGACCTGTCTATGCAGTTGAATCTGGGCATGTATGAGTACAATGGGAAGAGCGGCTACAGACTGAAACCAGAGTTCATGAGAAGACCAGACAAACACTTTGACCCGTTCGCTGAGAGCACCGTGGACGGCATAGTGGCCAACACTGTCAAGGTCAAGGTAAGAGTTACAAAATACCATAACACAACACACTGTGGTTAACTAATTAACCAGTTAGATTAGACTAAACTGGTGTTATGAAATGAGCTTCTCTCCTATAGATAATCTCAGGCCAGTTTCTGAGCGACAAGAAGGTAGGTGTGTACATAGAGCTGGACATGTTTGGTCTTCCTGTGGACACCAGGAGAAAAGCCCTGAAGACTAAGACGTCCCAGAGCAATGCTATCAACCCAGTCTGGGACGAAGAGCCAATTATCTTCAAGAAGGTGAGAAACAGTAACCAACTGGGTTTGAAACCAGGTCTCCTGCACGCCATAAATGGGACTGTGTTAGCCCTCTGAGCTAAAGCCTAGAGAATTCTTCAGGACTCAACAAGCTGTATAACCATAGAATGCAAGTGTATAATATTGAAGTGTAACTGTATAACTGCGTAAAACTGTTCTTTTAACTGTATAATTGTGTATAATGTTAAAGTATATTCATGTATGACTGTATATAATTGTGTTGTTGCAGGTGGTTCTCCCCACATTGGCCTCTCTGAGAATCGCTGCGTTTGAGGAAGGAGGAAAGTTCATAGGTCACCGTATTATCCCTGTGCCAGCCATACGGCCCGGTAAACATTCTATTTACCTGTAATCAGTAAAGACTGCCTCTGCAATGAGTTTGTCATCTCTTTCTCTGTAGTCCCTATTGTCCACAGGTTATTAACTGTGTTTTATCTATCTCAGGTTATCGCTACATCGGACTGAGGAATGAGAAGAACCAGTCTCTGATTCTGCCTGCTGTGTTTGTCTATATTGAAGTGAAGGACTACGTCCCAGACACCTTTGCAGGTAGGTCTGGTATACGACAATGCCTAAGTCCTGGAAGTCTCTATGTAAGCTTAGTACCAGTTTATCCACATGGTATCAAGGCTAATCCCTAATGTGTTTGTGTGTGTGTGCAGATGTAATCGAGGCGCTGTCTAACCCCATCCGGTATGTGAATCTCTTGGAGCAGCGGTCCCAACAGCTGGCTGCTCTCACTCTGGAGGAAGGGGAGGAGGAGACCAGTAAAGAGGTTTGTGGTCAAACTAGGGTTTTGTGGTTGAAAATTATGGACAGTAAAAACAATGTACGTATTTATAAGTACCATTACATTGCTACTGTTGTTGTGATATTGTATTAAAGATTGAGGTTAATGCTGATCAACCCGGGCTTGTTGAGCCAAAAGCCAACCTACGATCTGCTCCTTTGGAGAACGATCTCAGCCCCAGCCCTGCCGTCACACCCAGAACTCTGACTAATACACCCCAGTCTGCAACTACAGGTAACCCCTGACCCTGACCCACTAACTTCTATCTGCTATCGCCACACCCAAGACTGCTACAATGTCACTGCAGATGTATTGACATGAATGATTTTCTCATTAGAATGGAGCATGCCAACCAATCATAGTGTTTTCTAGTTGTTTCAGAACCAACCAAACCAGCAGCGAAGACTGAAGACATGGTGCAGAGCGTTCTGATAGGTCAGAGGGAGAAAGGGGGAGGGGTTGTGTGTGTGTGTGTGTGTGGTGGTGGTGTGTTGTCCGTATAAGATGGTGTGTAGACTGTGTTCCACTGTGTGGTCTCTGCCTGTTCAGATATGAAGGCGGCCACACTAGAGGAGCTCAGGCAACACAAGCTGATAGTGCGGGAGCAGAAGAGACACTACAGGGAGATGAAGGATGTGGTGAAGAGACACCAGAAGAAGACTTTGGAGATGGTGAAGGAACAGACCACCAAGTACAACCAGGCTCAGAACCAACACACACGCAGACACAACGCTCTCCTGAAGACTAAACAACACGGTAAGACAAGGTAGGTAGGGTGGAGGGTTGGCAGAGCTGGTAGAGTGTAGGGTTGTGTGTATGTGTGATGTCCCTAACCCCAGACTCATGGTGTGTGTGTGTGTGTGTGTGTGTGTGTGTGTGTGTGTGTGTGTGTGTGTGTGTGTGTGTGTGTGTGTGTGTGTGTGTGTGTGTGTGTGTGTGTGTGTGTGTGTGTGTGTGTGTGTGTGTGTGTGTGTGTGTGTGTGTGTGTGTGTTAGAAGTTTGTCACCTGAAGGGAAGGCTGAACTGAAGCAGTTTGAGGATGGAGAGGGGCAACTGAGGGAGCTGAGAGAACAACAACAGCAACAGCTACTGGAGTTGAGACAGGAACAATACTACAGTGAGAAATACCTCAAACGAGAACACATCAAACAGGTAACACGCACGCACACACACAGATTATATATTACATAATTGTACATTCCAATACTGTATATCGCCACTATTGCAGATGAGTGAGAAACTGACTACGGTGACTGAAGAAAGCCAGAACAACCAAATGAAGAAATTAAAAGACATCTGTGACAAGTGAGTTTGATATGACTGTGAGACATCAGTTTAACAGAGATGCGAAGTTAGTGTACTATAGAGATATAATTGGATATAATTCTATCAAATATATAATTTGTGATGCTTCACATTTGCAGAGAAAAGAAAGACCTAAAAAAGAAAATGGACAAAAGGAGAACAGAGAAAATCAAAGAAGCTATGACAAAAGAGAAGCACTTGGTAGAAGAGTAAGTGTACCAAACCCTATAACTTCAATCATTAAACCCTCTCCCTGGCTCTGGGACTGAAGAGACAAACTTTGTAGCATTTTACTGCTGAGGTAGGGTACTATCTCCCACCTCAACCTGACCCCATTGTCCAGTGACCACTTCATACACCTCTGTGTCAGGGTACGACCAGGTTTACAGGGAACTCAGTCAATCAGGGAACCTGGTCAGCCAATCACAGACTCTATCTGGTGGGGTAACAGCCCCCCCCTTCTATCAGTACCTCAGTCTCTCACTACAGCTCCAGGAATTAACAACCTGCACCAACATTCAAGGACTCACTTATGGTCCTCACTCCTTGGCAGCTTATTCTCTGGACATTCCATCACTAGTGTTAGCGCATTCATGACCATAAAACCACTATACACTACAACTAGTTTTCTCCTCTGTAAAGTCATGTGTGCCTGTCTTGGGTGTGAAATAAAGTGTGAATTGTATCCCTGTCTCCTGCTGGTCATTATCAGTCCTCTTACCAGGACTCTGGGACAGTTGAATCTATACTAAACCGGCACAGCGTTCGGAAACCATGACCAACAGGTGGTGCTCTTTTTCATGGATTGGTACAATTGTGCTGGACTACCAGTAGCGACGGGATGCAGTTCACACCGCATTCCATGCCCCTGACCAGGCGTGCACGCCGGTGAGAAGAGGAGGACCGGAGACTCCAGTGCATAGGGAAGAAGCCCCAGCTAAGAGAACTCTATGTTTGTGTGTGTGACAGAAAGAGAGGCTGGATTTCTGTATGTATGACTATTTATTATTCTGTTGTTAGGGGGAAGTTGGAGATCAACAAATCATATGTGAATGAAGTGGTACAGAACATCAAAAGGGTAAGGATGGAAGGATTGGGGGTCAGATAGTCTCTCATGGATAGTGGTGTAAAGTACTTAAGTAAAAATACTTTAAAGTACTACTTAAGTCGTTTTGGGGGGATATATGTACTTCACTATTTATAGTTTTGACTACTTTCACTTTTACTTCACTACATTCCTGAAGAAAATGATGTACTTTTTACTCCATACATTTTCCCTGACACCCAAAAGTACTTGTTACATTTTGAGAGGCAGATGGTGACAGGAAAATGGTCCAATTCACATACATATCAAGAGAACATCCCTGGTCACCTCTACTACCTCTAATCTGGCGGACTCACTAAACATTTGTAAATGAAGTCTGAGTGTTGGAGTGTGCCCCTGGCTATCCGTAAATGAAACAAAACAAGAAAAACTGTGCTGTCTGGTTTGCTTAATATAAATAATTTAAAATTATTTGTGCTTTTACTTTTGATACTTATGTATATTGTAGCATATATACAGTGCCTTGCGAAAGTATTCGGCCCCCTTGAACTTTGCGACCTTTTGCCACATTTCAGGCTTCAAACATAAAGATATAAAACTGTATTTTTTGTGTGAAGAATCAACAACAAGTGGGACACAATCATGAAGTAGAACGACATTTATTGGATATTTCAAACTTTTTTAACAAATCAAAAATTGGGCGTGCAATATTATTCAGCCCCTTTACTTTCAGTGCAGCAAACTCTCTCCAGAAGTTCAGTGAGGATCTCTGAATGATCCAATGTTGAGCTAAATGACTAATGATGATAAATACAATCCACCTGTGTGTAATCAAGTCTCCGTATAAATGCACCTGCACTGTGATAGTCTCAGAGGTCCGTTAAAAGCGCAGAGAGCATCATGAAGAACAAGGAACACACCAGGCAGGTCCGAGATACTGTTGTGAAGAAGTTTAAAGCCGGATTTGGATACAAAAAGATTTCCCAAGCTTTAAACATCCCAAGGAGCACTGTGCAAGCGATAATATTGAAATGGAAGGAGTATCAGACCACTGCAAATCTACCAAGACCTGGCCGTCCCTCTAAACTTTCAGCTCATACAAGGAGAAGACTGATCAGAGATGCAGCCAAGAGGCCCATGATCACTCTGGATGAACTGCAGAGATCTACAGCTAAGGTGGGAGACTCTGTCCATAGGACAACAATCAGTCGTATATTGCACAAATCTGGCCTTTATGGAAGAGTGGCAAGAAGAAAGCCATTTTTTAAAGATATCCATAAAAAGTGTCGTTTAAAGTTTGCCACAAGCCACCTGGGAGACACACCAAACATGTGGAAGAAGGTGCTCTGGTCAGATGAAACCAAAATTGATATTTTTGGCAACAATGCAAAATGCTATGTTTGGCATAAAAGCAACACAGCTCATCACCCTGAACACACCATACCCACTGTCAAACATGGTGGTGGCAGCATCATGGTTTGGGCCTGCTTTTCTTCAGCAGGGACAGGGAAGATGGTTAAAATTGATGGGAAGATGGATGGAGCCAAATACAGGACCATTCTGGAAGAAAACCTGATGGAGTCTGCAAAAGACCTGAGACTGGGACGGAGATTTGTCTTCCAACAAGACAATGATCCAAAACATAAAGCAAAATCTACAATGGAATGGTTCAAAAATAAACATATCCAGGTGTTAGAATGGCCAAGTCAAAGTCCAGACCTGAATCCAATCGAGAATCTGTGGAAAGAACTGAAAACTGCTGTTCACAAATGCTCTCCATCCAACCTCACTGAGCTCGAGCTGTTTTGCAAGGAGGAATGGGAAAAAATGTCAGTCTCTCGATGTGCAAAACTGATAGAGACATACCCCAAGCGACTTACAGCTGGAATCGCAGCAAAAGGTGGCGCTACAAAGTATTAACTTAAGGGGGCTGAATAATTTTGCGCGCCCAATTTTTCAGTTTTTGATTTGTTAAAAAAGTTTGAAATATCCAATAAATGTCGTTCCACTTCATGATTGTGTCCCACTTGTTGTTGATTCGTCACAAAAAAAATACAGTTTTATATCTTTATGTTTGAAGCCTGAAATGTCGCAAAGTTCAAGGGGGCCGAATACTTTCGCAAGGCACTGTATATTTAACTTAAGTATATTTATAACCCAATACTACTTGAGACTTTTACTCTAGTATTTTACTGGGTGACTTTCACTTTTACTTGAGTAATTTTCTATTAAGGTATCTTTACTTTTACTCAAGTATGATGATTGGGTACTTTTTCCTCCACCGCTCGTGGCCAGACATCACACTGTGTACTCTCATTGGAGAATCAACAGCGTGATGTCTGGGACTGTTATTTTCCTGTGAAGTGCTAGCGCTTCCAGGATGGAGCAGTCCAATCACTGAAGGTAACCTCTCTCTTCCCTGCTCCAGCTGGAGGATGCTCAGGCAAAACGCCAAGAAAGACTGGTGGAGCAGCACAAAGACATCCAGCAGCAGATTCTTGATGAGAAACCAAAGGTGACATACCAAATAACCCATGACCTCTTGCCTTTAAATCTGTAACCCTAACCCTAAACCTCTAGCATCTAACTATAACCCCTGACCTCTACCCCTTTCTCCTAACTCTGACATCTGACACCAGCTGCAGGGTGCAGTGGAGGCGGAGTACCAGGAGAAGTTCTGTCTGTTGCCGGGGGAGATCCAGGACTTCCTGCAGAACAGGAAAGGGGGGGTCAAAGGTCACGCCGTGCCCCGGCCCTCCACCCCCCATGACATACTCTCTGAGGAGGAATTAGAGGACCAGAGGAAGTGAGAAAGACAGAAAGCGAGAGGAGATGGAAAGAGAGCTTTTCTTCTTAATAAATGCTGGTTTACTACTGCACTCTAAAGGTAGTCCTGGATAATTTGTATTGTTATGTTATCTGTAGCATATTGTAAACTTTTTTAGAGTTGAGATTTGAGATATACTCCTACATTGTACTCTTGCCTGCCTTTAATGGGGCTTCCAAGACAACTGGGAACTCTGAAGAAAAAAACGAGGTCAATTCATGATGTCAGTGACTTTCCGGTCGGAAAGTCTGAGCTATAGAAAGATGCCAGAGTTTCAAGTTGGAATTCTGAGTGGGATGACCGTTCAAAACTATTTTTCCCAGTTGGAGCAAAAAAAATTTGAGTTCCCAGTTGTCTGAAAGCATTGAAGTCAGAGAGACTTGCTGATTCGTTGAACGCGGCACGTGTATAACTACAACCAGTTAGCAAGTCAGAAATTTCAGAGTTTCCTAGTTCCGACTAGCATGTGAACAAGGCTTGTCACCTGTGCAATCGACGCATTCCTACGTTATACTTCCGTGTTTATGTCCTTGTCATGAAAACGTGGTCATATAAGATATATGAAGGAATGTTTGTTAATTAATTTACTACTGCCAAATTACTTTCATTTAGTTTCTGCCCTAAGACCATTCACTACGTTTTCTGCCCTAAGACCATTCACTACGTTTTCTGCCCTAAGACCATTCACTATGTTTTCTGCCCTAAGACCATTCACTATGTTTTCTGCCCTAAGACCATTCACTATGTTTTCTGCCCTAAGACCATTCACTATGTTTTCTGCCCTAAGACCATTCACTACGTTTTCTGCCCTAAGACCATTCACTACGTTTTCTGCCCTAAGACCATTCACTACGTTTTCTGCCCTAAGACCATTCACTACGTTTTCTGCCCTAAGACCATGCACTACGTTTTGCCGATTGAAAACCATTCAAAAAGCCAATAAAATTCTTGCTACGTCACTTGGTCTAGTGTGGGGTTTGATTCAAATAATCAGCTTATCATCCAGCTTTGATCATTTGAAAAAAATTGTGTAGTGTTAGGGCTAAACCCCAAACGGAACCCTCTGGGGTCCCGAGGGCAGGAAATGCTGGTCTAGTGGCTGAACAGTGTGTTGCATGAGGGCAAGCAAAGAACGTGTTCTTATTCTATTGACTATATCTTGACTTGAGGCACGGTCCTGTTGTTCTGACCACATGTGGTTCTTATCTAGTCATAGTGTTGTGGTAGTCAGTGGGCGAGAGAGCGCCTTTTTGCACTAAAATGTGGATAATTTGCTTCTGTTTGCACCACTGCTGGCTGTCTGTGCTTTTTTCTTAAAATATGTTGCTACTGAAAAGGTTTCTTTAGGCCTTTTCACACTGCATTGTTCTTAGCCCCAGGCAAAGACTGGTCCTGGGCTAGTTTATCCTGTTTGCACAAGCATTTGTTAACTCTGCCCTTATAAAGAAAGATTGCCGTTTTGAAACTGCAGTAAAAGTGCAGTAACTGCGGTTGACTGTGGTATTTTGGACACAGTAATTGCAGAATAAGGGTGGGCTTTAGCCCTGGGCTGAGGATTCACACTTGTACAAACACACATGGACCAACATTCTATCTCTTACACTCGACCAATGTTAAGCAATAAGGCATTTTTTTTATTAACAAATGATTTCCTCTTGCTTTTAGTCTAGCATTTTATTTCCAACGGTGATGGTTTGTATAAATCTTGCTGTCTGCCTGTCGGACCTGGTAAACAATTAGGGTTGCCAACTTTTTCACTACCAAATAAGGGACAAAAGGTGGCGTGCACGGCGGTGTGGGTATGATGCCGTGTCAATGAATATACAGTGTATATTCATATTCTTATTCAATTGGAAAGACAATCGTTTTTTTTGTAGGATTTTTAAAACTCAGATTGGAGGATGAAGTAGTATACATTTACTTAAAATACCATGCTGGATGCATCACAAGCATATGCCAATTAAGTGAATGTGTAGCTTTTGTGATTGGACAGTGAAAATTCTGTGTATCACACTGGCAATTTCACACACACCGTGTTTCTGGGGCTAGAGCCGAAACGTCGGTGCAAGCCCTGGGCTAAGGTTGGTGCTAGCCCACTTTTTAATGTGCAAGTGTGAACACTTGCTTAGTCCCGAGCTAAAAATCTCCCTTTTTTACTTGGTATTAATGCTTTTAGAGTTTTATATGCATACGTTTTGCAAACGACATTGATCTGTTATTTACAAATGATGAGCTGTTGATTGTTTGGTTCCATACACTTTCAGGGATGCATGACTTTATGCAGCATTTTTGTTGAATGTTTAAAATGTACTATTATATGCTTAATAACATGGATGTACTGGTTCAATCATAATTAATGACTTAGTTTCATGTTATTTAATTAGTTTCCTTTTGGATATTTAATACAATTATATCCCAATTCTTTATCAGCATTTCCAACTCCTGATGTAGTGTAAAATAACCCCAAAAAATGTCAGATCCAACAAAGATTTAGTAGTGGTTTCACATGGGACCTGCAACAATGTGTTGCAACTGGCAAAGTATGTTTTTCTTGTAGCTGTTGTTTAAACAGTTTTCTGTAATTACTGCACTTTACTTCACATCTGTTTGACTATTTTACTGAGGCTAAATGTCTGTTTTGATAAACAAAATTACTATACTCTAGTAATTACAAAAAATAAAGTATTACGTTTGATCTCAAATTTGTATCAATAAAAATACATGAATAATATAGGAAGAAAACATATGTAAACATGTTATGAAATTCCAAACCGTGTTTAACTCTCTTATTGAATAGGATTCTGGTAGTTATTTGAATGTTTATGAAGTATATAATTGTATTGAATTTATTTGTATATAGTTGTATTTGTTTGGTTGCAGTATTATATTGAATAATAATTTAAAAAAAGTCAAAGATAAGTTGGGTGTTAATAGTAAGAATATTACTAGAATTATTTATTTAATTTACAAAGTTGTTCTAACTTGTATGGATGGAGCCTTTGCTCTCAGTAATGATTTGCCCCTTGTTTTTGTTTTGAAATTAGGATGTGTGTATTTTCTAACGTTTTAATAGAATACAGTTGAAGTCAGAAGTTTACATACACTTAGGTTGGAGTCATTAAAACTAGTTTTTCAACCACTCCACAAATTTCTTGTTAACAAACTATAGTTTTGGCAAGTCGGTTAGGACAAAGTCATTTTTCCAAGAATTGTTTACAGACAGATTATTTCACTGTATCAATTCAGATCAATTCACTGTATCACAATTCCAGTGGGTCAGAAGTTTACATACGCTAAGTTGACTGTGCATTTAAACAGCTTGGAAAATTCCAGAAAATAATGTCATGGCTTTAGAAGCTTCTGATTGACATAATTTGTGTCAACTGGAGGTGTACCTGTGGATATAGAACATTTGTGGGCAGAACTGAAAAAGCGTGTGCGAGCAAGGAGGTCTACAAACCTGATTCAGTTACACTAGCTCTGTCAGGAGGAATGGGCCAAAATTCACCCAGCTTATTGTGCGAGGCTTGTGGAAGGCTACCCGAAACATTTGACCCAAGTTAAACAATTTAATGGCAACGCTACCAAATACTAATTGAGTGTATGTAAACTTCTGACCCACTGGGAATGTGATGAAAGAAATAAAAGCTGAAAAATATAATTCTCTCTACTATTATTGACATTTCACATTTTTAAAGTAAAATGGTAATCCTAACTGACCTAAGACAGGGAATTTTTACTATGATTAAATGTCAGGAATTGTAAAAAAAACTGAGTTTAAATGTATTTGGCTAAGGTGCATGTGTAACAGTATAGCTTTCATCCGTCCCCTCGCCGGGCTTGAACCGGGGACCCTCTGCACACATAGACAACTGACACCGACGAAGCATCGTTACCCATCGCTCCACAAAAGCTGCGGCCCTTGCAGGGCAAGGGGAACCATTACTTCAAGGTCTCAGAGCGAGTGACGTCACCGATTGAAACACAAAAGGTTATTATAATAGCCATACAAAAGCTTTAACATCTGCCAGTCATTACTTGAATTGGCAACAGCTCTCCCTGCAGGACAAACGTGGTCGCTGTCGCTGTCATCGTGGTCTTCTTCTTTGTCTGCTGCTGCTGCTGCTGCTGCTGCTGCTGCTTCTTCTTCTATGATGTCATGGCGGTACGCAAACAATCGTTTAAGTACATGCTGCCACCTACTGTGCTGGAATGTATGATCAATCATGATCTGCCCAATTCTGTACTGCCATGAAAATAAAATTCAAAACCAGATAAATCCCTAACTTCTACCACACCCTCCCCCCAAAACCTCATTAAACTTGATCTATATCATGCTGAGACACTCCACCCTTTGGATTGTTCAGCATGTCAACAACCATTTCAACAGTAATATCTGTTACCCCCAAAATCTATTTTGCCATCTCCAAAAAAACCTTCAACCTGGCATTTCTGCTTTCCACAAACCGAGTCATATTGATAACCTTACCAATAAAAACTATGAAGTCAACTTTATTCATTATCAACGTGTCCTTTGACACCACGCATTCATGAGCACAAGATTTATGAACAGGCCTCGAAACCATGCCAAGACCATCAGAAGCACCAGCCTCGACAGTTGGTCCACTTACTACAGGTACATCCATGTAAGCTCTACATGTTGTACAATTTGTTTTACGGCCTCTGCATATGATACATCATGACTAATTCTATTTCTCTGAGCCTCTCTAGCCTCTCTCTGTACCTGGCATCCACAAAATGCAGCACTGTGTTTTCCCCCATAATTACAGGACTTAACCTTCACATTGCTTCCACATTCACCATACTCATGTGCACCTCCACACTTCTTTTCTTTCCTTTACACTGAGCAGCTACATGTCCCATTCTTTGGCTTTTAAAACACTGCAGTGCATATGGGACAAGTTCTCTAACATTCTAAATAGGAAATCCTATGTGTACTTTCTCCGGCAAGACTTTCTCAGACCTCAACATCACTGATAAGCTTGGACTTCTTTGACCCTCTTTCCTACTGATCAACCTTTTGACCTCAATCACTCTGCCTCCCTTCACATTTTCTTTAATATCATCTGTGGACATACAGTACCAGTCAAAAGTTATCAGGGCTGTAAGGGATTTCCTCCTCTTCTTCGGAAGAGGAGAGGCGAAAAGGATCAGAGGACCAATATGCGACGTGGTAAGTGTCCATGGTTCTTTTTAATACGAAATGTAAACATGAACAACTGACTACATAAAACAAGAAATGTGAAAACCCTAACAGTCCTATCTGGTGCAAACACAGAGACAGGAACAATCACCCACAAACACACAGTGAAACCCAGGCTACCTAAGTATGATTCTCAATCAGAGACAACTAATGACACCTGCTTCTGATTGAGAACCATACTAGGCCGAAACATAGAAATACCCAAAATATAGAACAAACAAACATACAGTGCCTTGCGAAAGTATTCGGCCCCCTTGAACTTTGCGACCTTCTGCCACATTTCAGGCTTCAAACATAAAGATATAAAACTGTATTTTTTTGTGAAGAATCAACAACAAGTGGGACACAATCATGAAGTGGAACGACATTTATTGGATATTTCAAACTTTTTTAACAAATCAAAAACTGAAAAATTGGGCGCGCAAAATTATTCAGCCCCCTTAAGTTAATACTTTGTAGCGCCACCTTTTGCTGTGATTACAACTGTAAGTCGCTTGGGGTATGTCTCTATCAGTTTTGCACATCGAGAGACTGAAATTTTTTCCCATTCCTCCTTGCAAAACAGCTCGAGCTCAGTGAGGTTGGATGGAGAGCATTTGTGAACAGCAGTTTTCAGTTCTTTCCACAGATTCTCGATTGGATTCAGGTCTGGACTTTGACTTGGCCATTCTAACACCTGGATATGTTTATTTTTGTACCATTCCATTGTAGATTTTGCTTTATGTTTTGGATCATTGTCTTGTTGGAAGACAAATCTCTGTCCCAGTCTCAGGTCTTTTGCAGACTCCATCAGGTTTTCCTCCAGAATGGTCCTGTATTTGGCTCCATCCATCTTCCCATCAATTTTAACCATCTTCCCTGTCCCTGCTGAAGAAAAGCAGGCCCAAACCATGATTCTGCCACCACCATGTTTGACAGTGGGTATGGTGTGTTCAGGGTGATGAGCTGTGTTGCTTTTACGCCAAACATAACGTTTTGCATTGTTGCCAAAAAGTTCAATTTTGGTTTCATCTGACCAGAGCACCTTCTTCCACATGTTTGGTGTGTCTCCCAGGTGGCTTGTGGCAAACTTTATACGACACTTTTTATGGATATCTTTAAGAAATGGCTTTCTTCTTGCCACTCTTCCATAAAGGCCAGATTTGTGCAATATACGACTGATTGTTGTCCTATGGACAGAGTCTCCCACCTTAGCTGTAGATCTCTGCAGTTCATCCAGAGTTATTAGTGATCATGGGCCTCTTGGCTGCATCTCTGATCAGTCTTCTCCTTGTATGAGCTGAAAGTTTAGAGGGACGGCCAGGTCTTGGTAGATTTGCAGTGGTCTGATACTCCTTCCATTTCAATATTTTCGCTTGCACAGTGCTCCTTGGGATGTTTAAAGCTTGGGAAATCTTTTTGTATCCAAATCCGGCTTTAAACTTCTTCACAACAGTATCTCGGACCTGCCTGGTGTGTTCCTTGTTCTTCATGATGCTCTCTGCGCTTTTAACGGATCTCTGAGACTATCACAGTGCAGGTGCATTTATACGGAGACTTGATTACACACAGGTGGATTGTATTTATCATCATTAGTCATTTAGGTCAACAATGGATCATTCAGAGATCCTCACTGAACTTCTGGAGAGAGTTTGCTGCACTGAAAGTAAAGGGGCTGAATAATATTGCACGCCCAATTTTTCAGCTTTTGATTTGTTAAAGTTTGAAATATCCAATAAATGTCGTTCCACTTCATGATTGTGTCCCACTTGTTGTTGATTCTTCACCAAAAAATACAGTTTTATATCTTTATGTTTGAAGCCTGAAATGTGGCAAAAGGTCGCAAAGTTCAAGGGGGCCGAATACTTTCGCAAGGCACTGTAGACTGCCCACCCAACTCACGCCCTGACCATACTAAATAAAGACAAAACAAAGGAAATAAAGGTCAGAACGTGACAAGGGCAAAGGGTGGCTACTTTGAAGAATCTCAAATATAAAATATATTTTGATTTGTTTAACACTTGTTTGGTTACTACATGATTCCATATGTGTTATTTCATAGTTTTCATGTCTTCACTATTATTCTAAAATGTAGAAAATAGTAAAAATAAAGAAAAACCATGGAATGAGTAGGTGTGTCCAAACTTTTGACTGGTACTTTAGATACTGGGACCCCAGTGATGACTCCCCTCAATCTAGCATAAGAACAAAGGACACGGCTTTTAATCTTCTTCCCATCAAGCTTTTCCATTTTCAGAATCTTCTCTTGCTGAGTCTGACTTCCACACAATAGACTTGTTGACGCCAGGCGTTCCCTGAGGGGGACGCCACTTCCCCCCGTTCAGCTGGAACGGTGGCACATGGAATGCAAAAATATTCTTTGAATTATTTAACCTCCACACATTAACAAGTCCAATAGCTCAAATGAAAGATAAACACCTTGTTCATCTACCCAGTGAGTCAGATTTCTAAAATGTTTTACAGCGAAAACATAGCACATATTTATGTCAAACCACCACAAAGACACAGACGATATGCAGCCATTTTGTCGAACAAAAGATGCAATCACAAACGCAGGATTAAAATAAAAATCATTCACTAACCTTTTGAAAATCTTCATCAGATGACAGTAATATGACATGTTACACAGTACATTTATGTTTTTTTCAGTAATATGCCATTTATTTCCATAAATCTCTGTTTACATTGACGCCATGTTCAAAAAATGCTAAAAAAATTGTCCGGAGAAATTATAGAAAGCTCCGCCAGATAACAGAAATACACATCATAAACTTTGACTAAATATACATGTTCTACATATAGTTAGAAAGATACACTGCTTCTTAATGCAACCGCTATGTTACATTTATTTTTAACGTTACAGAAATCGCTCACTAGTCAATAATCTGAGGAGGCGCTCAGATGTAAGCAATATTTCTCCGCTATGTTGGAGTCAACAGAAATACAAAATTACAACATAAATATTTCCTTACCTTTGATGGTCTTCGATCAGAATGTAGTGGAAGGAGTCATACTTACCCAATACATCGTTTGGTTTCAAGTCGTGTGTCTTTGTATTAGCATATGCTAACAGTTTCAGCTGAAATGCATCCAAAATGACTTCTGGTCCCGAACAGTTGCGCATCAAAACTTCAAAATTACATATTATATGTCGTCTAAACTGGTCAAACTAAGTGCAGAATCAAGCTTTAGGATGTTATAAACGTACAAAACATTTCTCAATTCAACCGGACAATCATACTTCTTCTCAGGCAAGCTGGAACAAAGGAAGCTCCGTGCCCAAAGCGCGCCCTAACGCACATGTGTTTTCTCGCGACACCCACTATTTTGCCTGCCAAAGGGTCAAAGCCCGCATGATTTGCACAATTAAACGCTCTACTGAATGAGGACATCTAGTGGAAGACATAGAAAGTGTTCCCAGATTCATAGCTGGTTGGGAAGGGTGGGGGCGATGACGTAAAGTTGCACCAACTTTCAGGTTGCCAAAACTAGTTTGGGAGATTGCCTGCCCTGTGAGTTCTGCTATACTTACAGACATAATTCCAACGGTTTTAGAAGCTTTAGAGTGTTTTCTATCCAATAATAATTATTATATGCATATATTAGCAATTTTGGACAGAATTATTTTCAGTTTACTATGGGCACGCAATTCATCCAAAGGGGGCAGTTTTGTCCCAAGCCTTAACAGGTTTTAACAATCTACCATTTCCAATGAACCAAGCTAATTTCACTTCCAAACGCCTGAAGGTACCACCTTCATCTATACAAACAATAGTGCACAAGTGTAAACACCATGGGAGCACGCAGCCGTCATACCGCTCAGGAAGGAGATGCATTCTGTCCCCTAGAGATGAACGTACTTTGTTGCAAAAAGTGCAACAGCAAAGGACCTTGCGGAGGAAACAGGTACAAAAGTATCTATTTCCATAGTAAAAACAGACTACGGTTTGCAACTGCACATGGGGTCAAAGATCGTACTTTTTGGAGAAATGTTCTCTGGTCTAATGAAACAAAACTAGAACTGTTTGGCCATAATGACCATTGTTATGTTTGGAGGAAAAAGGGGGACACTTCCAAGCCGAAGAGCACCATCCCAACAGTGAAGCACGGGGTGGCAGCATCATGCTGTGGGGGTGCTTTGCTGCAGGAGGGACTGGTGCACTTCACAAATTAGATAGCATCATGAGGTAGGAAAATTATGTGGATATATTGAAGCAACATCTCAAGACATCAGTTAAAGCTTGGTCACAAATGGATCTTCCAAATGGACATTGACCCCAAGCATACTTCCAAAGTTGTGGCAAAATGGCTTAAGGACAACACAGTCAATGTATTGGAGTGGCCATCACAAAGCCCTGACCTCATACCTATAGAAAATTTGTGGGCAGAACTGAAAGAGCGTGTGCGAGCAAGGAGGCCTACAAACCTGACTCAGTTACACCAGCTCTGTCAGGAGGAATGGGCCAAAATTCAACCAGTTTATTGTGGGAAGCTTGTGGAAGGCTGCCCGAAACGTTTGACCCAAGTTAAACAATTTAAAGGCAATGCTACCAAATACTAATTGAGTGTATGTAAACTTCTGACCCACTGGGAATGTGATGAAAGAAATAAAAGCTGAAATAAATAATTCTCTCTACTACTATTCTGACATTTCACATTATTAAAATAAAGTGGTGATCCTAACTGACCTAAGACAGGGAATTTTTACAAGGATTAAATGTCAGGAATTGTGAAAAACTGAGTTTAAATCTATTTGGCTAAGGTCTATGTAAACTTCCGACTTCCAACTGTACCTCTATCTCAATGGAATTAGTTCTAATATAAAAATACTTTAAAGTACTTATTGTTATAAAGTCGTTTTTGTGGTTATTTCTACTTTACTTTTCCATTTATATTTTTGCCAACTTTTACTTTACTATATTCCTAAAGAAAAGAATGTACTTTTTACTCCATACATTTTCCCTGACACCCAAAATTACTCGTTACATTTTTACAGGAAAATGGTCCAATTCCCAGACTTATCACGAGAAGATCACCTGGTCATCCCTACTGCCTCTGATCTGGCTGACTCACTAAACACAAATGCTTAATTTGCAAATTATGTCTTGAGTGTTGGATTGTGACTCTGACTATTCGTAAATGTTAATAAAAAAATAAAAATAAATGTGCAGTCTGGTTTGCTTAAAATAAGTTATTTGAAATTGTTTATACTTTTACTTTTAATACTTAAGTACATTTGAGTAATTCTATTTACTTTGAATAATTAAGTATATTTAAAAGCAAATACTTCTAGACTTTTACTCAAGTACTATTTTAATGGGTGACCTTCACTTTTATTTGAATCATTTTCTATGAAGGTATCTTTACATTTACCCAAGCGTGACAATTTATCACAACTTTCCACTCCAACACATCACTACTGCTTTCTGTATAATGATCTCTCTTCATCCTATGTCTTTCCACTACTGACCATTCCGGTCCTTGACGCTCATCCTCCCATTATATACCCTCAGAACTGACACCCTTATTGTTCGCATTCCAGCACAGCTGTTGCTTCACCAACTTTTTCTACACTTCTCATTTTCTTCCGCACTACTCGCCGCAATTTCCGATCGGGTTACGGTGTTGTACCGTCACTACGTTTTTGGCCAAACACATCCAATTTCACACCCACGAACTAGAGTAAGATTGGAAGAGGAATTTGTCAAAAGAGAAGATAACAAAAATCCTTGGTAAACCAAATTTGAATAATGAAAAAAATATATACATTAAGTCAAAAGCTCCAATGTCATTATATTCTATAATTCTGTATAACTCATCGTAGTTGTATTTAATTTATTGTTGTTGTTTTGCTTTGAAATAACAATTTCCTCGCTATGCACTGATTACAGTCTGCAGTTGTGGGGAAAACGTACGCGAGCTCTGATTTACATGTGCTGTTGTTGCTGTGCCATTTCTTTGCGTTTTGAGAGTGTGGAGTGTACCTTTTGTTCTGGTGCTCTCGTTCAAGTGACAATGACAGCCTGTCTATCAAGATGCATGGAACCCGCCCCATTCACCCCTCCTGCTCCCTGGCCGTAGCAAGCAGGGAGCAGTGAAGACGAGGTAGCTAGTTTTGAAGCCGTGGCATAAATGATCTCATCTCAGCCCGATCTCCGCTTTCTACAGAGGATCCTATGACCAACACCGGAATAAAGTAAAAATAAAGGTACGCCAAATTAATTAACCGACTGTATTTATTTGTTAGGATTGATATGGGGCATTTATTGAAATGTTTATCTCCGAAACTCTTGTCAAATGTTAGTCTGGTGAGGGGCTGGGGGGGGGGGGGGGGTGCGCTAGCTACACATTTAGCTAGGTAACGTTAGCTAACGGTAGTTAGGTAGCTAAACAATTTTCATGCGGGAGTATCCATGTCAGTTAGGGAGAGTGGAGAAATGTAGTTGGAAAAGGGAAGTTCATCATTTTAAAAACAGTGTTGTAATAGTCTACCCCATTTATATCCGTTATTTTATAGTTAAACAATTATATAGCAGAGTGGAAATTAGCTAGCTACAGTAGGTAACGTAGTTAGTTATTTCAAAATGGCCTCATCTCCGTTGTCGCCCCAGCGTCACTGTTGCTCGAGCTAGACAAAGCATGCGGTACAGCTACCAGAGAAGGACATGCGCCATTGCAGTGAGTGCAATATAAATAACTAATTTCATTATGTACATATTTTTGAATTAACCTATTATGAATTGCAGGATACACACTCGCACTGTTGCGTAGTCAGCTAATTTCTCCATTCAAATAAGCATAAGCGGCAGCGGAAATACTGTCAACGTCAGTATTGTGGGGGAGGGGAGACTATTCCTAGGTGGAGCCAGAGACGAGGAGGAAGAGGATCTCTGGTGGAACTGTGGGTGTTAATGCTTTTATGTATTAAGCCTTGGTGCTCTTTGACGTTTAGAACGGTGTAATATAACTGAGGCATAACACATACAGTACAACAAGCAACAGCATGCATGAATGAGGTTCCCTCCTTACATTTGGTACTGAAAGATTAATTGTTTGGAGTAAAAAGCCTTGATTCATCAAAACAATGATTCAACTTTAAATATTTGTTTTTCATTTAACCTTTATTTAACTAGGCAAGTCAGTAAAGAACAAATTCTTATTTACAATGACGGCCTACTGGGGAACAGTGGGTTAACTGCCTTGTTCAGGGGCAGAAGACAGATTTTTACCTTGTCAGTTCAGGGATTCCATCCAGCAACCTTTTGGTTACTGGCCCAACGTCCTAACCACTAGGCTACCTGCCGTCCTAATTTGAAGGGTTGTATGTTGGCTTGACTTATGTTTTGTTTTCTTATAGCCACATTAACCTATTAGATCCTGTTTGTCAATGGATTACAACCTAACAGATTTGTATTGAACAGGCCATTTTAGGTTTGCAGTGTTCATAAAGAGCAAAAAGTCCCCTGACTGGCACCACTAACTAGTTTTTTCTCATCAAAATGATTGCGCCTCCTTTTTTCCTTGTTTTCAGATATCCATGATTGCGCCTCCTTTTTTCCTTGTTTTCAGATATCCAATCAGCTATACTCCCATAGTAGACACCTATTGTTTGTGGGTGAAATGGTGCATTAACATGAACCCTGTGTTGTTGTTACTTGTGTAGTATTTTGCTTCTTAGCTAGAAATTCTCCATTCTTTTTTACAGTTACCACTAAGGTAACAAAAGAGAAACAGAGAAAGTACATTCATGTGTCTGCCTCACATTTTGTATTTTGAATAGGGTACCTGGCAATGCTACTCATGAATTGGACTAGAAAATATGGAATTATTATTTGGGTTTTAGCTATTTAGAACACAACATTTGCTGAATTTGACAGTTGTCTTGTACCCCAGAGGATTGTATCGGACTGTTTGTGCATTTTATCTGTGGTCTGACGCAGGTCCATTTTCAGTCTTCAGTTCTTGCAGCTAACATGAGCTTAGATTTCAGTAAGGGCACCAGTCCAATTATGTGACATATTGTTTTTCATCATGGTTTATTGATGGCTAATGACATTAGAAGCACATAACCACCCTCTAGTGAAAGCAATAGTTAGGCTAAGTGGTCGGCCATAAAGTCTGCATTCAAGTTAGGTTCATTAACACACTCAAAAGCACTCTCCTGATTGCTTCCAATGGTGAAAACATACAGTAAATGCGACAGTGTCACTTGTGATGTTATTTGTTGCTTCAGTGCTGGGATGTCTTCTCAGGTAGGACCAAAGCTCAATGTCCTTTGCTTGGCAGACTGATAGATTGTGCCCCTGTGATGTCCACAGTGTATCCCTGCAGCCCTAGAATAGATAGATACAAGACATTTGCTTATTAGGAACATTGTTTAAGTTGCTATTATCAACTGTGCTTTTTTTTGTTGCCATAAGCTAGTATAGTGTTACAATCTATTAAGTGCAAATGTTTGCTGTTTTGAACCAAAATGTTACTTTATTAGCTTTACTTTATTTCATACTTGTCTCCTGTTTTGATATAATTTCTTGCTTCGTAGATGGTTGATCCATGTAGCAGAGTAGTAACTCCAATTACTGCCCCAGCAACTGCTCTCTCTGAGGAGATGCACACCCTGACAGAAGTTCCTTTGTTTTAGTCTGATGGAAAATGTAGTGTGATGTCACACAGGCTCCTGTCCTGTGTTCTCTCCCTACTCTGCTCTTCCCTGCTTGTTGGTCCCTTGGAGTCAACAGCCGTCCCCTGTTGTTTTGAGGCAAGTCTTCTGATATCTTCTCATTCAGACAGAGATACTGCTTCAGGAAGGTTATTTTCACTGTTCCTCCTTTCCCTTTAATTAAATTATAGCAGTTATATTTTTTGGAGCATGGTGTGTGTATCTCAAACATATCACATTTTAAACCTATGTGGTATTCTTTTGACTTTTCTCACCCAGTATGTGTCCTATTAACTTCACTCCGGTAGTACAGAAGTGAACTCACTTTTGCCAATATTTAGATGTTTGACGACAGGTGGCAGTGGGGTGGGATAGTGTATGTACATGAGCTGATTGTGTTTTTTGTTGTTGAGAAAAGCCTGACCTGTCCTGATTTTGACCGCATTGATGGTAGTTGGTTGGTAACATGCTGTATTTTCGGTGGTTCAGTGGGTCTGTTAAAAGTGTGGTTGTTCCGCCCAGCAGGAGCCTTGCTTCAGACTGGCCTAAAATGGGCAGAAAGGGTGCAGAACAAAAGCTGCTTGTTGCTTGTACAAAAGTACTGAAGCGCTGCAGCCGGGACCAAGCTGCTATGCTAATGCCTGTGCCTCTCAACAGGAAAGGTATAGCAAACTTTCAGAAAAACAACAAGCTATTTATACTGTAGCACATTACATTAATATTTAGCTAACCTGTAGAGATTCTTCTTCATGAAATTCTCTTACCAATGAAAAGTTTGTCCTTATGCCACACACTTCAAACATAACACCACAAATTATAAATTCATACATTTTTTGAATGTAGTTTTGATAACTAAAATTCATCAAGACAACACAGTATTTCATTATATCATGTGTGTTTGTTAGAATGTGAAGTTTTTTTGACCAGTTTGTCACCAATAACACTCTTTCCATTTCCCTTCACCCCAGAGAGCCAAAATGTTCCCGAAGGGCACGAAGCGCAAGTTTTCCGACTCCAGGGAGGAACCTGTGGCAGGCGGTGAGGATGTGAATCAGTCGAATTTGGCAGCTGTGAGGATGCTGTCGTCCTACAGCCTGCAGCGGCAGTCCCTGCTGGACATGTCCCTGATCAAACTGCAGCTGTGTCACATGCTGGTGGAGCCTAATCTGTGCCGTTCGGTGCTGATTGCCAACACGGTGAGGCAGATCCAGGAGGAGATGACCCAGGACGGCACCTGGCAGATCATGACCCAGGCCCTGAGTGCTGCCAACGCTGCTGCCCAGTGCTCTGCAGACCGCCTGGTGGCCACCGAGGTGCTGTGCCGGCAGACAGAGGCAGCCCAGGGGGAGCAGGTCCCGAAGCCCTTCCCAGTGGTGGGTTCAGAGGGCTGCCCTGCAGAGGAGGTGTTGGAGGAGGAGGTGGCGGCGGCAGAGGTGGGGATTACTATGTCCACTGTCTCCCCCCAAGCCCCAACCTCCTACCTGCCAGGCACCTTTGGCATGGACCCTTGCTGGGAAGAGGAGGAGACAGGTGATGATGATGATGATGATGAGGAGGAGGACAGTGAGGAGTGTGGGTCTGGCTCAGAGGGGGAGGAGAGGGAGCGTGACAGCCTGGTGGAGGACACCAGGACAGCAGAGCAGGTCTTTGGCACGTTCGAGATCAAAAACCCTGCGCCCAGCCCTGACCCTGCTCTGGAGGAACTGTTTTCAGACGTGGATGCGTCTTACTACGACCTTGATACAGTGCTGACAGGAATGCAGAGTGTTCCTAAGATGGGGCCCTATGACCTCCTGGAGAGCCTGTCCTCCCATGGGCCCTCACCCCTCAGTTCCAGCACCAGCTGCCGATCAGACCTCAATGAACTGGACCACATCATGGAGATCATAGTGGGCTCCTGAGAAACAACACACTTCCTTGCATACTTACTTTGCAGACTCTTTACAGACTGTGCACGTGGTGCGTATATTTGGATATGGTGTTATTATACATTCAGATGTTGAGGGTTTATGAAATCAAGAACTTATTCAGTGTTACGACATGCAGCTGTGCATCTCTAAGTGGGTAGAGATTACAACCTATACCATTATGATTTTTCTTATTTTACATACTTTTCTATATTTCTTTTTGTCATACAATCTATTTTTCCAGTTATGTTTTTATTTATTGTAATATGTATGGACTGAAGAACAATGTCATTACACTACACACAAATAGACCCTCTGAAGCGATGCATATTTTCCTAAAGAGTAAAACAAATATTAGTGAAACATGTACGTATAGTTGAAGTCGGAAGTTTACATACACCTTAGCCAAATACATTTAAACTCAGTTTTTCACAATTCCTGACATTTCATTCAAGTAAAAAATTCCCTGTCTTAGGTCAGTTAGGATCACCACTTAATTTTAAGAATGTGAAATGTCAGAATAATATACATTTTATTTCAGCTTTTATTTTTTTCATCACATTCCCAGTGGGTCAGAAGTTTACATACACTCAATTAGTATTTGGTAGCATTGCCTTTAAATTGTTTAACTTGGGTCAAACGTTTTGGGTAGCCTTCCACAAGCTTCCCATAATAAGTTGGGTGAATTTTGGCCCATTCCTCCTGACAGCTGGTGTAACTGAGTCAGGTTTGTAGGCCTCCTTGTTCGCACACAATTTTTCAGTTCTGCCCACACATTTTCTATGGGATTGAGGTTAGGGCTTTGTGATGGCCACACCAATACCTTGACTGTGTTGTCCTTAAGCCATTTTGCCACAACTTTGGAAGTATGCTTGAGGTCATTGTCCGTTTGGAAGATCCATTTGCAACCAAGCTTTAACTTCCTGACTGATGTCTTGAGATGTTGATTCAATATATCCACATCATTTTCGTCCCTCATGATGCCATCTATTTTGTGAAGTGCACCAGTCCCTCCTGCAGCAAAGCACCCCCACAACATGATGCTGCCACCCCCATGCTTCACGGTTGGGATGGTGTTCTTCGGCTTGCAAGCGTCCCCCTTTTTCCTCCAAACATAACGATGGTCATTATGGCCAAACAGTTCTATTTTTGTTTCATCAGACCAGAGGACATTTCTCCAAAAAGTACGATCTTTGACCCCATTTGCAGTTGCAAACCGTAGTCTGGCTTTTTTATGGCAGTTTTGGAGCAGTGTCCCTTTCCTTGCTGAGCGGCCTTTCAGGTAAAGTCGATATAGGACACGTTTTACTGTGGATATAGATACTTTTGTACCTTTTTCCTCCAGCATCTTCACAAGGTCCATTGCTGTTCTGTGATTGATTTGCACTTTTCGCACCAAAGTACATTCATCTCGAGGAGATAACGCGTCTCCTTCCTGAGTGGTGTGACGGCTGTGTGGTCCCATGGTGTTTATTCCTGCGTACTATTGTTTGTACAGATGAACGTGGTACCTTCAGGCGTTTGGAAATTGCTAATTGTAGACTTGTGGAGGTCTACAATTTTTTTCGGAGGTTTTGGCTGATTTCTTTTAATTTTCCCATGATGTCATTCAGAGGCACCGAGTTTCAAGGTAGGCCTTGAAATACATCCACAGGTACACCTCCAATTGACTCAAATGATGTCAATTAGCCTATCAGAAACTTCTAAAGCCACAACATAATTTTCTGGAATTATCCAAGCTGCACAGTCAACTTAGTGCATGTAAAATTCTGTCCCACTGGAATTGTGACACATTGAGTTATAAGTGAAATAATCTGTCTGTAAACAAAAATGACTTGGGTCATGCACAAAGTAGATGTGCTAACCGACTTGCCAAAGCTATGGTTTGTAAACAAGAAATTTGTGGAGTGGTGGAAAAATGAGTTTTAATGATTCCAAAGTAAATGTAAACTTCTGACTTCAACTGTATGTATATAGAAATATATATTTTTGCAATTTACAGTTTGGGAAATGTACCAGTATGATTTAATATAATATCCCCCCATATTTTGAATATGATACATTTTAATTTAGCCAGTCACCCAATGTCTTCCTATGGTTTGGTTTTAACCATTTAAGTCTCAAGATGGGCACAGTTTTTTTTCCTACTGGATTTGAATCCATCCCTTACAACCTAGACTAGATTTGTAAAGTATTTAGAGAAACTCTTGCTTGATATCAGCATTAAGAAGCCTTATTTTCTGATATTTGTATTACTACAAATTAAGAATTATTGGTTGACCCGTTAAGTTATTCCTTTTAATTTATTTAATTTATTAAATACAGATACATACATGCCACGTAGATTTTTAAACTGAGCTGTGTGTATACCCATGTGATATATTATAATCTGGGTGGTTCGAGCCCTGAATGCTGATTGGCTCAAAGCTGTGGTATATCAGACCATATACCATGGGTATGACATTTTTACTGCTCTAATTACGTTGGTAACCAATTTATAATAGAAATAAGACACCTCGGGTGGTTGTGGTATATGGCCAATATACCATGGCTAAGGGCTTTATCCAAGCACACTTTAGCCGTGGTATATATTGGGCATATACCACACCCCCTTTTGCCTTATTGCTTAATTACAACTCAATACCCCCCCTATTCACTATGCATTTCTTTTGCAAAAATATATTTTGTACAGAATTCAACTATCATTTTTTAAATGTATTTTTACAAGCAGCTCTTTCTCTAAAGATTTCTTTTCATAATGTCTCCTTATCATGATGAAAAGATTACTCAGGCAAACCGTACCAGTAAAATCTGACAGTATTACTCTGGTCATTACTACCACAAAACTCCTCTGAATGATGTCACTGCTTCAAACAGCAGCTAGAATTTCAAAGACCTTAACAATTGTAAAGTATATGCATTTTTATATTAAGAAAACATTTTAGGACCTTTGTAAATATTTTTTATAATAAAAGGTGCAAATCTTGTCATTTTTTAATTTGAATTAATTTGAGCAAATTAGTCTTAGTATAAATACATTAAAAAAATGAAATTTCTCCTTTTATTTAAAGACCTTTTGTAAATATTTTTTTTAACTAGGCAAGTCAGTTAAGACCAAATTCTTTCTTTCAATGACAGCCTGCCCCTTGTTCAGGGGTAGCATGACAGATTTTTACCTTGTCAGTTCAGGGATTTGATTCAGCAACCTTTCGATTACTGGCACAATGCTCTAACCACTAGACTACCTGTCGCCCCAAAACAGTTGTTTCCATACCAGTAGTCGAACCCCGGCCGCCTGAGTGAAAACCAGGAATCCTGACCGCTAATGTAACGGATGTGAAACGGCTAGCTTAGTTAGCAGTGCGCGCTAAATAGCGTTTCAATCGGTGACGTCACTTGCTCTGAGTTCTTGAAGTAGTAGTTCCCCTTGCTCTGCAAGGGCCGTGGCTTTTGTGGAGCGATGGGTAACGATGCTTCGTGGGTGTCAGTTGTTGATGTGTGCAGAGGGTCCCTGGTTCGTGCCCGGGTATAGGTGAGGGGACGGTTTAAAATTATACTGTTACATTGGTGCCGTGACCCGGATCACTGGTTGCTGCGGAAAAGGATGAAGGTCAAAAGGGGGGTGAGTGTAACGGATGTGAAACGGCTAGCTTAGTTAGCAGTGTGCGCTAAATAGCGTTTCAATCGGTGACGTCACTTGCTCTGAGATTTTGAAGTAGTAGTTCCCCTTGCTCTGCAAGGGCCGTGGCTTTTGTGGAGCGATGGGTAACGATGCTTCGTGGGTGTCAGTTGTTGATGTGTGCAGAGGGTCCCTGGTTCACGCCCGGGTATGGGCGAGGGGACGGTTTAAAATTATACTGTTACACTAGTATAAAGGTAAGTTAAAGTATTGTGATTGATTTGTAGTGTAAGCTGTGTAATGTGCATACCAATCAGTGTTCAACCTTCAAAAACGTAAATGCACACCATAATATCAATTGATTTCTGTAGTGCTCAAGAAATTATATTCCATGAGACTAACATTGCATTTCTTAACACAGGATTTGAAACGGTACATTTTTGGACTATTTTCATGATAACAAAAATATTAACAATGGAGTAATTAGGTACTTAGATTTTACTATATTATGAAGTGAGACCATTATACTTATTCATGGGATATTCTTCCAAATCTTCATTGAAATGTCGAAAACATACTGAAAGACACATTGATCTCCAAATTTTGTTCCAATTAATTAGTTCCTCCCAAGGTAATACTTTACTTTTGTAATGTGCACACACACTTAACAACTCTGATTTGCAGTCAAATGCGCTGCGATGTAGACTGGGTACTGTGAATTTCAACGCATGTAAAAAGTTACAAACCTCATGTGTTGCACATTTCCCAGCCCCGTGAGTGGTCTCGCCGACCAACTGCTTTCATAATGGGTATCCGGGAACTGTCTCTGCCGTTCCATGTGCCCCTGTAGTCCCGCACCCCTCCAAGCAAAACAGACACGTTTATCAGCGGTCAGGGGGATAGCCATAACGAAAAGAGACACGGCCTTTGAACAAAACATTTGTACGATTTCTTGCCTTCCTCACATTTCAATAAGATGCAGTGAAAACTCAACTGTGTAAATGACGGTCTTTTGAGAGAGCAACGAATAATCGACAATGCACAGGATATTTTATAAACCGAGGAGTTGGAATCGAATGCAGTAGCTCCAAAATACAGGTAGATTAGCTTATGTGATTTGTATTGGTAGTATTACTAACATGTTGTGTTTGCGTTTTCTAGATAGTCGTGTCTCAACAGCACTTCATAAATTGTTAATTTTATAATGGAAAAAATATTGGGACGCATTATTCATCCTGAACTCAAGCTCATATTTATTGCTGTCTTACACATGAAAATATGCATAAATACAGTAGTTAATTAGAGCACTGTCAACAGCGAGACAGAAGTTGCACTACCCTAGGCAGCCGATATTGGGCGCTAGAGCTACATTATCGTCCAGGATTGATGTGCCCAGCGGGTAATACACTCAAGTGTCCCCATTGGACCTGCTTGTACATAAAGCATCATCCATTAGCGCCCACTATCTGTTGTCTAGGCTAATGTTGCACATGTAGACCTGGCCAATACAGTAACAGCAAGTACACACATTGCACATGTAGGCCAATACAGTAGCCTATCGACTCACTGAACAAGAGCCTTACATTACAAACTAGATTTAAAACTATATGAAGACCACACTCAAGTGATATGTATATTTCATACTCAAATGTTGATCAGTGAAAGTGATCAATGTCTTTCCTGTCTAGATCTATGTTGGGTCGTGGCGTGAAGCAGAAACAGTTGTAGGCAGAGGGGCTCAAGGTCTATTTGCCAGAGAAGGCTGAGGTCAAGGCTCAGGGTGGGTCTTCTTACCTGCCTCATCTGCAGCAGCTGGTGCTTAGCCTATGCCTGGACAAGCTACAGCGCAGTCGAACAGGAGCAGAACTAAGCCTGCACCGCTCAGTGCTGTTGGTGAATACCCTGAGGCAGATTCAATAGGACATGCACAGTCACTCTCCCCTTACCCTGATGCACCTACCCACACAACTGACCTCTCAAACTTGCCTTTAAATGCTGTCCACCATGACTCTCTCAGTGATGGTATTTGGGAGGAGGATGGCCCACTCACCTGCCCAGGGTGTGCTGAAGGAAACGCACTGGGTGTCTCCTCGCCCTCGCCGCCTCACCCTTTGTTGCCTACATCTCCCTTACAGGACAGCTCCTCTGGGCACCCCAGAGCACAAAGCCCTGGGCTACCTCACGGACCTTGCCCTGGATGACATCTCTGAGGACATTGACACCTCCATGTATGACTCTGATATCCCCTCGGCCTTGGCTGGCTACCCATCCTGGGTGTGCGGGGTGTCGTCCTGGGGGGACAAGGGACTAAAGCAGTGTCTGACCGACCTCAATGATCTGGAACACATTATGGAGATCCTAGTCAACTCATGAAACATGTAGTTCACATCAAGGGGTCATGACCTGGTTGTTAAGGATTTGGACATCATCAGTATTTTTGTCATACGAGAGCGGTTTTATTAAGGTGACGTAGACTTGACGGTGTATCTACTGAGAACATAATGTTCAGTTCTTGAGGGAGTCGTCAGAATGCGAGAAAAAATACTTTTACCTTTAGTGCTTGTGCTATTATATAATGCATCTTCTTGAAATTGTACATTATCTTTGTATATTAATCAAATTATAGCAGCCACTTTTCCCTTTAAAAAACAGTGCCTTAAAGACTTAAAATAATTCTGTAGAAATGTAGTATTTGAGTTTCAATGAGGAAAGTTAAGAAATACAGTGCCTTGCGAAAGTATTCGGCCCCCTTGAACTTTGAACTTTTGCCACATTTCAGGCTTCAAACATAAAGATATAAAACTGTATTTTTTTGTGAAGAATCAACAACAAGTGGGACACAATCATGAAGTGGAACGACATTTATTGGATATTTCAAACTTTTTTAACAAATCAAAAACTGAAAAATTGGGCGTGCAAAATTATTCAGCCCCTTTACTTTCAGTGCAGCAAACTCTCTCCAGAAGTTCAGTGAGGATCTCTGAATGATCCAATGTTGACCCAAATGACTAATGATGATAAATACAATCCACCTGTGTGTAATCAAGTCTCCGTATAAATGCACCTGCACTGTGATAGTCTCAGAGGTCCGTTAAAAGCGCAGAGAGCATCATGAAGAACAAGGAACACACCAGGCAGGTCCGAGATACTGTTGTGAAGAAGTTTAAAGCCGGATTTGGATACAAAAAGATTTCCCAAGCTTTAAACATCCCAAGGAGCACTGTGCAAGCGATAATATTGAAATGGAAGGAGTATCAGACCACTGCAAATCTACCAAGACCTGGCCGTCCCTCTAAACTTTCAGCTCATACAAGGAGAAGACTGATCAGAGATGCAGCCAAGAGGCCCATGATCACTCTGGATGAACTGCAGAGATCTACAGCTAAGGTGGGAGACTCTGTCCATAGGACAACAATCAGTCGTATATTGCACAAATCTGGCCTTTATGGAAGAGTGGCAAGAAGAAAGCCATTTCTTAAAGATATCCATAAAAAGTGTTGTTTAAAGTTTGCCACAAGCCACCTGGGAGACACACCAAACATGTGGAAGAAGGTGCTCTGGTCAGATGAAACCAAAATTGATCTTTTTGGCAACAATGCAAAACGTTATGTTTGGCATAAAAGCAACACAGCTCATCACCCTGAACACACCATACCCACTGTCAAACATGGTGGTGGCAGCATCATGGTTTGGGCCTGCTTTTCTTCAGCAGGGACAGGGAAGATGGTTAAAATTGATGGGAAGATGGATGGAGCCAAATACAGGACCATTCTGGAGGAAAACCTGATGGAGTCTGCAAAAGACCTGAGACTGGGACGGAGATTTGTCTTCCAACAAGACAATGATCCAAAACATAAAGCAAAATCTACAATGGAATGGTTCAAAAATAAACATATCCAGGTGTTAGAATGGCCAAGTCAAAGTCCAGACCTGAATCCAATCGAGCATCTGTGGAAAGAACTGAATTCTGCTATTAACAAATGCTCTCCATCCAACCTCACTGAGCTCGAGCTGTTTTGCAAGGAGGAATGGGGAAAAAATTCAGTCTCGATGTGCAAAACTGATAGAGACATACCCCAAGTGACTTACAGCTGTAATAGCAGCAAAAGGTGGCGCTACAAAGTATTAACTTAAGGGTGCTGAATAATTTTGCACGCCCAATTTTTCAGTTTTTGATTTGTTAAAAAAGTTTGAAATATCCAATAAATGTCGTTCCACTTCATGATTGTGTCCCACTTGTTGTTGATTCTTCACAAAAAAATACAGTTTTATATCTTTATGTTTGAAGCCTGAAATGTGGCAAAAGGTAGCAAAGTTCAAGGGGGCCGAATACTTTCGCAAGGCACTGTATATCAAGTGGAGAGCTGAGCAGTGAGCGCTTTCCTCCACGTGTGAGTGTCATGTCAAGGCTCAATACAACCCAGGATCATCCTCCCTTCCTCCATGTCCCTTTGTCTCTCTTCAGCCACTGCACTGGGATATAAATCTTAATTCACTCTGACATCCCACCAGTGCACTAGCTGGGAGGAGATGAGAGAGAGATGGAAATAAGAGGGGGGAGGAAAATGTAGGACTACATATCTTGTCATGTAGGATGGGCCTACTTGTGAAAAGGTGATTGTTTTGCTCTCAGTATTACATTTCTATTCATAGACTCAACCCGCCAACCAATCAAATGACATGTGGGAGGAGTGTTCTCATCCACTAAGCCCTCGTTTTCACTGTATGGAAGAGAACTGGCTCAGATGGAGTTGTACACATGTAATAACCTCCCTGTTACGCTGCTTTGTGCTGATTAGCTCCATCATACCCCATTGACCAATCCCATGAAACATGTCTGTGGTTTAGTGTATTTAGGCAGGTTAACAAAGCAGAGGAACGCAATGGGGGAAAGATAGATGTGGAAGACACCAATAATGTGATTCCATAAATAGTTCAAGCACAAACAATCCAGTTTTCCACGACACCTATCCACAGTAAGAAGACACACCCAATCATTACTTGTATTTCTATTTGTATCATGCACTCCTCAAGATGTCAAGCCAGGTTTCTACAGTGAGACTAAGGCTGTGTTTACACGGGCAGCCCAATTCTGATATTTCACCAATTGGTCTTTTGACTAATCAGATCGAAGCTCAGAAAAATATCTGATGTGATTGGTTAAAAGCCCAATTAGTGGAAAAAAGATCCAAATTGACTACCTGTGTAAACGCAATCTTAGAGATAGGTATTTTATCAAATATATGGACAAATGGGACAGTCATACATTTTTGTAAGCTTTTATGTTTCTCCAGATCATCATTGTTTTGAGGAGTAGCAAAAATAGAACAATTGGTCATGAGAATGACTCCTCTTATTAACAAGTTACATGTCTTCCTCCAGCTCATTCATGTTTTGTTAGGAGGCTGATAGTAACTTTGGCTTGTAGATCTGCTGTATCAAATACTACCAGTCAGTGTGTTCAATGGTTTTTAAGTGCAATATCAACTTTTTAGATTTGTAAATAATTATGATATGGAATGAATCAACTCTTAGAAAAGATTCTGCCATTATCCTGGCTCATGTAGTCAGATGTCAGTATTTGTTTTATATGTACATTGAAATTAAATTATGTTTAATAACATTTTAAACTATACAATGCTTTGCGTCAGTGGATGTCTTCCCATTGCAATTTCTGTGTTTAATACTGTTATAACATAATCACATACTATGCCATAGATCTGACCCACAAATAATGAAAAAGTAATAGAGATTTAGCCTCTTGATTTTTGTTAATGAATATTAACCCTTGTGTGGTTTTCATGTTTTTGTTATTAACCCAATGTTCGCAAGTCTGATGAACCCACAACATTATTGTCACGCCTTGGTCTTAGTATTTTGTGTTTTTAGTTAATTAGTTGGTCAGGCCAGGGTGTGACATGGGTTTATGTTATTGTGTTGTCGTATTGTTTTGTTTTTTTGTAGGTATTGGGATTGTGGTTGTGTTTAGTTTAGTTTAGGTTTGGCTGCCTGAGGCGGTTCTCAATCAGAGTCAAGTGATTTTTGTTGTCTCTGATGGGGAACCGTTTTTAGGTAGCCTGGGTTTCACTGTGTATTTTGTGGGTGATTGTTCCTGTCTCTGTGTAGTGTTCACCAGATAGGCTGTAATAGGTTTCACGCTCCGTTTGTTATTTTTTTGTATTTATAAGTTATTTCATGTACCGCGATTCATTCATTAAAAACATGAGTAACCAACACGCTGCATTTCGGTCCGACTCTCTTTCGACAAACGAAGAACGCCGTTACAGAATCACCCACCACACACGGACCGAGCAGCGTGTTAACAGGCAGGAGCCACAGGAGAGGCAACAGAAGCAGCTTCAGTGGGAGAGGCTGCACCACTTGGAGAATTGGACATGGGAGGAAGAACTGGACGGAAAAGGACCCTGGGCTCAGCCTGGTGAATATCGCCGCCCCAAGGAGGAGCTAGAGGCGGCTAAAGCGGAGAGGCGCTGGTATGAGGAGGCAGCACGGCGACGTGGATGGAAGCCCGGGAATCAGCCCCAAAAATGTATTGGGGGGGGGCTTTCAGGGAGTATGGCTACGCCAGATAGGAGACCTGCGCAAACTCCCTGTGCTTACCGGGGTGCTAGAGAGACCGGGCAGGCACCGTGTTATGCAGTGGTGCGCACAGTGTCCCCAGTGCAGGTGCATAGCCCGGTGCGGTATATTTCAGCTCCGCGTATCGGCCGGGCTAGATTGAGCGTTGAGCCAAATACCATGAAGCCGGCTCTACGCATCTGGTCCCCAGTGCGTCTCCTTGGGCCGGCTTACATGGCACCAGCCTTGCGGTGGGTGTCTCCGGTTCGCCTACATAGCCCAGTGCGGGCTATTCCACCTCGCTGCACTGGCAGGGCGACCGAGAGTATTCAACCGGGTAAGGTTGGGCAGGCTCGGTGCTCAAGAGCTCCAGTGCGCCTGCACGGTCCGGTCTATCCAGTACCACCTCCACACCCCAGCCCTCCGGTAGCAGCTCCCCGCACCAGGCTTCCTGTGCGTGTCTTCGGCCCAATACCACCAGTGCCAGCACCACGCATCAGGCCTACAGTGCGCCTCGCCTCTCCTGCGCTGTCGGAGCCTCCCGCCTGTTCAGCGCTTCTAGAGCCTTCCTCCTCTACAGTGCTGCTGGAGTCTCCTATCTGTTCAGAGCTATCAGAGCCTTTCTCCTCTCCAGCGCTGCCGGAGCCTCCTGCCTGTTCGGAGCAGCCTGAGCTGCCAGTCTGCATGGAGCAACCTGAGCTGCCAGTCTGCATGGAGCAGCTAGAGCTGCTAGTCTGCATGGAGCAGCTAGAGCTGCCAGTCTGCATGGAGCTGCCAGTCTGCAAGGAGCTGCCAGTCTGCATGGAGCTGCCAGTCTGCAAGGAGCTGCCAGTCTGCAAGGAGCTGCCAGTCTACATGGAGCAGCCAGAAGCTGCCAGTCAGCATGGAGCAGCCAGAAGCTGCCAGTCAGCATGGAGCAGCCAGGAGCTGCCAGTCAGCATGGAGCAGCCAGGAGCTGCCAGTCTGCATGGAGCTGCCAGAGCTGCCAGTCTGCATGGAGCTGCCAGTCTGCAAGGAGCTGCCAGTCTGCAAGGAGTTGCCAGTCTGCATGGAGTTGCCAGTCTGCATGGAGTTGCCAGTCTGCATGGAGCTGCCAGTCTGCAAGGAGCTGCCAGTCTGCAAGGAGCTGCCAGTCGGCAAGGAGCTGCCAAAGCTGTTAATCTGCATGGAACAGTCAGAGCTGTCAGTCTGCAAGAAGCCGCCAGAGCTGTCAATCTGCATGGAGCAGCCAGAGCCGCCAGTCAGCATGAAGCAGCCAGAGCCGTCAGTCAGCCAGACTCTTCCAGATCTGCCAGTCGGCCAGACTCTTCCAGAACTGCCAGTCGGCCAGACTCTTCCAGATCTGCCAGTCGGCCAGACTCTTCCAGATCTGCCAGTCGGCCAGACTCTTCCAGATCTGCCAGTCGGCCAGACTCCCCCAGATCTGCCAGTCGGCCAGACTCCTCCAGATCTGCCAGTCGGCCAGACTCCTCCAGATCTGCCAGTCGGCCAGACTCTTCCAGATCTGCCAGTCGGCCAGGCTCTTCCAGATCTGCCAGTCGGCCAGGCTCTTCCAGATCTGCCAGTCGGCCAGACTCTTCCAGATCTGCCAGTCGGCCAGACTCTTCCAGATCTGCCAGTCGGCCAGACTCTTCCAGATCTGCCAGTCGGCCAGACTCTTCCAGATCTGCCAGTCGGCCAGACTCTTCCAGAGCTGCCAGTCGGCCAGACTCTTCCAGATCTGCCAGTCAACCAGACTCTTCCAGATCCGTGAGTCAGCCAGACTCTTCCAGATCCGCCAGTCAGCCAGGATCTGCCGGATTCAACTGCCTGGCTGGGCTTCCTCTCAGTGCTGGGCTTCTTTTCAGTGCTGGGCTTCCTCTCAGTGCTGGGCTTCCTCTGTCTCGAGCTGCCCTTCTGTCCTGAGCTGCCCCTCTGTCTCGAGCTACCCCTCAGTCCAGTGGGGTTCTGGGTGAGGACTACTAGGCCATGGTCGGCGGCGAGGGTGGATTATCCCAGGACGCGTAGGGGAGGAACTATGATATTAATGGAGTGGGGTCCACGTCCAGAGCCGGAACCGCCACCATGGACAGACGCCCACCCAGACCCTCCCTATGGTTTTGAGGTGCGTCCGGGAGTCCGCACCTTGGGGGGGGGGGGGGTGGTTCTGTCACGCCTTGGTCTTAGTATTTTGTGTTTTTAGTTCATTAGTTGGTCAGGCCAGGGTGTGACATGGGTTTATGTTATTGTGTTGTCGTATTGTTTTTTTTGTAGGTATTGGGATTGTGGTTGATTAGGGGTGTGTTTAGTTTAGGCTGCCTGAGGCGGTTCTCAATCAGAGTCAAGTGATTCTTGTTGTCTCTGATGGGGAACCGTATTTAGGTAGCCTGGGTTTCACTGTGTATTTCGTGGGTGATTGTTCCTGTCTCTGTGTAGTGTTCACCAGATAGGCTGTAATAGGTTTCACGTTCCGTTTGTTTTTTTTGTTGTATTTATAAGTTATTTCATGTACCGCGATTCATTCATTAAAAACATGAGTAACCAACACGCTGCATTTCGGTCCGACTCTCTTTCGACAAACGAAGAACGCCGTTACAATTATTGGATTTTTAAAACTATACAGCCATAACAATTTACGTAAAAAAATACTTAATACTTAGATGTTGACTTATATCAATTACAAGAAATATAGACAGCATACATGGTTAATATTAGCCATTTACCTCAGCTAGTTCACATTTATCAATTAAAGCACCATTTGTTTTTTGTAAACAAATCAATTACAATCAATACTTGGGTGGAATAAATCATGTTTATCTTGAAGCTATAAAAATGAAACAAGATTTTCATCACTATTGATGTTAATTTCTCTGAGCTGAACAAATTGGAAGGACAAATTGTACTGTGTGTGTGTGTGTGTGTTGGTATTGTATTTCTTGCACTTGATGCATGTGTACTGTGTCTTCCTGTCCTTCCTGTCCTTCCACACACATCGCAGCGCTTCTTCTTGTTGCTACCGGCTGTAATCTAGAATGATGAAAACACTTAGTTCAGGTATTTTTCTAACATCTCACTCACATATATAGTTACAGCAGGCCAAGGTAGGAGAGTCAGACACACACACATGCAACATCACTCACACTTACTTCCGGTATTGGAGTTTGTTCTGTGGGTTGGGCGGATGTGGCACCAGCATCCTCCTGAAACCTCCTCACGATTGCTGCAGAAGCTGGGGTCCTTGAGATATGTTGCCTCCTCTGGATTTGAGGTCTTACTAATGCTTTGACCAGCTCCTCGAGAAAGAGCTGTCTCCTCTGGAGCTGCTCTCTGTTCCAATCTGGGTTCAACGCCATCCAGACAACAAACGCGTTGTACGAGACAAACGAGATGTCCATATCATGCATAGGTGTAATAGGTGGCAGGGAAGTCAGGCGCAGGAGAGTCAAACTGAGTGTAAAATGGAGTCTTTTAATAAAGTTCCACGAGTATGCTCCATAAAAATAAATGAACAAACAAACCAAACATGGGTACGAGGACCCGACGCGCACCTATGAAACAATCACACTATACTGACAATAAAACAATCTCTGACAAAGACATGAGGGGAAACAGGGTTAAATACACAACAGGTAATGAATGGGATTGAAAACATGTGTGTGGGAAGACAAGACAAAACCAATGGAAAATGAAAAAAGGATAAATGATGGCTAGAAGACCAGTGACGTCGAACGCCGAGCACCGCCCGAACAAGGAGAGGCAACGACTTCGGAGGGCGAGGTGCAGGGCGATCCGGATGGAGACGGTGGAATTCTGATAACATGGAAGGATCTAACACGCCCTCCACCGGAACCCAGCATCTCTCCTCCGGCCTGTACCCCTCCCAGTCCATGATGTACTGAAGGCCCCTCGCCCGACGTCTCGAATCCAAAATGGATCGAACAGAGTACGCCGGAACCCCCTCAATGTCTAGAGGAGGCGGAGGAACATCACGCACTTCAGCCTCCTGGAGCGGGCCAGCCACCATCGGCCTGAGGAGAGACACATGGAACGAGGGGTTAATACGGTAATGAGTGGGTAGTTGTAACCTATAACATACCTCGTTCACTCTCCTCAGGACTTTAAATGGCCCCACAAACCGCGGACCCAGCTTCCGGCAGAGCAGGCGAAGGGGCAGGTTTCGGGTCGAGAGCCAGACCCTGTCCCCTGGTGCGAACACTGGGGCCTCACTGCGGCGACGGTCTGCGCCAATTTTCTGGCGCCTTATGGTACGCTGAAGGTGGACGTGGGCTGCCTCCCAGGTTTCCTCAGCGTGCCGAAACCAATTGTCCACCGCAGGGGCCTCGGTCTGGCTCTGATGCCAAGGAGCCAGAACCGGCTGATACCCTAATACACATTGAAAGGGAGTAAGGTTAGTGGAGGAGTGACGTAGCGATTTCTGAGCCATCTCTGCCCAGGGCACGAACTTCGCCCACTCCCCCGGCCGATCCTGGCAATAAGACTGCAGAAACCTACCCACATCCTGGTTAACTCTCTCCATCTGCCCATTACTCTCGGGGTGAAACCCTGAGGTAAGACTAACCGAGATCCCCAGACGCTCCATGAACGCCTTCCAGACCCTTGATGTGAACTGGGGACCCCGATCAGACACTATATCCTCAGGCACCCCATAGTGCCGGAAAATGTGTGTAAACAGGGCCTCTGCAGTTTGTAAGGCCGTATGGAGACCGGGCAAAGGGAGGAGACGACAGGACTTTGAAAACCGATCCACAACGACCAGGATTGCGGTGTAACCCTGTGAAGGTGGAAGATCAGTCAAAAAATCCACCGACAGGTGCGACCATGGCCTTTGAGGAACGGGTAGAGGTTGTAGCTTACCTCTGGGCAGGTGTCTAGGAGCCTTGCACTGGGTGCACACCGAACAGGAAGAAACATAAATCCTCACGTCCTTAGCTAAAGTGGGCCACCAGTACCTTCCTTCAAGACAGTGCATCGTCCGACCTATCCCAGGATGACCAGAGGAGGGTGACGTGTGAGCCCAATATATCAATCGGTCGCGGACAGCAGACGGAACGTACAGACGACCAGCTGGACACTCAGGGGGAGAAGGCTCTGCACGTGACGCCCGCTCAATGTCCGCGTCCAGCTCCCACACTACAGGCGCCACCAGACACGAAGCTGGGAGTATGGGAGTGGGATCCATGGACCGCTCCTCTGTGTCATACAGCCGAGACAATGCGTCTGCCTTAACGTTCTGGGAGCCTGGTCTGTAAGAAAGAGTAAACACAAAACGAGTGAAAAACATGGCCCACCTTGCCTGGCGAGGATTCAATCTCTTCGCCTGCCGGATGTACTCCAGATTGCGGTGGTCAGTCCAGATGAGAAAAGGGTGTTTAGCCCCCTCAAGCCAATGCCTCCACACCTTCAAGGCTTCTACGACAGCTAACAGCTCGGTTCCCCACATCATAGTTTTGCTCCGCCGGGCTGATTTTTTTCGAAAAGAAAGCACAGGGGCGAAGCTTCAGTGGCGTACCCGAACGCTGAGAGAGCACTGCTCTTATCCCAGCTTCGGATGCGTCCACCTCCACTATGAATGGCAAAGAGGGATCCGGATGAGCCAGCACAGGCACGGAGGTAAACAGAGTCTTCAGGTGCTCAAAAGCCCTGTTTGCCTCAGCCGACCACTGCAAGCGCACCGGGCCCCCCTTTAGCAGTGAGGTAATGGGAGCTGCCACCTGACCAAAACCCTGGATAAACCTCCGGTAGTAATTGGAAAACCCCAAAAAACGCTGCAACTCCTTTACCGTGGTTGGAGTCGGCCAATTACGCACGGCTGTAATGCGGTCGCTCTCCATCTCCACTCCTGAAGTGGAAATCCGATGCCCTAGGAAGGAGATGGATTGTTGGAAAAACAAGCATTTCTCAGCCTTGACATATAGATCATGCTCCAACAGGCGACCAAGCACCCTGCGCACCAGGGACACATGCTCGGCGCGTGTAGCAGAGTATATCAGAATATCATCGATATACACCACTACACCCTGCCGGTGCAGGTCCCTGAAGATCTCATCTACAAATGATTGGAAAACTAGTTCTCTCACGTCACCCCGCTCCTCCGCTCTCTCCACTGGCTTCCAGTTGAAGCTCGCATCCGCTACAAGACCATGGTGCTTGCCTACGGAGCTGTGAGGGGAACGGCACCGCAGTACCTCCAGGCTCTGATCAGGCCCTACACCCAAGCAAGGGCACTGCGTTCATCCACCTCTGGCCTGCTCGCCTCCCTACCATTGAGGAAGTACAGTTCCCGCTCAGCCCAGTCAAAACTGTTCGCTGCTCTGGCCCCCCAATGGTGGAACAAACTCCCTCACGACGCCAGGACAGCGGAGTCAATCACCACCTTCCGGAGACACCTGAAACCCCACCTCTTCAAGGAATACCTAGGATAGGATAAGTAATCCTTCTCACCACCCCCCCCTTAATGATTTAGATGCACTATTGTAAAGTGGCTGTTCCACTGGATGTCAGAAGGTGAATTCACCAATTTGTAAGTCGCTCTGGATAAGAGCGTCTGCTAAATGACTTAAATGTAAATGTAAACTGATGGAGCATTCATCAACCCATATGGCATGACCAGGTACTCATAATGACCTGAGGTAGTGCTAAATGCCGTCTTCCACTCATCACCCCTCTTAATACGCACCAGATTTTGCACACTCCTGAGATCCAATTTTGTGAAAAAACGTGCCCCGTGCATTAACTCAATAACCGTATTGATCAGAGGTAGCGGGTAACTATATTTCACTATGATTTTATTAAGACCTCGATAATCAATGCACGGGCGTAAACACCATCCTTTTTTTTCACAAAAGAGAAACTCGAAGAGACGGGTGAAATGGATGGCTGAATGAACCCCTGATGCAGGGATTCAGAGACATATGTCTCCATAGCCTCCGTCTCCGCTTGCGACAGGGGATACACGTGACTCTTGGGATATGCAGCGTCTACCAGGAGATCTATCGCACAATCCCCCCGTCGATGGGGTGGTAATTGAGTCGCCTTCTTTTTACAGAAGGCGAGAGCCAAATTGGCATATTCGGGGGGAATGCGCACGGTGGAGACCTGGTCTGGAATTTCCACCGTAGTAGCACCAACGGAAACCCCTAAACACCTACCTGAGCATTCTCGCAACCACCCCGTGAGAGCCCTCTGTGGCCAAGAAACAGTGGGGTTATGACAAACTAACCAGGGTAGGCCTAGCACCACAGAATACGTAGGAGAATCAATAAGGAAAACACTAATCTTCTCCTTGTGACCATCCTGCGTTATCATACACAAAGGTGCGGTTACCTCCCTGATAAACCCTGACCCTAATGGTCGACTATCTAAGGCATGAATAGGGAAAGGCATATCCACAGGAACAATAGGGATCCCTAAACTATGAGTTAGACTTTTATTAATGAAATTCCCAGCCGCACCTGAATCTACTAGTGCCTTATACTGTGAATGCAGTGAAAAATCAGGAAAAGAGACAGAGACAAACATTAGTGCATCAGAGGGCTCTGGATGAGAATGGTGCCTACTCACCTGGGGTGATGCCAGAATGCCCTGCCTGCCCTCTCTATTCCCAGAGGAACCAACCCGGCACCGATCAGCAGTGTGCCCTCTGCGACCATGAATGGTGCTCGACAGGGAACCCCCTCCGGTCTCCCTGCGCACCATCCCTCCCAATTCCATAGGTTCGGGAGAGAGGGTGCGGGAGGATGGAACAACCAGACCCAGATCTAGACGTCCACGAGTAGCCAGCATGTTGTCCAGCTTGATGGACATGTCCACCAGCTGGTCGAAGGTGAGGGTGGTGTCTCTACAGGCCAGCGCCCGACGGACATCCTCGCGTAGACTACAACGGTAACGGTCGATCAGGGCCCTGTCGCTCCATGCAGCGCCGGCAGCCAAGGTCCGAAACTCCAAAGCAAAATCCTGGGCACTCCTCGTCTCCTGCCTCAGATGATAGAGGAGCTCACCCGCTGCTTTGCCTTCAGGTGGGTGATCGAATACTATCCGGAATTGGCGGGTGAACTCCTCAAAATGGTCCAACGCTGCATCCTCCCTTCTACACACAACGCTGGCCCATTCCAGGGCTTTCCCGGTGAGGCATGAGACGAGGGCGTAACTCTTCTCACGGTCAGATGGTACTGGGGAGGCCGTGGCTAGATATATGTTCAGTTTGAGGAGGAAACCCTGGCAGCCGGCAGTATCTCCGTTGTATCCCGTGGGTAGGGATAAATGGATCCTCGATTCCGGAGAGGAAAAAATGTTCACTGGAGATTCCGGTTGTGGTGGTGGTGGTGCTGGAGAAACTCCCTGTCTCTCCCAGCGATCCATTTTCTGGACAATGTGCTCCATGACGGAGCTGATACAGTCAAGCTCCCTCGCTTGTTCCTGAACGCGTTCCTCAAGGTCCATGGGCATAGTGTCCTCTCCTGCTGACTTCATATATATTGGTCAGAGATTCTGTCATGCATAGGTGTAATAGGTGGCAGGGAAGTCAGGCGCAGGAGAGTCAAACTGAGTGTAAAATGGAGTCTTTTAATAAAGTTCCACGAGTATGCTCCATAACAATAAATGAACAAACAAACCAAACATGGGTACGAGGACCCGACGCGCACCTATGCAACAATCACACTATACTGACAATAAAACAATCTCTGACAAAGACATGAGGGGAAACAGAGGGTTAAATACACAACAGGTAATGAATGGGATTGAAAACAGGTGTGTGGGAAGACAAGACAAAACCAATGGAAAATGAAAAAAGGATCAATGATGGCTAGAAGACCGGTGACGTCGAACGCCGAGCACCACCCGAACAAGGAGAGGCAACGACTTCGGCAGAAGTCGTGACAATCCAAGATGTTGAAGAATATCACAAGCGTAGGGTTCTTCTTTTGCAGCTGTAGCCAGTCACCAGCTTATCTAAATTGTCCACCCCTCATTTTGTGGCATTATAATCCATTATGATTTCTGGTTTTTGATGTTCCTGGCCGCAGATTCTCCCATCCCTATGCAGCATACTCACGAGTACCACATTTTTGCCTTTGGCACATAGGACACGGGACGTGTCGGCCTTGAACACAAACTTAGAGGAATTGATAGGCCTGTTCCATCTATTCAACAGCTGAGGTGGGAGCTCTTTTTTTATATATATTTTTTACCCCTTTTTCATGGTATCCAATTGGTCGTTACAGTCTTGTCCCATCGCTGCAACTCCCGTACGGACTTGGGAGAGGCGAAGGTCGAGAGCCGGAAGAGTCCGCCAAAGGAGTCACTAGTGCGCGATGGGACAAGAACATCCCTGCCGGCCAAACTCTCCCCTAACCCGGACAACGCTGGGCCAATTGTGCACGGGTCTCCCGGTCGCGGCCAGCTGCGACAGAGCCTGGACTTGAACCAGGATCTCTAGTGGCACAGCTAGCACTGTGATGCAGTGCCTTAGACCACCACTCCTCTCGAGAGGCCCTGAGTTGGGAGCTCTGGCTTTTTTTTGTACTGTTCCTACATTCATCAGCTTCATTTTAAGGAGTTCCTGTCCCAGCTTGAGCGAAGTGAAAAAGTTATTACATGTGATGTTGTAGCCACGGAGTCCCTGTGTCACTTCCAGGACAACCCACATCCCTTGGTTCTTCTCAGGGGCTCCTCCATCTGGCTTCCCCGTATACACTTGTAAGTTCCACACATGATGAAACAGTATCACAGGCAGCCCAGAATGTATGTACTGTCTGAAGATGATGCGGCCCCTAAATGGCATAAGCTGCTCATCAACAGTAACGTTGTGCCGTGGGTTGTAAAACAGGGGAAGGCGATCCACTCACTTGTCCCACACTGTCCTGATTGCAGATAGATTGTCTCTCTGCTCCCGAGCTGGTCTGGTGTCTCGGTTATCGAAGCGGATAATCCTGGAAATAATGTGGAAGTTTTCCAGAGACATCCCTCCAAATTAGTGCAGTCCAGAATTATTTTCTATATGGTGTCTGGAATGAACGTGAGTTACCGCCATCCGCATCGGCCCTGGTTGCATCCTTATCACATTGGCAGCCATGGGGGGTGCCTCATTCCTTGGGCAAGAAGACCCTTCCATTTCACCATTTTTTGATATCCATATTTCTCCTCCTGCAGGCTTCTGATGAGCTGGTTGCTGACAGGCTGGTCCTGGGACTGGCTGAGGGTCAATCTCATCCTCCTCCAACTCACTGTCAGACTTCGAATTGACAAAGACACGATCCTCATTTTCTGAAAATCGTTCATCTTCCAAAATGGAAGACATTCCTTCCACACTAGCTTCTCTCTCTGCAAAAATTATTTCTAAGGCCCTCATAGAGCAGCGATTATTTTTTTGCCATACTAATTGATTTTGTGAAGGAGCCACACATGCAAGGTTATTTATTTGTTGTGTCCCTCCCCCAATTTGCACCTGGGTGGGGTAGAGTGTGGGAAAATATTTCATTTTTTACAATGTGTCAAAATAATGTATTGTAATACCATTGTGCAGGTTCCCGCAAGACATTGTGTAGTTTCACACACTACAAAGGGTAAAGAGTGCAAGAAAAGTAGGAGACAGGCAGGGAGACAGACAGATTCAGCTATGTTGAAACAGCAGGCCCAGGGAGGAGGAAGACAGAGCGTAGGCACACAGCAAACCTTTTTGTTTAAGTTGTACTTGTTTTCACCTACACACACTTCTCCACACTTATATTACCCTCGGGTCCAGTGGACCCGAACACCACATATGTAATATAAATGTGTAGGTGGGTGCACATTGTGCACTCAATGAAAATGTGTTCTTTTACATGTTTTTCACAGAAAATGGGCCAAGGCCAATGAGTCTCAGGTTGAAAAAGTTATTAATAGTATAATTTTTATTTTAGTAAACATTGAAAATGAGTCCCAAGGACCCACAACACCACACAAAGGATAAATATCTTCAATAAAATATTGGTTAATGTCAATTTTATGTCTAGCTCACACAGGTCTGACTGCTTGTGAATATTACCAGCAGACAGTTTTGTTTGTCTGCAAAATGGGGTTCAGGACTTGAGACCAGTCTGCCCTCTAGTGGAGTGCTGTGACTTACTTTCAGTCTTTCCACAGAGTTGCATCATCTCAAGAGAAGCATTGTTCCCTCTGCTCTAGACAATTGTTAAACAGAATAAATCACTCAGTACATTCATAGAAAATGGTATAGTAACACTGTAACTGCACTCTGTATCAAAATATATACACCACCGTTCAAAAGTTTGGGGTCACTTGGAAATGTCCTTGTTTTTTAAAGAAAAATACATTTTTTGTCCATTAAAGTTACATCAAATTGACCAGAGATACAGTGTAGACATTGTTTATGTTGTAAATGACTATTGTAGCTGGAATGGAATATCTACATAGGCGTACAGAGGCCCATTATTGGCAACCATCACTCCTGTGTTCCAATGGCAATTGTGTCCAGGTTGATCATTTTAAAAGGCTAATTGATCATTAGAAATCCCTTTTGCAAATATGTTAGCACAGCTGAAAACTGTTGCCCTGATTAAAGAAGCAATAAAACTGGCCTTCTTTAGACTAGTTGAGTATCTGGAGCATCAGCATTTGTGGGTTCGATTACAGGCTCAAAATGGCCAGAAACAAATAACTTTCTCCTGAAACTCGTCAGTCTATTCTTGTTCTGAGAAATGATGGCTATTCCATGTGAGAAATTGCCAAGAAACTGAAGATCTCGTACAACGCGGTGTACTACTCCCTTCACAGAAGCGCAAACTAGCTCTAACCAGAATAGAACGAGTAGTGGGAGGCCTCGCTGCACAACTGTGCAAGAGGTCAAGTACATTAGAGTGTCTAGTTTGAGAAACAGATGCCACACAAGTCCTCAACTGCTAGCTACATTAAATAGTACCCACAAAACACCAGTCTCAAAGTCAACAGATAAGAGGCAACTCCAGAATCTTTTATCTCAGACTGTCCAATAAAAGATTCAGATGGGCAACAAAACACAGACACTGGACAGAGGAACTGCCTGGAAGGCATACTGGAGTCACCTCTTCACTGTTGACCTTTACAATTACAATAGACTTCTACATGTAATAATTTCCTTTAAACTGGGTAAACTTTGAATCAACAAAAAGATGGGTGCACTCTCACCTTTGTTAAGAGATTAGAGATGTTTATTTTTCATGGGTGAAGAACATGGTAAAGATGAAGATCTGTCAACTGTATCTGACCTGGCAGAACTCCAATCTCTAAATGCACCCTGGGGTCATTCTCTTCCCAAGCCGTTTGAACAAACCAGTCTTCAAAATCCCCGTAAGCAAAAATGAATGATTCCTCCATTGAACGAATAAGAGTCTGATTTTGGACAAGGATCAGATAATGGAGGAAATTGAAATGTATCCGTCCGTCCACATCCACAGATGCTCTCAACGTCTGGACAGATCAGGCAATGCTGTGATGATCGGAAGTAGCCTCAGTGACTTCACTCTCTCTATTGTTATGATTCCCTGTGCAGCCCATAGACTTATACTCTATATTAGGTTTAACAGAGGATATTACTGAAATGACAGCCATGTCATTAACAGTTAACGATAGCCACAAAAACAGCGATATATGCATATAAAGAGAAATATACATACCTGATTAATAAAACAACAAACACGGTCCATAACCAACACATAATGCTAAGCCGTTGCTAGACTGTGACTGAACTAATTTGAAATATCCCTCTTACATTCGTTATTATTACATTTAACCATTGACTGTACGCATTAAACTCACAACACACTGTATTAGTTGTCTATATTTTGTTGATAGACAGCTAAATAGGACAATATTCCTTACTGGTAGCGGGTCTCTATAACAGATGAAGTTTTAAAGGATCTGGAAGATGATAAAATACAGCAGCCTACTTCCTAATGTTTTGGAGCCGCCCCGATGATGAAACCTTACCTGATGCAGGTGCATTGACAGCCGAGAGCTACACCCAACTGAAACCGACAGAGGGCGCCCTAAGTTCTAATATGTGTGTTTCAGCCACTGTTGTGGTCAATCAAAACACATGTACTAATATCTGTAGGTGACAGAGTAAATTGTCAAGACATGACTAGGCAGTGCATGTTTTTGTGGCTATAGTTTATTGTAAATGACGTGGCTGTCCTTTCAGTTATATCCTCTGAAGAGCTCTTCCATACCAGTCCAGTCAAGCAATCAAGGACTATTACTGTGCGTAAACATGTATTTTCTTGGGAAATAAATTCACAACCTGACTCTGACTCTTATGGTTTCACACAATGAGAACAATTACATCGGAGGAAATATTTATATCCATCCACATGGTTAAAATCAAAACCACAGACTCAATTAATAGTAGTAGTAGTAGTAATAGTACACACTGTTCCTCACAGACAGAATCTGACAAGACTCATGTGATTAGGCTTTTTTTCCAAGTCTTGTTGACAGACAGTATAACGAAAATCATTTTGGGCATTCCTCAACACCATTTAACTCAAGGCATGCCATGTGAACTCAGAATAGGCATTCCTCAACACCATTTTACTCAAGGCATGCCATGTGAACTCAGAATAGGCATTCCTCAACAACATTTTACTCAAGGCATGCCATGTGAACTCAGAATAGTCATTCCTCAACACCATTTTACTCAAGAAATGCCATGTGAACTCAGAATAGGCATTCCTCAACACCATTTTACTCAAGGCATGCCATGTGAACTCTGAATAGGCATTCCTCAACACCATTTTACTCAAGGCATGCCATGTGAACTCAGAATAGGCATTCCTCAACACCATTTCACTCAATGCATGCCATGTGAACTCAGAATAGGCATTCCTCAACACCATTTTACTCAAGGCATGCCATGTGAACTCAGAATAGGCATTCCTCAACACCATTTTACTCAAGGCATGCCATGTGAACTCAGAATAGTCATTCCTCAACACCATTTTACTCAAGGCATGCCATGTGAACTCAGAATAGGCATTCCTCAACACCATTTTACTCAAGGCATGCCATGTGAACTCAGAATAGGCATTCCTCAACACCATTTTACTCAAGGCATGCCATGTGAACTCAGAATAGGCATTCCTCAACACCATTTTACTCAAGGCATGCCATGTGAACTCAGAATAGGCATTTTACTCAAGGCATGCCATGTGAACTCAGAATAGGCATTCCTCAACACCATTTTACTCAAGGCATGCCATGTGAACTCAGAATAGGCATTCCTCAACACCATTTTACTCAAGGCATGCCATGTGAACTCAGAATAGGCATTCCTCAACACCATTTTACCCAAGGCATGCCATGTGAACTCAGAATAGGCATTCCTCAACACCATTTTACCCAAGGCATGCCATGTGAACTCAGAATAGGCATTCATCCTAGTCATTGTAAAAAGAAGGGCCTGGTGGCAAATACGTGACAGCAAGTTATTGCCAAAACATTCATGCCAAAACCCACTGGGCACACCAATCATTTCAACGTGGACTTTTGGGAAATATTTGGTTGAGGCGTTGATCAATGAGAGCTCAACCTTTATTCACCCATTCAAAATGACAGCTAGACCTTTGTTGTATCCCCAATTTCAACCAAATTCCAAAGAAAAACAATGTCCGATTTTTTGTTTAGTTGTCGTCTAAATGTGTTATCAGTACACTTTCAACCATTTAAAAGCACAACAAAGTTCAGATGGGAATACAATGTCACATATTTTGTATTTATACACTACATTATGTGTTATCACTGTGCTTCATCTAATTGCACATCCAAATTACCTGGAATGCAGTTGAGATTACATTAAAAGTGCATTGTGTCAGTGATCAATGCTAGTCAAGATTCTGAACAGATTATTACAGCAATTGTGAAGATCTCCACAGACCTACGACCTTTGCACGCTATCTTGAACATTCCTACTTTCTATGATTACGTAAGAAGACATTTACAATTACAGCAGGTTAATCTCAAAATGTGACCATGGATTACCTTAAGGCTATTTACTGTATTACAAAAATATTATTGAATTATGTTTGTTTGACAACCAATCTCAACATTTAAAGGATACAGTATGCTTAGATATAGTTTCATCTGAACAACTGGCTTAATCTTATTCCTTAGCTTTGATTTTTGGTTTAGTTGCAGAAGTGAATCTATCATATCATTTGTCAACAAGTTAATAAGCTATCTTTAACTGTATTGCAAAAGTATTATTGAATTGTGTTTGCTTGTCAACCAATTCCAGTTTGATTCCAAATTAATAATTGATATGTTGTAGACACGTCTCCATCTCAACCAATAATCAAAGTTAAAGAACAGGACTAAATCAAATCAAACTTTATTTAAAGTGTATTTAAAGGTTGATTTGACTTATTTTAGTCCTATTCTTTAACTTAGATTTTTGGTTGAGATGGAGATGTGAATCCAACATATCAGTTATTAATTTGTAGACAAACTGGAATTAAATATATGACTTATAAAGTATGTTTATATTTAATTTAAAACATGTATTTATTTATTTAACTATGGGACTCCCAATCACGGTCATCTGTTAAACCTACACTTTGGAATGACTTCAATAGCAACAGAGAATATATTTAGTTATTAAGAGGTCTCTCAATAATCATTCTCACGTTAGAACATCAGTAGTGGTCAGTGACAAATATAAAAGCTAAGCACTGCTGGTTAAAAATCCTTGGATAGGAGACCAAATGAATAGCTGTACATCAACTCTCCAGTAGGAGGTGCTGCTCAGCCTATTGTTTTTTAAAATGGTGGATATAACATTGAAGATCTGGCGTTGTTTCAAAGGTACAAATTAAACGTATTTTAAACAAGGTGTGTGTCTATGTTGAAAATTAGTTACAGTGATGACATAATCCAGAAATGTCGCCCTCATAACAGTTTGTGTTGATGACTTTTTTCAAATCCAATGTATTTTGCACGTAGATTCTATCTCACAATACGTTGACAAATTACGTTGAAACAAAGTTGTTTTAAACAGTTTGTGCCCAGTGGGAAGTGATGCAAAACAGCAACATTCAAGAGGACAAGTTCTCTGATTTTTTTAAATCCTAAAGTCTTCACTAAATTACCTTGAGGATCCCTGCTATAGTGAGGGCCCACAATATTACATTCAAATGAGATATAATTTCAAATGAAAAACCAATATAATGCCACAGTACTAATAATGCTGTTCAGTCGTGTGGTCAGGTGCCACAAAAAGGGACTTAGGAAAATGACTATTGGCTCAGAACAGGGCAGCACGACTGGCCCTTGGATGCACACAGAGAGCTAACATTAATAATATGCACGTCAATCTCTCTTGGCTCAAAGTGGAGGAGAGATTGACTTCATCACTACTTGTATTTGTGAGAGGTATTGACATGTTGAATGTACCGACCTGTCTGTTTGAACTACTGGCACACTGCTAGGACACCCATGCATATCCCACAAGACATGCCACAAGAGGTCTCTTCACAGACCCCAAGTCCAGAACAGACTATGGGAGGCACACAGTACTACATAGAGCCATGACTACATGGAACTCTATTCCACATCAAGTAACTGATGCAAGCAGTAAAAATAGATTTAAAAAACAGATCAAAATACACCTTATGGAACAGCGGGGACAGTGAAGCAACACAAACACTGGCACAGACACACACACACACGATAACATACGCACTATACACACAAGTACATATGGATTTTGTATTGTATATATGTGGTAGTGGTGGAGTAGGAGCCTGAGGTCACACAGTGTGTTGTGAAATCTGTGAATGTATTGTAATGTTTGAAAAATGTTATAGCTGCCTTAATTTTGCTGGACTCCATTAGCTGCTGCCAAGACAGATCCATAATAAATACAAATAAAACTGTGTCTGTCACTTTGGACGAGAGCACGTCTTCTGCTGTCTATGCAGTACAAGAGCCGTGGTATGCCACGGGGTTATGCAAGTTACACTCTTCAATTGAATTAACTCAAAATGAATTATGAAGATGGGTAATTAAAGGCAGAGTATAAGTTATTAGTCCGCAATGCACTGTTCTCACGTTACCAAGCCAACGTGGGGATTTTTTTCAAACTCAACTGTTCAACATCAACATTTTACAGGTCTTGTATTGGTGCAGTAGTCTCCATCATGTGGTGATAAAACATGGTTTTCTCTTGTTATAACATGGCCCTCAGTCATATAGAGCCAATGGGGAGGGGGATTTTGAAGCTGATGAAATTTGCCATGTAATGTGCAAATGTTTACTAGGCCTAATGTCCACATGTCCATCAGAGCTACCGTATGTTACTCAACCAAAAACCATGGTAGGAACTGAAACGATCTATATGTTGCCTATTTATTTGCACATTTAACCATTAAAGGTCTTCACTCATTCATACAGGCAAAAATACAGGTAACTGCCAAAATAAAGGAAACACTAACATAAAGTGTCTTAGTAGGGCGTTGGGTCACCATGATCCTCCAGGGCTGCCAGAACAGCTTCAATGCACCTTGGCATAGATTCTACAAGTGTCTGGAACTCTATTGGAGGGATGCGACACCATTCGTCACAAGAAATTTCATAATTTGGTATTTTGTTGATGGTGGTGGAAAACAATGGTGGAGGAAATAATGTGCAGCTGGGAATTGTTATACGTGACCCTAAGCATGATGGGATGTTTTAATTGCTTAACTAACTCACCTGTGTGGAAGCACCTGCTTTTAATATACTTTGTATTTTTTATTTTCTCAAGTGTTTCCTTAATTTTGGCAGTTACTGTACCTATATTTTATCATATCAGAAGGAGTCAACCCAAATCCACATTAGTTATCCTAATCTGGTTCATGGAAAATCTGTTAAAAGTTTAGTATTCATAATACGATTAAGATGTTTTTCATTGAACTAAATCACCATTAACAATGCTTTATTTCTCTTTTGTTTGCTAAACAAATACTTTAGTGGATTTATTCATTTCTTGACTTTTTCCCTTTTGCAATTCCTTCCTAAATCACATGACAAGAGCAAATCTCAAATCTGTCTCGATGTAGAGATAAAGCATGGAAATGGAGGGATGTAACTAATTTGATCTTTCTCTGCCTCAGCTTTCTCACATTTACAGATGGGAAGCACATTTCCATCTACTGCACCATCAGATATCTCTCCCGTAAAGACATGGGCAGTTATATCACATGGACACAAAAAAAGTACACATAAACATGTTCTTCATTTTCTGAGTTGACTAGTTTTCTGTTGAGGAATGCATGCAGTATTTCTGGAAAGCACATTTCTTAGACTAACACCATTTTGTGCAGCTCTGTCTGTCTTTGTGGGCACAGAGGGCATTATTGTTGCCATGGTCCATGAAGGACTTTCGGATTCATCAGCATTTCAGGTGGAGACTGGAGATGCCGGAAAGTATACATAACATTGATTTTATAATTAAATGGCAGACGAAAGGGGTCCTGTCCTATATGATACCGATGGGAAAAGCTCAAATATGCATGATTTACGATCTCATTATGTTTAGTTTCCAATGGTGTTGTCATGTTTATGGATGGAAGTTGTTTGAACAAGGGTATAGGTATGTGTCTGTGTATATGGGCTATGTTTGTGTGTTTTGTAGGCTACAGATGTCATTTGATGCCTAGATGTCTGGGAACCTTAGGTTTGTTGTTTACGGTGTGCTTACTGGAGCCGATGCCTAAATATCACCCCTCGTCCTATTGTGTGGCCTTTCTCTGAGCATCTTCTAACAGGATTCTACACACTCCACATACTACATAGTGTCAATGAGGGCAATCCCATAGTCATTATCTTCAGCACCAAACCAGTGTCTACATATTTTACCTATATTTAACTAGGCAAATCAGTTAAGAACAAAATCTTATTTTCAATCACTGCCTCGGAACAGTGGGTTAACTGCCTTGTTCAGGGGCAGAACACCATATTTTTACATTGTCAGCTCGGGATTTGATCTTGCAACGTTTCGGTTACTAGTCCAACGCTCTGCCTGGCGTGTTTCTATGATCTGTGGTTAAGAAGATAAGAGGAACGGGCCTAAAAAATGCTTCTCTGTGACATCACAGGGTAGAATTAAAAGTAAGAAAAAACGTGATTTTCAAAACCTGCAAGGTGTTTCGAGGTGTTTCGAGGTGTTTCGAGGTGTTTCTAGGTGTTTCGAGGGAGGGCATTTTCTTGCTCCCCACTTTGCCGCGAATGTCATAGTGTTTGAAAATCAATGTTTTCTAAATGTTTTAACTTTTGATGATGTCATGGGGTAGAGCTTTTTTGTTTGTTATTTTATTATTATTATTCCTCCCCCTTTTTCTCCCCAATTTTTTCGATCTTGTCTCATCGCTGCAACTCCCAAACGAGCTCGGGAGAGGCGAAGGTGGAGTTATCTGTCCTCCGAAACATGACACGGCTAACCGTGCTCCTCAACACCCGCCAGCTTAAACCATAAGCCAGCCGCACCAATGTGTCGGAGGAAACACCTTTCAACTGGCGACCGGGGTCAGCCTGCAGGCACCTGGCCTGACACAAGGAGTCACTAGAGCACGATGAGCCAAGTAAAGCCCCACCGCCAAACCCTCCCCTAACCCGGACACCGCTGGGCCAGTTGTCCTATGGGACTCCTAGCCATGGCCGGTTGTGGCACAGCTCTGGGGGTAGAACTTTTTAACGTTATATTATTTTCTACAAAATAATGGAAATGCGCCATTTTCACATATATAGACACTAGTATGGTGCTGGAGGCAATGAATATGAGGTTGAAAAGTGGCAGAGTGGCCCTTTCATGCTGGGTTTCTAACATTATGAAATATTGTATGGTGCTTTTCAGGAGCACGAGATCCACAAAGAAGATTATATGTACAGCCTGATCATTTTGAATGGGTACAGGATGAATGGGGATACAGAATGTTCTTGTTTCTCTTGGCCCAATATTGATTCTGGTTTGGAGTTGTTGTTTGATCCTGTGCCAAAAGCTAATGTGCAGTATCATCTAACAGCTCTAAAAAAAAGGTCTGAAGAAGACTGACAGTAATGTTTATGCAACTGTCCTGAAGTGACTAAGCCATCGAGTTGCAAATATGGAATTCATTAGAATCTAACCAATACAGTATAATAATTAGGTGGGTGTATATATTTGTTCTATTTCAAACATGTACAAGTGTGTATTACAGTTAAAGTCGGAAGTTTACATGCACTTAGGTTGGAGTCTTTAAAACGCTTTTTTCAACCACTCACTGCATCACAATTCCAGTGTGTCAGAAGTTTACATACACTAAGTTGACTGTGCCTTTAAACAGCTTGGAAAATGCCAGAAAATTATGTCATGGCTTTAAAAGCTTCTGATAGGCTAACTGACATAATTTGAGTCAATTGGAGGTGTACCCATGGATGTATTTCAAGGCCTACCTTCAAGCTCAGTGCCTCTTTGCTTGACATCATGGGAAAATGAAAAGAAATCAGCCAAGACCTCAGAAAAAAATTGTAGACCTCCGCAAGTCTGGGTCATCCTTGGGAGCAATTTCCAAACGTCTGAAAGTACCACGTTCATCTGTACAAACAATAGTACGCAAGTATAAATACCATGGGACCACGCAGCCGTCATACCGCTCAGGAAGGAGACACGTTCTGTCTCCTAGAGATGAATGTACTTTGGTGCGAAAAGTGCAAATCAATTCCAGAACAACAGCAAAGGACCTTGTGAAGATGCTAGAGGAAACAGGTTCAAAAGTATTTATATCCACAGTAAAACGAGTCCAATATCGACATAACCTGAAAGGCTACTCAGCAAGGAAGAAGACACTGCTCTGAAACCGCCATAAAAAGGCCAGACTATGGTTTGCAACTGCACATGGGGACTAAGATTGTACTTTTTGGAGAAATGTCCTCTGGTCTGGTGAAACAAGAATATAACTGTTTGGCCATAATGACCATCGTTATGTTTGGAGGAAAAAGGGGGAGGCTTGCAAGCCGAAGAACACCATCCCAACCGTGAAGCACGGGGTGGCAGCATCATGTTGTGGGGGTGCTTTGCTACAGGAGGGACTGGTGCACTTCACAAAATAGATGGCATCATGAGGGACAAAAATGATGTGGATATATTGAAGCAACATCTCAAGACATCAGTTAGGATGTTAAAGCTTGGTTGCAAATGGGTCTTCCAAATGGACATTGACCCCAAGCATACTTCCAAAGTTGTGGCAAAATAGTTTAAAGACAACACAGTCAAGATATTGGAGTGGCCATCACAAAGCCCTGACCTCAATCCTATAGAAAAATTGTGGGCAGAACTGAAAAAGCGTGTGCGAGCAAGGAGGCCTACAAACCTGACTCAGTTACACCATCTCAGTCAGGAGGAATGGGCCAAAATTCACCCAACTTATTGTGGGAAGCTTGTGGAAGGCTACCCAAAACGTTTGACCCAAGCTAAACAATTTAAAGGCAATGCTACCAAATACTAATTGAGTGTATGTAAACTTCTGACCCACAGGGAATGTGATGAAAGAAATAAAAGCTGAAATAAATAATTCGCTCAACTATTATTCTGACATTTCCCATTCTTAAAATAAAGTGGTGATCCTACCTGACCTAAGACAGGGAATTTTTACTGGGATTAAATGTCAGGAATTGTGAAAAACTGAGTTAAAAGGTATTTGGCTAAGGTGTATGTAAACTTTCAACAACTGCACATTACTGCCCTGCATGTACAGTATACTGCCTTGCATTTGAGTTGTATTGATCGCCCTCTGCCAAAACATCATGTCTAATGTACTGCTCACTCTGGGGTAAAACGTCACTTAATGTCGAATACACTTAAAGAAGGAATAATAAATCAGTGTTATAGTTTATGGATGACCAGCAATGTTTTATCTCTGTTCTCTCTATATAAGTGCATGTTATATAATGTTAAACACAGGTCCACATCTTAGATGTACACCAGCACAGCCATGGAACAGCCCCAGTCAGTTAACCAGACCATAGTAGTCTCTGACTAACAACACACCCAAGGATTGCAAGTAGACAAGCTACAAACAAGGTCTCTCATCCTAACCAGTTGACAATCCATTACGCAAAGCTTAACTTTATGATTAGTGCCTGATTAGTGCCTGGCTTTTAGTGCCTGATACTGTCTTTTCCCTGTGTGGGTTTGTACATGATGCTTGTCTGGCCTGGGTTGCTATGCAGCGGTCCTACTCTCGCTCTCTTGCTGTGAGCTCATACTTTATTTTAGCTCAGGCTCTTAAATCATTTAACAGGAAGCATCCCTTTGAAAACACACCCAGACACAGACAAGGTGACTAGGCACCACTGCGGCACCTCAAATGTTTCATCAACGTCCCTCTCTCTGATCAAACTCTATCTACACACTCTCTAAAGTCTGTGTTTAGCTTCTCTTTTGCCTTTCCCTCTTATACCCGTTTCCCAACAACTGTAATATGTAGCATCTTGTCCTGTGAGAGATTAGTCTGATCTATACTGTTGGTGAGGGGGGGCTGAACAGAGGGGTGGGGAGCAGCCCCTCCCATAATTGGGTTAGTGTGCTGCTCCAGAGGTCTATGTTTACAGGAGAGATTAGAAGAGCCCTGCGTCACTCCAGTGTGGACTGCTCCGACTGTGGATGCTGCAGAAATCCCTCTGTCTCGCTGGCCGCTTGTTCGTTCGCTCACTCCTTCACTCTCCTCTCTCACTCTCTCTCTGGTCCTGCGACTCATCCCTTCCAGCTGTGACTGACTGAGAGAAGGCAGTTTGAGGCAGAGGCTGCAGTTCTAGCCCCACCAGCTGCCAGAGCTCATCAGTAGCCAGGGCAGGGCCGCTGTGCTGCCGCCTGCCAGTCCCAGGACAGGACCCCCTCTCCCTCCCAGGACCCCGGTGGACCGACAAGATGTGCGACTGTTTCAACCTGGGCTTCCCCAACTGGCATGGCTCGCTGGGCACAGGTGGGCATCCCTCTCTCTCCTATCTCTGTTTCTATGGTTGTCCTCAACTATTCCTTGATTCAGCGCTAGAGCTCAGCATGTGTAAGTGAGTGTGTTGGGAGGCTGCTGCTGCTAAGACCAGAGTGCTGAGTCGTGTTGCTGACCTGCTGCTTGTCTGCTTGCCTGCAGTGTGTGGATGGGTGTGTCTGCAGTGTGCTGCCTGGGTGTGCCTGCTGCATAGGGATGTGCTTGATGTGTTTACATGAGTTGATGTACTTTTTTCCAGGGTATAGTTATTATCCAAGAGCCCAGGCAGAATGTATCAAATGATGAATGCACAGTTCACCATCTGTCATTCACAATGTAAACTTAACTTATTTAAGTTTCATATAGACACAAATTCTGAAGGCCGAACTCATTGAAAGTTTGTAATATAGCCCATATTTTCTTTAAATGCTAGATTTGTGATTTGTGGACATTGTTATTAGATTTTGATAATGTAAATGATTTTGTCCTTGACATTTTCAAATAATGTTTATTTTTGCATATTATCTTGACTTAAATAATTACATTTTCTTGACTAATGCAGTCCATATCATCTCAATGTTATTCTCTAACATAATCTGTAAGGGTCCATCCCACTGGGTAAAAACTGATTGAATCAACAATGTTTCCATGCCATTTCAACAAAGAAAATCTTTGTGATGACGTTGAATCAATGTGGAAAACTGATTGGATTTGCAAAAAGTCATCAACGTAAGGGAATTGTGTCCTTTTTAACCTTTTAGCCTAAATCCAATGACAAGGTGACATTTTTTGTTGATTTCACTTTGAATTCATGTTAGTTGACAACTCAACCAAATGTTAATCAGAATATTTTTATAGAACACACTATTGTGAATTTCGCATTGCTTTCTGATTGATTTTGTATGCATTGTGCGGCAGGTAGCCTCGAAGTTATAGCATTGGGCCAGTAAACGAAAGGTTGCTGGTTTGAATACCGGAGCCTAGAAGGTAAAAATCTCTGTTGCTGTGCTGTTAAACAAGGCACTTAACCCTCATTTTTCCTGTGTTGCTGTACAGTGGTGACCCTGGCTGTGACCCCACTCCCTGTTGGTGTCTCAGGGGGAGTTGGGGTGTGCAAGAAACACATTTCCATTACACACTTGTGTGTAATAGGACAAATATAAGCATTCCATTTACATTTACAATGCAGTATTTAGTGTATCATACTTTTGTATAAAAAGTGCTTTACTTTACAGTTTCAAGGTTATGGAGGAAAGTGAATTCCTAGGCCTGGGAGGGACTGAAGCCAAAATCCGGCAGGGATGGCGATGATCTAATGAGATATAAGTGCCCTCTCCCCTGAGCAGAGACCTGTGCCAAATACTGGCCCAGAATTACTGTAATAGATGGTCTACTCAGCATTAGAGCCCATTGAAAGTCCATTTAAGATATCATCAACGATATCATCAATTATACACCATATACATTGACAATCTCTTACAGACAGTCTGGGGGATGTTGCTGACTTTTATAGACATAGTATTGTACTTTGCCCCTCTGTATAGAAGTATTCAGCAGTACAGGTCCCATTAGAGGGTGGGTATTCACTTATTGTTTGCTTATAAATGTAATATATGCATGGACATGTACTCCCAGTGGGGCAATTTCTTGTGCTAGTATTGGGAGGGCATCATGTGAGAATAGGGGCTAATTCTGATAGTTGAATTCCTAAACCATTATGAAACTCCTGCCACGTTAGGTATCAATTAATGTTGTGGCCTGCTAGATTGAAAGCATGCGGGATCACAGTCCCATGTCCACATAATCGTGGGGAGAAATCCAATTCTGTTTTTTTCTCCCTGTCAGAAATCTGATTATACTTTAAATGCAAACAAACCACCCCCCAGAGAAAGGAGCTTGTGTCTCTTCTAAAATTGGATAGGAATCATGCCCTGCTTACCTGTAAACGAGGGACATGTAATTCATTTGGCTAATGTATTTGGCTAATGAGCAGAGCTCAGGGTCCTCCCAGGGCCTATGAGGAAGTAAATGCCAGCGTGGTAGGCGTACATTTAGAAAGTGGGAAAAAGGGCTGCCTAAGTATGATCCCCAATCAGAGACAACGAGATGATATGGTCTCTGATTGGGAACCATACTCGGCCAAAAACAAAGAAATAGACAACATAGAATGCCCACCCCAAATCACACCCTGACCTAACCAAATAGAAAAACGTCTCTCTAAGATCAGGGCGTGACAAATGGCTGTAATAAGGGTCATGAGTCAGCTGTTTATGTTCAGAGAAGATGTTTGATAAAGTTGTTAGAGGAAAAAACGATGCTGTAGTGCTCCAGGTTTTTATTATGACATTATTTATTTGAGTATATATAATTACAAAATAGTTATGTAGCCACTGTTGATACAAATGCATTCGTAGACAAGATTTTGAATGGCCTTCCACATATCAAGGTGCAATCCCATTTATTAACAGGAAATTGCACATCAACCAAATTTCAATCAATAAAATGTATTTATAAAGCCCTTCTTACATCAGCTGATGTCACAAAGTGCTGTATAGAAACCCAGCCTAAAACCCCAAACAGCAAGCAATTCCGGTGTAGAAGCACGGGTGTAGAAGCATGACTATTTACTATTTGATGTTGGCTCTGTTTAAGACTGAGAGTAACATTTAGTTTTACAGCCTAACACGTTGTTCAGGGAGGAGACTGAGGCCCATTCTCTACCACATTATTGCTAGCTAGATGCAGCCTTGAGGGTGACCACGCCCAAAGACAATGGTGCAGTTGCACCCGACACCCGACGTGAGTCATGCTAGATTAACTCAATGAAATGTTCCAACATATTCCCTGTACTGTTTTGTCAAATCTTTACAATGTAAAAGCTTTTGCTATTATAAAGTAATAGTCATATCGACTAATGTGTTTTGGGTCCTGAACAGCAGAGGACAAACAGAGCAGAAATGTGCAGACAGTACGTGTCTGTGAGTTGGGCCCTGTCCTTGAATGGCCATTGATTTATGGTATTACCTGATGGAATGCAGAATTCATTATTTGGTCCCACTTTATATAAGTGTCACTAGTTTGCTGACAAATCTAAGGCCTGCAAAATGAATCATAATAAATGTGTAATCACATAAACCTCAATGTACAATCACACACCAACTATAAAACTGGTTACCGAACTACACCTGCCTACAGTATGAAATTACTATGTCAAAACAGTTTGTAGGGACAACTTATATAAAGTACGGCAGACAGTGAATTAACTTAGATACTTTTAGTGTGTTACCTTTCTGCTGCACCCATATGACAAATATTTGAGTAGGGAGTTTCTCCACGCTAAGTGCCAGTCTTGGTATGAGGAATATATGCCAGCCCCTGCCAACAAAATATAATATAACATGAACATCAGCAATTCTGCCTATTTTTTAATTGAGATATCAATGTGGAATTGTTCGAGATTATTTGAAGTATGCCCTTCCTTTCAGCCCACACAGGGAGAGTCCCCTTGTTCCTCAGAGAACACCGAGTCCACTGTCTCTCTCCACAGTCATGACCCTCTCCATTATTACCCTTCTCTCTGAACATGTATACAGCGTTGGCTGAAAATCAGTCAATCTGGAGAAAAAAGTGTGTAAAGAAGTCTCTATGAGATGTGAGTGGAAATAACTAAATACTGTAAAGTTTACATACTATTTCTATATTTATAGCTGCGGTGTACATCCCCTGTAGGAGTGGAAATGGTTAAATACAAATATGTATTTTGGAGAAAATCCACACCTTCATGAGAAGTATTTAAAATATGATTTGCAACTCCAGTCCTAGGATTTGGCAGACTGTCCCCTGCTGTGTGTTACTCATACTGTTACAAGATTGATCTAGAAGGCTGAGCTGTAACTGAACCGGAACCCAAAAAGTGGGCAGTATCCACCCTTCATCAAAGGTTGATTGCTCTTACTCTCTTGGGAGCAAAAACATAGCAGCTATGTTGGGAGTTTCTTCCAGTCTGTTGGTTGGAATGGTTGAGTGGAATCTGTCTGAGGTGGTATTAAATGGATAAAGCAGGTTGCTACTTTAGCTTTAAGGGTGAGATATTTCCTTCAGGTAAGCCCTCTTGATATAAGAATTTCTCCATTAAAGTGTTCTTATGTGGTTGAATTAGCCTTGGCTGAACCTGTGTAGGACAAGCAAACATAGTAGTAGTAGTTATTTAACTAGGCAAGTCAATTAAGAACAAATTCTTATTTACGATGACGGCCTACGTTAGCCAAACCTGGGCCGGTTGTGATACAGCCTGGATTCAAACCAGAGTGTCTGTAGTGATGCCTCTAGCACTGAGATGCAGTAGACCGCTGCACCACTCGGGAGCTTCTTTTATTGTCTTGACATCATGATTATTATGGACTAATGATGATTTTTACATTTCACAACACTAGCTCGGTCTCCATCTAATTGGCAACTGATTTTTATTTTATTTTTAATTTGACCCCTTTTTTCTCCCCAATTTCGTGGTATCCAATTGTTTTAGTAGCTACTATCTTGTCTCATCGCTACAACTCCCATACGGGCTCGGGAGAGACAAAGGTTGAAAGTCATGCGTCCTCCGATACACAACCCAACCAAGCCGCACTGCTTCTCAACAGAGCGCGCATCCAACCCGGAAACCAGCCGCACCAATGTGTCGGAGGAAACACCGTGCACGTGGCAACCTTGGTTAGCGCGCATTGCGCCCGGCCCGCCACAGAAGTCGCTGGTGCGCGATGAGACAAGGACATCCCTACCGGCCAAACCCTCCCTAACCCGGACGACGCTAGGCCAATTGTGCGTCGCCCTACGGACCTCCCGGTCGCAGCCGGTTACGACAGAGCCTGGGCTCGAACCCAGAGTCTCTGGTGGCACAGCTGGCACAGCAGTACAGCGCCCATAACCACTACGCCACCCGGGAGGCCGGCAACTGATTTTCATGCGAATATTCTAAAATCTTCATGAAGAAAACATGTGCATTTTCCTACTAGAGGTGTGTTTCCACCAAACAGACTTGTTGCCAATAAAAATCATTGTGTGATGACGTAGTTGTCATGTTCGTCATAAGGAGTAGACCAAGATGCAGCGTGGTATGTTTCCATCTTTTATTTTGGAAATGAAAATGTGCAGCGAATAATAATGCTCACTGGCAACTATATCTAGACAAGATCCCACAAAGCACAATGGGAAAATGGCTACCTAAATATGATCCCCAATCAGAGACAACGATAAACAGCTGCCTCTGATTGGGTACCATATCAGGCCACCATAGAAATACAATTCCCCTAGATAACCCACCCTAAATCACCCCCGACCCAACCAACATAGAGAATAAACAGCTCCAACATAACCAACAACCAACATAAACAGAATAATCAGCTCTCTATGGTCAGGGCGTGACAGTAGTGCACAGTAGTGCACTAAATATTTTTGCTTACCTTTTAATTTAACTAAATAAAAATTGAAAGTTCAGTGTGTTTCCATCCTATATTTAACTCTACTGATTTCTGTCACAATAGAGTTTTGTCACAAAAATTGTTGCGTTAAATAGCAAAAGTGCCTACTGTCACGCCTTGGTCTTAGTATTTTGTGTTTTAGTTAATTAGTTGGTCAGGCCAGGGTGTGACATGGGTTTATTGTTTGTTGTATTCTTAGTGGGGTTTTTTAGTTATTGGGATTGTAGCTGATTAGGGGTGTGTGTTACATAGGTTTGGCTGCCTGAGGCGGTTCTCAATCAGAGTCAGGTGATTCTCGTTGTCTCTGATTGGGAACCGTATTTAGGTAGCCTGGGTTTCGCTTTGCATTTCGTGGGTGATTGTTCCTGTCTCTGTGTTAGTTTTTCACCAGACAGGCTGGATAGGTTTTTCCACGTTCCGTTTGTTGTTTTTGTATTTATTCGTTATTTCATGTATAGTTCCGTTATTTGTTTCATTAAAGAACATGAGTAACCAACACGCTGCATTTCGGTCCGACTTTCTTGCGACAAACGAAGAACGTCGTTACACCTACTCTAGTCTTGGCACGTGTGCTCTGGCCAACAGCTAGCAGATAGCCTACAGTGAGGGTAGGCTGTGTGGGTAGCATAGACATAATACAAATATTCCAAAACATGCATCCTGTTTGCAACAAGGCACTAAAGTAATACTGTAAAAAATGTGGCAAGCAATTCACTTTTTGTCCTGAATACAAAGTGTTATGTTTGGGGCAAATCCAATACAACACATTACTGAGTTACCACTCTCCATATTTTCAAGCATAGTGGCTGCTCATGTTATGGGTATGTTTGTAATTGTTAAGGACTGGGGAGTTTTTCAGGACAAAACAGAAACGGAATGGAGCTAAGCACAGGCAAATTCCTAGACGAAAACTTGGTTCAGTCTGCTTTCCATCAGACACTGGGAGATGTACTCACCTTTCAGCAGGACAAATCTCTTAGTCTTTTAGTTAATTACAGCTGCATAGCTAATGTATTTCTTTGGTGTAAAAACACTTTTTCATATCAATATTGTACATACATGTGATTGTAAAAGTTTTGTATATTTCGGTTTGGCCCATCGCGGGTTATCTGTATTTCCGTACTCCCTTATTGTTCTCTTTTGCCTGACCTTTGGCTAGCAAGGTATGTTGTCCTTGGCTCCGAAATTGTTCAATATAAAACCGTGGTAATGTTACACAATGTACTGTTATGCTACCATAAGTTTGTTACAATGTAGATAATATAAAAATTTATGTTAACAAGTTTCACAAAGGTCGCTATCTAGGGTATCTATTGTAACTTGTGAGTACTTGGGACAGTGTTTGAGTGAGTGTCCATGTGCTTGTGCAGGTGCTTGAGAGCTGTGACTGCACCAAGGGTTAACATAATGTGTGTTGTCTCTTCATGTGCACGTATGTCTTTTATTTTGTCCGAATTATGTTCTGTATCATTTTACTTGTATTGTATGGTGTGCTGCTGTGCATTGAATGTGTGCACGCAGCACCTGTTATTTCCTTTTGGGGCTCTTTTGCCTGACATTCGGCTAGCAAGGTGCCTGAGAACTAGGACTGAGCCAAGGGTTAACATAATGTGTGTTGTCTCTTCGTGTGCAGGGCAAATCAAAATAATTCAACTAGCAGACCTTCAGTTGTGGCAGCGTCCTAATTAAAAGTACACAACGCAGAACGAACCACGCTACATCTAGCAATGATCCACAACCAATATGACAGCGCTTGAAGAATATTGTAAAAAATGATGGGCAAATGTTGCACAATCCAGGTGTGGAAAGCTCTTACAGACTTACCCAGAAAGACTCACCACTGTAATCTCTGCCGAAGGTGCTTCTACAAAGTATTGGCTAATGGGGGTCTGAATACTTACATAAAACATATATTTCTGTATTTCATTTTCAATACATTTGCAAACATTAAAAAATACATTTTCACGTTGTCATTCAAATCAAATCAAATGTATTTGTCACCTACACATGGTTAGCAGATGTTAATGCGAGTTTAGTGAAATTCTTGTGCTTCTAGTTCCGACAATGCAGTAATAACCAATGAGTAACCTAACAAATCTAACCTAACAATTCCAAAACTACTACCTTATACACACAACTGTAAAGGGATAAAGAATATGTACATAAAGAATGAGTGATGGTACAGAACGGCATATGCAAGATGCAGTAGATGGTATCGAGTACAGTATATACATATGAGATGAGTAATGTAGGGTATGTAAACAAAGTGGCATAGTTTAAAGTGGCTAGTGATACATGTATTACATAAAGATGCAGTAGATGATAGAGTACAGTATATACATATACATATGAGATTAATAATGTAGGGTTGGTAACCTTATATTAAGTAGCATTGTTTAAAGTGGCTAGTGATATATTTTACATAAATTTCCATCAATTCCCATTATTAAAGTGGCTGGAGTTGAGTCAGTGTGTTGGCAGCAGCCACTCAATGTTAGTGGTGGCTGTTTAACAGTCTGATGGCCTTGAGATAGAAGCTGTTTTTCAGTCTCTCGGTCCCAGCTTTGATGCACCTGTACTGACCTCGCCTTCTGGATGATAGCGGGGTGAACAGGCAGTGGCTCGGGTGGTTGTTGTCCTTGATGATCTTTATGGCCTTCTGTGTCCTGGAGGGCAGGTAGTTTGCCCCCGGTGATGCGTTGTGCAGACCTCACTACCCTCTTGAGAGCCTTATGGTTGTGGGCAGAGCAGTTGCCATACCAGGCGGTGATACAGCCCGACAGGATGCTCTCGATTGTGCATCTGTAGAAGTTTGTGATTGTTTTTGGTGACAAGCCGAATTTCTTCAGCCTCCTGAGGTTGAAGAGGCGCTGCTGCGCCTTCTTCACGATGCTGTCTGTGTGGGTGGACCAATTCAGTTTGTCTGTGATGTGTACGCCAAGGAACTTAAAACGTACTACCCTCTCCACTACTGTCCCATCGATGTGGATAGGGGGGTGCTCCCTCTGCTGTTTCCTGAAGTCCACAATCATCTCCTTAGTTTTGTTGACGTTGAGTGTGAGGTTATTTTCCTGACACCACACTCCGAGGGCCCTCACCTCCTCCCTGTAGGCCGTCTCGTCGTTGTTGATAATCAAGCCTACCACTGTAGTGTCGTCCGCAAACTTGATGATTGAGTTGGAGGCATGCGTGGCCACGCAGTCGTGGGTGAACAGGGAGTACAGCAGAGGGCTCAGAATGCACACTTGTGGGGCCCCAGTGTTGAGGATCAGCGGGGTGGAGATGTTGTTACCTACCCTCACCACCTGGGGGCTAGTCAGGAAGTCCAGTACCCAGTTGCACAGGGCGGGGTCGGGACCCAGGGTCTCGAGCTTGATGACAAGTTTGGAGGGTACTATGGTGTTAAATGCTGAGCTGTAGTCGATGAACAGCATTCTCACATAGGTATTCCTCTTGTCCAGATGGGTTAGGGCAGTGTGCAGTGTGGTTGAGATTGCATCGTCTGTGGACCTATTTGAGCATTAAGCAGGTAAGGTGGAGGTGATATGGTCCTTGACTAGTCTCTCAAAGCACTTCAAGATGACGGAAGTGAGTGCTACGTGGCGGTAGTCGTTTAGCTCAGTTCCCTTAGCTTTCTTGGGAACAGGAACAATGTTGGCCCTCTTGAAGCATGTGGGAACAGCAGACTGGGATAAGGATTGATTGAATATGTCCGTAAACGCACCAGCCATGGGGTATAGTGTGTAGATGGGTGAGGATTTTTATTTATTTAATCCATTCTGAATTCAGTCTGTAACACAACAAAACGTGGAAGAAGTCAAGGGGTATGGATACTTTCTGAAGGCACTGTATGTGCAGTTTAATACTGACACACTGACACAGCACTGACACATGGTCATGTCGAAAAAGTTGTTCTACTGCATAGTGTGACTCCCTTTGAACCACCTGAGCCTTGATCCTCATAAGGTACTTGCTAAGGGAATGACACACCCTTTCAATAGGAAGTTCCCACACATAGTGTTTGTCACGCCTTTTCCCGCTCCCCCTTCCTGGTGCTCGAGGGCGCCAGGCTGCCCATCATTACCCACATCTGTCACCATTGTTACGCGCACCAGCGCTTCTTTGGACTCACCTGGACTCCATTACTTTGTTGATTGCTCCTTCTATATCTGTCTGTTCCTTGGTTTGATCCCAGTGTCAGCATTATTGTCGTTATGTTTCCCCTGTCCAGACGCTGTCCTTGTTTGTTTCATGTCAGTTATTTATTTAACGTTCACTCCATGTACTTGCTTCTCGTCTCTCAGTGTCTGTTAACATCACTGTATACACACAAACTCACAAGCAAACAAAGAATTGTATACACAGCAATTCCCCATTACTTATCGCTCAAACTAACCAGCATGTTTTCAAGTGGGGCATACAATGTCAATTCATTTACGATTCTAAAATCTTGTGAATGTTTTCATACATGTTTTGGGCTCTCTACACTTTATTGCTTGCAATGTTTCGACCAGAACACATCAAACATGTGCCTAAGTCAATCGATATCACATACAGCATCTCAGAATGTAAACTCAGCATTGGATAATACTGAGCAGGGAACTTGTCTCACCTGTAACCTTGTTACAGCATTTTTGATAGACAATCTTGATTTTCACATCAACATGAAGAGAGTTTGTTCAACCCCACTGCATCTTCTGATTTTATGAGACACCCCTGCTTTTCACCACTGCAATGATCTGACCAGTGACTTCCAGTAGGCCTATTGTGAAGCTTCAGTCCAACCATGAGGATACTCAGCAGCCAATATGATAACATTGATAGCATTATTTGTTTTTGAATATTTGTTTTATTCTCAGAAATGGATACTCAAGTGGCATCGGCGCAGGGGTAACTTGACAATGGAAAACATGATCACAGTATGATTGTATATCAAAGATGATAATAATAACAATCACATTGATCCAGATGATACATTTTGAAAACTACACTCCCTTACCAACTGCAGACTTCAAGGCAAATTTCGAGTTAAATCTCCAGATCAATAGAGTGGATCACTTAACAGGCAGCTGTGGAAGCTGGTTCCTTTGGGAATTCTTGCCAGGAAGAACTTCCCATAAACTCCTCCTGGGCTTTAGTATCTCTACAGAACTCTGATACCCTGGTCAGACAGGGAGGGAGGGACAATCATCTGAAATATTTTGATAATGTTATATCCCGATAATATTCACAATAGATGTGAACAAAACATGGAAATATTATCTAATACCTGGTTACCTAATGAGAGATATTCTGAGGCTTTATTAGTATTTTGTTTTACTTAACATTTATTTAAATAGGCAAGTCAGTTAAAAACAAATTATTATTTAGAATGACGGCCTACCAAAAGGCAAAAGGCCTCCTGCGGGGACGGGGGCTGGGATAACATTTTTAAAATAAATAAATATAAATATAGGACAAAACACACATCACGACAAGAGAGACAACACAACACTATATAAAGAGAGACCTAAGACAACAACATAGCAAGGCAGCAACACATGATGACACAACATGGTAGCAACATAACAACAACATGTCAGCAACACAACATGGTAGTAGCACAAAACATGGTACAAACATTATTGGACACAGACAACAGCAGAAAGGGCAAGAAGGTAGAGACAACAATACATAACGCAAAGCAGCCACAACTGTCAGTAAGAGTATCCATGATTGAGTCTTTGAATGAAGAGATGGAGATAAAACTGTCCAGTTTGAGTGTTTGTTGCAGCTCGTTCCAGTCACTAGCTGCAACAAACTGAAAAGATGAGTGACCCAGGGATGTGTGTGCTTTGGGGACCTTTAACAGAATGTGACTGGCAGAATGGGTGTTGTATGTGGAGGATGAGGGGTGCCGTAGATATCGCAGATAGGGGGGAATGAGGCCGAAGAGGGTTTTATAAATAAGCACCAACCAGTGGGTTGCAACCTTTTGAGAACTGTGGTGGTTTACCTTGAACTAAATATGCTCTTATTATTTTTCTCTTTTTATTCTTTATTTTGAGTAGGGTCCGGACGAAGGCTGAAGGGACCAGAGCCTGACACGGTGGATGATTCAGTGAGTGGCTCTACTGATATGGCAAACCTATTGTTTGCATTGGTGGACATCATGTGAATAGTAAAGACTATGGGAAAGACACCCAACTCATTTGAATGAATCTCCATATAGTAACAAAAGGAACTTACTTTGAACATATTTTTGTTGTAGATATGTGAAGAGTCATCTGAGTTTATAGAGGGGGAGAGACCTCGCCCTCAAGGATCCTCCCCTGTAGATGAATACCCTGAGACTGACAAATACAAGGACAGTGATAAACAGGTACAATGCTGTATATTTCATCCAACCATCATGTTGACTTCCAGTGTGAATTTTGTCAGACGGTCTGATTTCTTTAACATTCATTTTAGGGTGGAGGTGGGAGTGGCAAAAAAGGAAAGAGAGGTTTTGGGTCCCTGTTTGAAAAGCGCTCCCCTGCCAAGATGAGTCAACTGGAGGTCAGACAAGTCTGCATTATCTTTAACTCATGGAGAAGCATGGCTTCAGGGTTCATTGGTGGTACATAACATGTTGGTAGTTCAACATTTCTCATGTTTTTCTTTCATTATTTTTCTCTGTGTAAACTCAGAACCCGGAGTCAGGAGTGATTGTGAAAATGGCAAAAGAGACATGTGCCGAGGGCCTCGTTGTAAGTGGAGGGAAGGAGGGAATCTTCATCAAAGAAGTGAGGCCAGAGTCACCAGCCTCAAAGCTTCTTAGTGTACATGAGGGTAAGCAGACAACCAGCTCATACCATGTTCTTTCAGCTTCTGAAAGCTGAACCAAAAAAGTAGCCTATAGCCTATAAAAAGTTAACCTGAAAGCAAAGGACATATCTGTAAAATGTAGAGTGAAATAGGTTAAATGTGAAGTAACGGAGCCAAGATTGCTTTTGCTATCCAGGGTAAGAGACTCCCACATTTTTGGCTTTAAATGATCATATATGCTAGAGTTCTACAGTTCAAATGTTGATTTATTGTTATTTCTATGTCTTCCTTTTGTTCATTCAGGTGATCAGATACTCAGTGCCACTGTGTATTTTGACGATGTTACATATGAAGATGCTCTACAGATATTGGAACATGCCCAGCCTTACAAGATGGAGTTACTTCTGAAACGCAAACCAATAAAGACATCCACACTTGAGAGTGAACCAGCCCTTGAAATCATCCAAGTAACTATCACTATGTTCTTTTTCTGGATATGTAGAGTAGTGTTATGTTTTTGGCTCCTTTTCTCATTCAGCAATCAATCAGCTATTCACTTTTTGTTATCCTACAGGTGGAAGAAGGTTCCTCTCCGGAAATGAGGGGACATACAAAGACAAAAAGGCATGGTGACCGAATCTCTTGGCCCAAGTTCCCCTCCTTCAGCAAAAGTCAAAAGTCCCATTTTAAGAGGTCTCACAGTACTTCAGAGGCAGATGATAAGAGGAAGCTGGAGCTTAGCCCTACAACAAGTGACACAGAGTCGCCAATAAAATCTCAGGAGGCTGTCAAGGGCAAGACAAAGAAGCATAAGATAAAGTTATCAAGCATGAAGATGAAGGGCCGCAAGAGCATGTCTGTTGAACAGCCGGACCAGGACATAGACATACTAACTGTAGAACGTGTAGAGTGTATGGAAAACCAACAGAGTCAAGATGACATACACTCACCGGATGGTCTAGAGAGCGCATCAGTAGATATATCTCAAGTATATGTGTTAGAATCAGAATCTGAAAAAATTGAACCCACCAAGATAAGAAATGAATGCATTATTCCAGACATGGCAGGCTCTGAAACTAAAAAACACAAGGTAGAACTCATTAGTCTGGACAAAACTTTGAAAACCACAGACATAACAGTTGCTCTTGCTGATCAAGAAAGTCCCTCAACCAAGAAATCTCCAGAGGGAAAGACAAAGAAGAAAGAGAATAAAGAGAGGTCAGAACTAAAGTTTACATTCAAGGGAAATGAGAAAAAAGACAAACACAAGCAAAACATACCAGTAAAAGTATCACTAAAAAACCTGAAGACACCAAGAACAGATATGATAACATCTGATCTGTCTGCACATGACAATACATTGCTGAGCCCAACTGTAGTATCACATACTGAGCTGGAGGAGTGTCAACTCCCAATTGATATCAACACTCAAGTAATCATCAATGAGAGTTCAGGGAAAACCCTACCCTCCACTGATAAGGAAATGAGCATGCCAAAAGTAGACATCTGCCTTGACATGTCAGATATAGGATTTATCAGGAAATCCCCTCAGATTGGACAAGAACAACACTTGAAAGAAACATATGTTAAAACTGATGTGAATGCACAGGAAATGAGCATACATGCTAAGGTCATCAGTATTACAATGGAACCAGACTCGCAGATGGAAATACAAGCTTCAAAGTTACCTACAGAGAGAAGCATTGATGATGTTTTAGCACAAATTGGTACAAGATCTGCTCCCAAATTCAAACTGCAGAGGGTGGACCCTGCTGACTTTGTTACTGACAAACCCATAGAAATGACAGATGTGAAGATTGTAGAAAAGGACGTGAAAGGCCTTACAGTTGAGGATAAGGGGTTAAAGATACTTCCAAGCCGTAAGGATATTGAGATCCCAGGAATAGAAGATGCATCATTAACTAACACCAAGGCCCCAGTGATAAAACAGCCTAAAACAGCATTCACTCTTCCTGTTGAAGAAATCCATGCGCAGACTGTACAGATGGTTATAGACGTTGATAGAGTTAAAGAGGCTGTCTCCAAATTGCCAGGGTTCAAGCTGCCGAAGGGTGACATTACAGGCCTGCCTGCTCATCAACAAATCCCAAAGACAGATGTGAATGCAGAAAGAGTAGATGCCACCCTGTCTAAAATCACAGACATAAAGGCACAGTTGGACACGTATGTCAAAAAGACTGACATAAATGCTTTACCAGAAAAGTTGAGCAGGAGCTCAGTTACCACATTCAAATTGCCAAAGACCCAACTTTTTGATCTAGGTGCTCATGAACCTATTACTATGACAGAAATAGACCATACAAAAACAAAACAGGAAGCTGGAAATACCAATGAGGATGAAATCCAAATTGAACTCCATAAACGAGAGAACATAGAGAAAGCTGGAATGGAAACTATACAACAAAAAGGAACTCCCAACAAAGTGGAAAAGGAAAAAGAGACTGGTGAAATTCTGGAGCCTAAGTTGGCAGTACCAGTACCTGAGGGGCCAACCATCACATCTGAGGAGAGAAATCGTATACCTGCCACTTACACTAAAGGATTAGATAAGAAGTCAAAGAAAGCAAATATTTCAATGCCTAGGTTTGGAATAACACAAACGGATATTAGATTCTCAGACATTGGGATTGGACTACCAAAAAGAGACACCTCGGTGGAAAAGAAGGATGAGGTCAAAGATGCAAGCAATGCATTGCACCTTGAAATGAAAATTTCAGAGGCTGAAATTAAACTCAGCAAAGTACCAGATTCTGAATATTCCACTATCAAAACTCATGTGACAGACCTTCAAACACCTGCAACACGAATTTTAAGCTCAGAAACAATGCCAGAGGTACCTTCATCTGACATTAAAGAAGCAGTTATGGGCATTGATGTCCAATCTGTTGATGTCGGGAGAGCAGACATCCACATACCGCATGTTGAAGTCGAAGTACCCTCCATTGAAGTTGAAATACCAGAAACAGTTTATAAAGATATTGATGTGAAAATGAAAAATCGACAGATGTCATTCCCCAAATTTGGATTTAAAGCCCCAGAGATTGATGTTAGTGTGCTAAAACCAGTCACCTCTCTTCCCGAGGGAAACATGGAGGTCAAATTGCCTGAGGTGGAAATTGAAGTTCCAGAACTTCAAATGGAAGTGGAAGATACAAGATTTAAAATCCCAACTTTAAAATTCCCTAAATTTGGAGCAGTTGCTCCAATCGTCACAGTAGAGTTACCTGATGTGGACAAGGATATCAAACTTCATGGAACTGAAAGACCAGAACCCAAGCTGTCAATATCAGGAAAAGTACATGCAGTTGACTTTGAAAAACAGAGTGACTTTAAAAAATCTAGCGTTAAGATCCCATCTATAGATGTGAAGACTAAAGGACTTGAACTGGAGGGACAAGGAAGCACGTTTAAACTGCCAAATCAGGGAATTTCATTAACGAAAGTAAAAGGTCCTGAGATAGATTTAGGTGTATCGAAGAAAGACATAGATGTCACTTTCCCAGAGACCAACATGGAGATCCAACCACCTGATGTTGAACTCAAAGTGTCTTCTGGTGAAGTTGAAATGCCTGAGCGAGCTGCTACAGAGATTGATGTGAAAGTGAAAAAGCCACGGATTTCAATTACAGGGCTTGGATTTTCAAAACCTGAAGTATGTGAGGTTGATGTCAGTCTTCCAAAGGTGAATATTTCTCTTCCAGAAGGAAATGTGGGGGTCAAAAAGTCAGAGGTGGAAATGACAGCTCCAGCGATTCAAGTTGAAGTGAAACATGATATTGAGCTTGAGGGACAAGGAAGTAAGTTCAAACTACCCAAATTTGGAATCTCAATGCCAAAGGTAAGAGGTCCTGAGATTGATTTAAGTTTATCAAAGAAAGTCATAGATGACACTTTACCAGAGGACAAAGTGGAGGTCCAACCACCTGATGTTGAAATTGAAGTGCCTTCTGGTCAAGTTCAAATGCCAGAGGGAGCTGCTACAGAGATTGATGTGAAAATGAAGAAGCCCCGAATGTCATTTGGATGGTTTTCAAAAGCAGAAGTGAAAGCACCGGAGGTTGATGTCAGTCTTCCAAAGGTGGGCATTTTGCTTCCAGAAGGAAAGGTGAAGTTCAAAGAGCCAGAGGTGGAATTTAAAGCTCCAGAGAGTCAAGTTGAAGTGGAACATGATATTGAGCTTCATGGACAAGGAAGTATGTTCAAACTACCTAAATTTGGAATCTCATTGCCGAAGGTTAAAAGTTCTGAAATTGACTTAAGTGTGTCAAAAACAGATGTAGATGTCGACTTACCAGAGAGAAGAGCAGCTCTTCAACTACCTGATGTTGAAGTTGGAGTGCCCTCTGTTAAAGTTGAAAAACCAGAAGCAGTTTCTAAAGATATTGATGTGAAAATGAAAATGCCCAGAATGTCTTTCCCTAAATTTGGATTTTCAAAACCAGAATCGAAAGCACCCGAGGTTGATGTCAGTTTTCCAGAGGTGGATAATTCTCTTCCAGAGGAAAGGGTGGAGGTAAAAGAGCCTGAGATGGAAATTGAAGCTCCAGAAAATCAAGTTGAAATGAAACATGGAATTCAGCTTGAGGGACAAGGAAGTAAGTTCAAACTACCAAAATTTGGAATCTCATTGCCGAAGGTGAAAGGTCCTGAATTTAATTTAAGTATCTCAAAGACAGATGTAGATGTCAACTTACCAGAGAGAAGAGCAGACCAACTACCTGATGTTGAAGTTGGAGTGCCCTCTGTTAAAGTTGAAAAACCAGAAGCAGTTTCTAAAGATATTGATGTGAAATTGAAAATGTCCAGAATGTCTTTCCCCAAATTTGGATTTTCAAAACCAGAAGTTAAAGCACCCAAGGTTGATGTCAGTCTTCCAGAGGGGGATATTTCTCTTCCAGAAGAAAATGTGGAGGTCAAAGTGCCTGAGATGAAAATTGAAGCTCCAGAGATTCAAATTGAGGTGAAAGATACTGTAGGCTCCCCCACAAGATTCAAAATGCCAACTTTAAAATTCCCTCAATTTGGAGCAGCTGCTCCAAACATCACAGTAGAGGTACCTGATGTGGACAAGGACGTCAAGGTTCATGGATCTGAAATTCCAGAACTCAAACTGTCAATGTCAGCAATTAACATTGAAAAGCCAAGTGTTGACCTTAAAGGCCCATCTATAGATGTGGATGTGAAGAGCAAAAGACTTGACATTGTCACTTTACCAGAGGCCAGCGTGGAGGTCCAACCACCTAGCACTGAACTCAAAGTGCCTTCTGGTAAAGGTAAAATTCATGAGGGAGCTGCTACAGAAATTGATGTAAAAATGAGAAAGCCACGGATGTCATTTGGATGGTTTTCAAAACCAGAAGTGAAAGCACCTGAGGTTGATGTCAGTCTTCCAAAGGGGGATATTTCTCTTCCAGAGGTAAAGGGGGAGGTCAAAGAGTCAGAGGTGGAAATTAAATCTCCAGAAATTCAGGTTGAAATGAAACATGGAATTGAGCTCGAGGGACAAGGAAGTAAGTTCAAACTACCAAAATTTGGAATCTCATTGCCGAAGGTTAAAGGTCCTGAATTTGACTTAAGTATCTCAAAGACAGATGTAGATGTCAACTTACCAGAGAGAAGAGCAGACCATCTACCTGATGTTGAAGTTGGAGTGCCCTCTGTTAAAGTTGAAAAACCAGAAGCAGTTTCTAAAGATGTTGATGTGAAAATGAAAATACCCAGAATGTCTTTCCCCAAATTTGGATTTTCAAAACCAGAAGTTAAAGCACCCAAGGTTGATGTCAGTCTTCCAGAGGTGGATATTTCTCTTCCAGAAGAAAATGTGGAGGTCAAAGAGCCTGAGATGGAAATTGAAGCTCCAGAGATTCAAATTGAGGTAAAAGATACCGTAGGCTCCCCCTCAAGATTCAAAATGCCAACTTTAAAATTCCCTCAATTTGGAGCAGCTGCTCCAAACATCACAGTAGAGGTACCTGATGTGGACAAGGACGTCAAGGTTCATGGATCTGAAATTCCAGAACTCAAACTGACGATGTCAGCAATTAACATTGAAAAGGGAATTGTTGACCTTAAAGGCCCATCTATAGATGTAGATGTGAAGAGCAAAAGACTTGACATTGTCACTTTACCAGAGGCCAGCGTGGAGGTCCAACCACCTAGCACTGAACTCAAAGTGCCTTCTGGTAAAGGTGAAATTCATGAGGGAGCTGCTACAGAAATTGATGTAAAAATGAGAAAGCCACGGATGTCATTTGGATGGTTTTCAAAACCAGAAGTGAAAGCACAGGAGGTTGATGTCAGTCTTCCAAAGGGGGATATTTCTCTTCCAGAGGTAAAGGTGGAGGTCAAAGAGTCAGAGGTGGAAATTAAATCTCCAGAAATTCAAGTTGAAATGAAACATGGAATTGAGCTTGAGGGACAAGGAAGTAAGTTCAAACTACCAAAATTTGGAATCTCATTGCCGAAGGTTAAAGGTCCTGAATTTGACTTAAGTATCTCAAAGACAGATGTAGATGTCAACTTACCAGAGAGAAGAGCAGACCAACTACCTGATGTTGAAGTAGGAGTGCCCTCTGTTGAAGTTGAAATACCAGAAGCAGTCTCGAAAGACATTGATGTGAAATTGAAAAAGCCCCGAATGTCATTCCCCAAATTTGGATTTTCAAAACCAGAAGTTAAAGCACCCGAGGTTGATGTCAGTCTTCCAGAGGTGGATATTTCTCTTCCAGAGGAAAGGGTGGAGGTCAAAGAGCCTGAGGTGGAAATTGAAGCTCCAGAGATTCAAATTGAGGTGAAAGATACTGTAGGCTCCCCCACAAGATTCAAAATGCCAACTTTAAAATTCCCTCAATTTGGAGCAGCTGCTCCAAACATCACAGTAGAGGTACCTGGTGTGAACAAGGACGTCAAGGTTCATGGATCTGATATTCCAGAACTCAAACCAACAATGTCAGCAATTAACATTGAAAAGCCAAGTGTTGACCTTAAACGACCATCTATAGATGTGGATGTGAAGAGCAAAAGACTTGACATTGTCACTTTACCAGAGGCCAGTGTGGAGGTCCAACCACCTAGCACTGAACTCAAAGTGCCTTCTGGTAAAGGTGAAATTCCTGAGGGAGTTGCTACAGAAATGGATGTAAAAATGAGAAAGCCACGAATGTCATTTGGATGGTTTTCAAAACCAGAAGTGAAAGCACCGGAGGTTGATGTCAGTCTTCCAAAGGGGGATATTTCTCTTCCAGAGGTAAAGGTGGAGGTCAAAGAGTCAGAGGTGGAAATTAAATCTCCAGAAATTCAAGTTGAAATGAAACATGGAATTCAGCTTGAGGGACAAGGAAGTAAGTTCAAACTACCAAAATTTGGAATCTCATTGCCGAAGGTTAAAGGTCCTGAATTTGACTTAAGTATCTCAAAGACAGATGTAGATGTCAACTTACCAGAGAGAAGAGCAGACCAACTATCTGATGTTGAAGTAGGAGTGCCCTCTGTTGAAGTTGAAATACCAGAAGCAGTCTCTAAAGACATTGATGTGAAATTGAAAAAGCCCCGAATGTCATTCCCCAAATTTGGATTTTCAAAACCAGAAGTTAAAGCACCCAAGGTTGATGTCAGTCATCCAGAGGTGGATATTTCTCTTCCAGAAGAATATGTGGAGGTCAAAGAGCCTGAGATTGAAATTGAAGCTCCAGAGATTCAAATTGAGGTGAAAGATACTGTAGGCTCCCCCTCAAGATTCAAAATGCCAACTTTAAAATTCCCTCAATTTGGAGCAGCTGCTCCAAACATCACAGTAGAGGTACCTGATGTGGACAAGGACGTCAAGGTTCATGGATCTGAAATTCCAGAACTCAAACTGACAATGTCAGCAATTAACATTGAAAAGCCAAGTGTTGACCTTAAAGGCCCATCTATAGATGTGGATGTGAAGAGTAAAACACTTGAAATTGTCACTTTACCAGAGGCCAGAGTGGAGGTCCAACCACCTAGAATTGAACTCAAAGTGTCTTCTGGTGAAGTTGAAATGCCTGAGGGAGCTGCTACAGAAATTGATGTGAAAATGAAAAAGCCACGGATGTCATTTGGATGGTTTTCAAAATCAGAAGTGAAATCACCTGAGGTTGATGTCAGTCTTCCAGAGGTGGATATTTCTCTTCCAGAGGGAAAAGTGGTGGTCAAAGAGCCTGAGGTGGAAATGACAGCTCCAGAGATTCAAGTTGAAGTGAAACATGATATTGAGCTTGAGGGACAAGGAAGTAAGTTCAAACTACCCAAATTTGGAATGTCATTGCCAAAGGTAAAAGGTCCTGAGATTGATTTAAGTTTATCAAAGAAAGTCATAGATGTCACTTTACCAGAGGACAAAGTGGAGGTCCAACCACCTGATGTTGATATCGAAGTGCCTTCTGGTGAAATTGAAATGCCCGATGGAGCTGCTACAGGAATTGATGTGATAATGAAAATACCACAGATGTCATTTGGATTGTTTTCCAAACCAGAAGTGAAACCACCTGAGGTTGATGTCAGTCTTCCAAAGGTGGACATTTCGCTTTCAGAGGGAAATGTGGAGGTCAAAGAGCCTGAGGTGGAAATGAATGCTCCGGAGAGTCAAGTTGAAATGAAACATGAAGGTTTATCAGTTGATGGAAAACTAGAAACATCAGATATGGGATTCAAAATGGCAACATTCAAATTCCCTAAATTTGTTGCAACGTCAAAGGTTGTAGTCGATGTCTCTGATACAGAGAAGGATATTAAAGTGCCTGGGGTAGAAATTATAGATCAACTACTTGGAGCTTCATTACAAATTGATTTACCCGAACACGGGGACACAGTTGACATTAAAGGATCTAGAGAAGTACAGCTACATGATGCTGGATCTGAAAGGCCCTCAGTTAAAGGTGGAATGGCAATAGCCGAAGTGTATGTTCATGAAGTTGAAGTTTCAAAACTGACAATTGATGATAAAGGCCATGGTTCCCCCAGCAAAGGTCAAGGCTCACCCAGTAAAGGTCAAGGCTCGCCTAGTAAATTCAAACTTCCAACCTTTAAAATGCCCAGATTGAGCATTTCAAAATCCAAACCTGAGAATGAACATGATGATATAAATCCAAATGTTATTTTGGAGAATTATGAGATTCAAGTAAAACCACAAGGACCAGAGAAATCACCAAAGTTGACTTTGACAACATTTGGGGAGGTATTAAGAAACATTGATGTTGAATTTGATGTTCCCAAATTAGAGGAAGTGGAAGAGAAGCTCACAGGCTCAAGGGAAGATATAACAGCCTCAGGGAAAACCGAACTAAATGCTCAAACCAGTGTTGAAACCCAGTCTGTGCATAAAGAGGAAGAAGCCAAAGAAAAATCTAAATTTGGGTGGGTTAAGTTTCCCACATTTGGACTATCTTCTCCTTCAGAATCTGCCAAGATTTTAGAAAAAGACACTTCTGAGAAAGGAGGAAGTGAGAAAAGCCCTGACTCTGTGGAACAGGACGCCAGCTTGACCTTTTCAGTACACCCATTGGATGCTTTTGCAGATATTAGTTCAACAGTCACAAGCGAACAATTTGGTCCACCATTGGCCTCTCCAACCAAAGTCACAGTGAAATACTCTGACTCTATTGCCACTGAGGTACAGGGTGATGTCATCACCTCCACAGCAAGGACAAAATTGATTGCCTTTGAACCCTACTTGGCAGATAAAGTCATCATTCCAATGTCCTCCGGAGTTTCCTCCTCATCAGTGGACACCCTAAAATTGGAGTCTGGTACACATGTCAGCACATCCAACATACAAGCAATACCAGACACACAGAAGGCCACACTCTTAACAGATTTTGGATTGCAGACAGGGACCGCCAGAGTTTCTTCTGCATCTTGGTCAGTGGACGACACCAACAAAACACAGAGTGATGGGCAAACAGTTATTGACAGGCATGTAGTTAGGGAAATGTCAGGCACTGACAAGGAAACGGTTTTCATAACCCAAAAAATTACACATGTGTTTGTGACTGAGCCCATCTCAGATGAAACAGCCTCATCTATCAAACAGATAAAAGACACTATGCAGTCTGAGAAAATGACATTTTTTGATGGGGCTGAATTGGAGTGACTGGGAGGAATACAGTATGATAAATCCCTCCATTGAGGAGTAATATCAGTCAGATTATTATTGTGCTCTTATTAATTGTGCTTTCATTTATGACCAAGTTTTAATATATACAGTTAAATGTTTTGAGTGTTTACCTCGTACACTATATAAGTACACAAATTGGCATACAAGCCCCATGATACAGGTAGCGTTGTAAAAGCCAACTTTGTCAATGTAATTACTTCCGCTGAGACCAGGTCAATTCCACAGTAACAGAGTGACAGCAGCTAGGTTTCCATCCAATTGGGAATATTCAAAAATCTGCATAAAGAAAATATGCAATCAAGTTTTAAAAATATGTCATTTTCAAAAGACATAAATCATCCCCGTATGATGCAATTTGCAGCATACAGGGATGATTTCTATATTTTGAAAGTTACATATTTTGAAAACTTGATTGCAGACTAGCAAAACATTTTGGGACTATGTCAACAATGAACTAATGAAACAAATACCAAAAGATCGTTTCCGGGTGGAATTTTTCTTTAAGTTTATGCATTAACTCAGAATTATTAAAGTTAGACATTAACTCCAAATGTTTAAGGTAAAGGTTAAGGATTTGGGACAGGCATAAAACAAAAATATCAAAAACAACTTTCTTTCGCTGGATTCGAACATGAAACCTTTGGCAAATACACATCATCTCCCAACTTCCTCAGACATGAATGGTCATCCAATACTGACATCTATCGGGGTGACTTGCCTCTTCCAAAGTCATAGTGGGTGTACTACACAATAGCATTCAGCCTGGTCTCATAGACTAGACATAACATAGTAAACGCAATTACGACATACAAATCATTTTGGTATGGTTACATAAGACAGAAGGTTACATAAAGCAAAAATAAATGTAAGGTGGCTGGTCGGGGTGGGTGTATAACAGGAAAGTCTAGCAACCGAAAGGTTGTCTGTTTGAATCTTATCATGGACAACATTTGCATTTGAGCTAATTATCAACTTTGTAACTACTTACTACTTGTGAGCAACTTTGCTACTACTTAGCATGATAACTAAAACTTCCCTAACCTTAACCCTTTAACCTAACTCCTAACCATAACCCTTAATCCCTAACCCCTAGTCTAGCTAACATTAACCACCTAGCCACCTAGCTAACATTAGCCACAACAAATTGGAATTCTTAACATGTCATACCTTTTGCAAATTCGTAACATATTGTATGATATGTATCGGATATACATTTACGATGTTAGGTCTACCCCTGAGTTGCAGCATCATGTGACTCCAATTGACTTCAATAGGATGGTTTTTATATACTGTAAATATTTGCACATAAAAGCATTTCCACCACCATTTCTCGCATAATTAATTTTACTGACACAAAATGATCCCACCTTGTCTAGCTTATTTAGTTTTCTCCCAAAAAGATACATTTACTGACAAATTTGCTGTTTCCATCAGGTCAGTTGTGATTTTTTTTTAATCTGACATAGGCGACTTTCTTCGCATAAAAATGACTTAAATGTAATGTAATGTAATGTAATGTAAGAACAGTGCAAATGCAAAGTTTTATAACAGAATGAGAGTTTGTGCCTCATTCTGTTACCAGCATTTTTGGTGGTTGTTTCCTTGTTTGCAGAAATTGTAATAGTTTGCCTAATTTCAGTTTATGTGACAAAACAAGCATGTAGAGTGTAGAGAATCATTGTACCATCTAAACCACTGTGAAATATATTTCCATAAATAGAGCATTTTCAGCTGTTTGAAGCTGGTGTACAAAACTGGAAATATAAGACACAAAAACGAAACGTAAAAAACTGGAAGCATAGAAATAGCGCACATAGAACAGATCTACCACTTCTTGCTTTCAAAGAAAAGGACATATCTATAACTCATAGTTCTATGTGAATTTGGTCCCGTTGCCCAAAAAGTTACGTAATGCAGCTTTAAAAGTAGTCATTGTGCATAGAGTTGTATGGTTTGTTTAACTTTGCAATCATTGATTTTGGTTTGACATACATTTTAAAGTAAAATATCTGAGTCTCAGTGTCACTCTGTTACCATGGAATTGTACACCACTGAGACCATTGCTGTTTTTAGACATCTCTGCAAATTGTTATGCTGTACATATAATGAAGAGGAACTTGTTAATCCACTGCCATATGCATTTATGAATGATCTCTGATGTCTGCTCTTTATTCGACAGGCATATATAGATATAAGGTATAAATGATCATGAGTCTGAAAAAATGAATACGTAATGATATACATACAAACCATGCAACATTAATAGAACAAAAACAGAACACAATATAAGGAACTATTCAAAACTGTACACTTAATACCATGAAATACATGATGTTAAAATTGAATGCTTGTAATCACAGTAAAAAGCAGAAAATATATATTGATGCAACTATATTTTGATTATAATGATGCCTAGTTTTGATTTGCCATAATGTAAAACTAATAGATTTTGTTTTCTGAATTTGTGAAAAGCAGAAACATTTTAACACCTATGTAAATAGTTGATTTATTCATTTATATTGCCTTATTTTGATTGTTGCTATTGCCTTATTCTGCACTGACGTAGTCAATTTATTTGCAAAACTATAAATAATAAATATTCTAAAATATTAAGAAGTGCATGTCCTTACTGCTACATGTATCTACATTTAATATCACTCAGATTTCTGTTTTCTTCTTTACAGACATGCCATATCCAGCAATGTAGAATCGAGCTAGTTTCTATTGCAGGCTACGGGCCATTGTTGTCGATTATGTAGGCTGGCTAGCTACAGACCATGAGTTATTCAACATAATTTAATTGGTAGGCCCACTCTTGGTGGTGTGTGTGCACATTTGACAGTCTGGTTTTAACTACCATAAGACCCTTTCTCAGGCAGGCTTAGTTAGATGTCTAGGAGAGGACAGGTTTGCAATTATTAGTGAATAAACATGACTAAATGCCTCCCATTTAATGTGGATGGTAGGAACATTTGCAAAGCTGTATGTTTGCTTGAGGAAGTGCGTTGAAGTGTTTCAATCATGTTTTATGCAGCAACGGAATGAACTGATGCAGTAGTACCTGAATGCTGTCACTAGAGGTTAGTAGTGTTCTAATCCTACAGCTCAGAATGAATTGGCACTCAGCTGTGTAAGAGCAGTGTCAGTAAAGTTGTCCATGCCTGAGAGGATGGCAGCAGGGATGACAGTGATATCTCGAAGCTACATTGGCAGCTCCACAATGAATCAGTCAGACAGACCACTGACTGTTAACCAGTTCTCCAAATTGCCCTATCTACACACACCATAAACACAACCCTATATCCAAGTGTTGTAACTGTAGACCTGCAGTAGCCTACTGTATCCTACTCTTTCCATATTGCATAAAAAGAGGGAGGTAGATACCCAGTTAACTGTTCACCTGCTCTGAGGGAAAATGAGTGAGCTTCATAATGTCATATAAATATAAACAGTACAACACACAGTGTATGCTGCTATGTATGTGATGTCCAATAATGTTGTGGCATCTCCATTGGTGGGATCTGTTTCAATTGGAAGTGACTTAAGGGCAATTCCATGGCAACAGAATTACTCAAGAGACTTTTCACTTAAAAATGTATACACAACAAAAAACATTGATTTCAACATTTAACAAGCCATGCAATGTTATGCACAAGGACTACTTTTCACAAGGACTACTTATTTTTTGTTCAAAATTGAACAAAAACTAATTTAAAGGAATAACTGTGCAGATACAAAGTTTGTTAACAGAATAAAACTGAGGGAGATTTTACTGTAATTCTGTTGCCAAACTTTGCATCTGCACAGTTTTTCCAGTATTTGTTTTATATAATTTGATTGACTGTGTAAATTGTTTAAAGTAGTCATTGTGCATAGAGTTGTATGGTTTGTTAAACTTTGAAATCAATGGTTTTTGTTTGGTACTCACTTTCATGTAAAAAAAACTGAATCTCAGCATAAATCCGTTATCGTGGAATTTCCCATTATCAATTTTGAATTGAAAACAAGGAAAAGGACAAGGAAAAGATAGGGAAATCTCACAAGCTCCAGATGTGTGGTGTTAAACCTGAAGATGCCTGGCCTTTGAATTGCAATTGAAACTTGAAATATTAAACACTGGTGTTTAGTCATGGAGGCTATGAATGGTAGACAGTTTCCCTTATCATGACTCCAATTGCATTGCATTGGAGTCGTTCCACATCCCTTTTGATTAGCTGAGGGGATTATTTAAGAGTGAAATGCTCTATCTAGAAACAGATTTATCCTTGATTATGATACAGTTTTGGAAACCCTGAATACTCAACTTAATTATCAGCCCAAAATTACTTATTATAAGCTGTTTTACAGATTTACACTGAGTTTTGTTGTGTAACACAGGTACATGAGGCAATGTATTTTTTTTCTTCCCTCCCAAGTTTCCATTAGCTCAGTTGTTGTTTTAGACTAGACTAGTAGGTAAATGTGCAATGCAAAACACCTTCATGGGATTTCATTAAAATGGTGCATTGTAAGTTACTCTTTTGTGTTTCAAAAATTATTTTTCCTATGAAACTTAAGTTCCAAACATTTCCAAAAACCATAGCGCAAGCAGGGATTATAAACATTTGTAACTGTTAAAACAGAGCGTCGGGATTGTAATTCATAAAAATAAATAAGAATATTAGCCACATGCTTCATAAACAACAGGTGTAGACGAACAGTGAAATGCTTACGCATGGGCCTGTCCCAACAATGCAGAAACAAGAGAAATAATAGAAAAGTAAAGCACATAATAATATTAGATACACAATGAGTAACACAACGATAACTTGGCTATATACTGTACAAGGGTTACCAGTATCAAGTCGATGTGCAGGGGTACGAGGTAATTGAGGTAGATATGTATATATAATTAGGAATTAAGTGACAGATAGTAAACAGTAGCAGCAGTGTATTTGATGAGTCAAAAAAGTTAGTGCGATAAGGGTCACTGCATACATACAGTGTATTCGGAAAGTATTCAGGCCCCTTCCCTTTTTTCATATTCTGTAATGTTACAGCCTTAATCTAAAATGTATTAAATTGTTTTGTTTTTCCCTCATCAATTTACACACAATACACCATAATGACAATGCAAATATAGTTTTTTAGAATTTTTTGAAGTTTATTACAAATGAAAAACATAAATACCTTATTTACACAAGTATTCAGACCTTTTGCTTTGAGACTCGAAATTGAGCTCAGGTACATCCTGTTTCCATTGATCATCCTTGAGATGTTTCTACAACTTGATTGGAGTCCACCTCTGGTAAATTCAATTGATTGGACATAATTTGGAATGGCACACACCAGTCTATTTAACCAAACCCCGTCCCCGCAGCAGGCCTTCTACCTTTTCCGAGGGCGTCATTGTAAATTACAATTAGTTCTTAACTGACTTGCCTAGTTAAATAAAGGTTAAATTAATTTAAATAAAAATAAAAAAAAGATGGGAGAACCTTCCAGAAGGACAACCATCTCTGCAGCACTCCACCAATCAGGCTTTTATGATAAAGATGCCAGACAGAAGCTACTCCTCAGTAAAAAGCACATGACAACCCGCTTGGAGTTTGCCAAAAGGAACCTAAAGGATTCTCAGACCATGAGAAGCAAGATTCTCTGATCTGATGAAACCAAGATTGAACTCTTTGGACTGAATGCCAAGCGTCACGTCTGGAGGAAACCTGACACCATACCTACGGTGAAGCATGGTGGTGGCAGCATCATGCTGTGGGGATGTTTTTTAGCGGCAGGAACTGGGAGACTAGTCAGGATTGAGGGTAAGATGAATGGAGTAAAGTGCAGAGAGATCCTTGATGAAAACCTGCTCCAGAACGCTCAGGACTTCAGACTGGGGGTGAAGCTTCACCTTCCAACAGGACAACGACTCTAAGCACACAGCCAAGACAATGCAGGAGTGGCTTCGGGACAAGTCTCTAAATATCCTTGAGTGGCCCAGCCAGAGACCGGACTTGAACCCGAACAAACATTTCTGGAGAGACCAGAAAATAGCTGTGCAGCAATGCTCCCCATCCAACCTGATAGAGCGTGGGAGGATCTTCAGAGAAGAATGGGAGAAACTCCCCAAATACAGGTGTGCCAAGCTTGTAGCGTCATTCCCAAGAAGACTCAAGGCTGTAATCTCTACCAAAGGTGCTTCAACAAAGTACTGAGTAAAGGGTCTGAATACTTATGTAAATGTGATATTTCAGCTTTGTATTTTTTTAACATTTCCAAACATTTCTAAAAACCAATTTTTGCTTTGTCCTTATGAGGTATTGTAGATTGATGAGGGGAAAAAAACAATGTAATACATTTTAGAATAAGGCTGTAACGTAACAAAAGGGTCCTGAATACTTTCCGACTGCACTGTATATATTCCAGGTAGCTATTTGGTTCACTATTTAACAAACTATTAAACAGTCTTTTTTTTAAATTATATTTTCTATTATTATACCCATTTTTCTCCCAAATTTCATGGTATCCAATTCGGTCGAAAGCCGTGCGTGCTCCGAAACACAACCCAGCCAAGCCGCACTGCTTCTTGACACAATGGCTGCTTAACCCGGAAGCCAGCCACACCAATGTGTCGGAGGAAACACCGTACACCTGGCGACCGTGTCAGCGTGCATTGTGCCTGGCCTCCCACAGGAGTCACTAGTGCCCAATGGGATAAGAACATCCCTGCCGGCCAAAACCTATCCCGGACGACGCTGGGCCAATTGTGCGCCGCCCCATGGGTCTCCCAGTCGTGGCCGGCTGCTACAGTGGCTGGACTCGAACCAAGACCTCTGGTGGCACTGCGCCACTCGGGAGGCATTAAGCAGTCTTATGGCTTGGGGGTAGCTGTTCAGGGTCCTGTTGGTTCCAGACTTGGTGCATCGGTACCGCTTACCATGTAGTAGCAGAGAGAATTTTGTCTATGACTTGGGTGGCTGGAGACTTTGACCATTTTTAGGGCCTTCCTCTGACACCGCCTGGTATAGAGGTCCTGGATGGCAGGGAGCTTGGCCACAGTGATGTACTGGGCCTTCTGCGCTACCCTCTGTAGCGCCTTTCTGGTCGGATGCCAAGCAGTTGACATACCAAGCGATGATGCAGCCAATTTGCCACATTGCCAGGCCTCTGAACTCCTCCCTATAGGCTGTCTCATTGTCGTCGTGTCGGCTGCAAACTTAATGATGGTTTTGGAGTTATGTGCGGCAACTCAGTTGTGGGTGAACAGGGAGTAGAGGTCTTCACTGGTCCAAAAAGTTCCAAAATGGACTTGGTGCTTTCCCACCCGATATGCATAGCTTATTTTTTTAAATATAGAGACCCGTTCCGAACTGACCCGAGGACAACTAGACCCATTCCGTATAGACCTGGTTGGATCTAGACCCAGAGTCAGGGAAGAGTGAGGGAAGCAACAGAGCATTTATTTTTAAGCTATTTCCTTAAGTAGCTCCTTAACCGGAGCTGATAAAGCATGAGTGGAGGAAGACTGAGGTGCAGCGGGGGAGGGGCTGTACTGTGAGCAAGTGACACAGGGAGCAGGGAGGAGAGAGGGAGAGACAGAGACAGCAACCAACCAAGCCTAGACCAATAGCTGCCATAGCTAGGTTATTATAATATATGATTACATAGTACCTGTCTTGACTGTATCAAACCGGGACAAGCTAGTTTAGCTAGTTAAAGTTAGCTAGCTAGGCTAATTAAGGCTGCAGTGCATGCACTTTCTCATCCAACAGTTGCAAATAACAACAGATCCATTCAGAATATTAAGTAGCAGCCTACCTGTTGGCTCTTCGTCATTGTAGCCTATCCCTCTCCTTTAACTTTTAAAGCATTAATTCTAAAATGTATCTCTCTCTCTACTGCAGCAGTTGCATTTGGGTCTATACAGGCGCTTCTGGACAAGTCAGTTAAAATTACACATGCCTGTGATCCGTGACAATTATATCTGATCTGACCCAAACCTGTGACATTGTTATGGATTATGGATCCAGACCCGCTCAGGTCCCGGATCGGGTCTCGGTATTCGGGTACAGGTGGGTCTGTGAAGACCTCTAACAAGGAGTACAGGGTGGGATTAAGCACACACTCCTGAGGGGCTCTAGTGTTGAGAGTCAGCATGGCGAATGTGTTGTTGCCTATCCCTCAACAACTGGTGGCATCCTGTTAGGAAGTCCAGGATCCAGTTGCAGAAGGGAAGTGTTTATTTCCAGGGTCCTGAATTTAGTGATGAGATTGGAGGGCAGTATGGTGTTGAACGCTGCGCTGTAGTCAATGAACAGCATTCTCACGTAGGTGTTCCTTTTGTCCAAGTGGGAAAGGGCATCTGTGGATCTGTTGGGAGAGATGTGATGGTGTGGGGGTGCTTCTCTGGTGACACTGTCAGTGATTTATTTAGAACACACTTAACCAGCATGGCTACCACAGCATTCTGAAGCGATACGCCATCCCATCCGGTTTGCGCTTAGTGGGACTATCATTTGTTTTGAAACAGGACAATGACCCAACACACCTCCAGGCTGTGTAAGGGCTATTTGACCAAGAAGAAGAGTGATGGGGCGCTGCATCAGATGACCTGGCCTGCACAATCACCCGACCTCAACCCAAATTAGATGGTTTGGGATAAGTTGGACCGCAGAGTGAAGGAAAAACAGCCAATAAGTGTGGGAACTCCTTCAAGACTGCATTCCAGGTGAAGCTGGTTGAGAGAATGCCAAGAGTGTGCAAAGCTGTCATCAAGGCAAAGAGTGGCTACTTTGAAGAATCTCAAATGTGAAATATATTTTGATTTGATTAACACTTTGTTGTTTACTACATGATTCCATATTTGTTATTTCATAGTATTGATGTCTTCAATATATGTAGAAAAAATAAAACATTTAAAAAAAAACAAGCTTCCCACAATAAGTTGGGTGAATTTTGGCCCATTCTTCCTGACAGAGCTGGTGTAACCGAGTCAGGTTTGTAGGCCTCCTTGCTCGCACACGCTTTTTCAGTACTGCCCACACATTTTCTATAGGATTGAGGTCAGGGCTTTATGATATCCACTCCTATACCTTGACTTTTTGGCTCTTAAGCCATTTTGCCACAACTTTGGAAGTATGCTTGGGGTCATTGTCCATTTGGAAGACTCATTTGCGACCAAGCTTCAACTTCCTTACTGATGTTTTGAAATGTTGCTTCAATATATCCACATAATTTTTGTCCCTCATGATGCCATCTATTTTGAGAAGTGCACCAGTCCCTCCTGCAGCAAAGCACCCCCCACAACATGATGCTGCCACCCCCGTTCTTCACAGTTGGGATGGTGTTCTTTGGCTTGAAAGCGTCCCCCTTTTTCCTAAAACATAACGATGGTCATTATGGCCAAAAAGTTATATTTTTGGTTCATCAGACCAGAGGACATTTCTCCAAAAAGTACAATCTTTGTCCCCATGTGCATTTGCAAACCGTAGTCTGTTTTTTTATGGCGGTTTTGGAGCAGTGGCTTCTTCCTTGCTGAGCGGCCTTTCAGGTTATGTCGATATAGGATTCATTTTACTGTGGATATAGATACTTTTGTACCTGTTTCCTCCAGCATCTTCACAAGGTCCTTTGCTGTTGTTCGGGGATTGATTTGCACTTTTTGCACCAAAGTACGTTCATCTCTAGGAGACAGAACGTGTGTCCTTCCTGAGTAGTATGACGGCTGCGTGGTCCCATGGTGTTTATACGTGCCTACTATTGTTTGTACAGATGAACATGGTACCTTCAGGCGTTTGGAAATTGCTCCCAAGGATGAACCAGACCTGTGGAGGTCTACAATTTTTTCCTGATGTATTGGCTGATTTCTTTTCCTTTTCCCATGATGTCAAGCAAAGAGGCACTGAGTTTGAAGGTAGGCCTTAAAAAACATCCACAGGTACACCTCCAATTGACTCAAATGATGTCAATTAGCCTATCAGAAGCTTCTAAAGCCATGACATCATTTACTGGAATTTTCCAAGCTGTTTAAAGGCACAGTCAACTTAGTGTATGTAAACCTCTGACCCACTGGTATTGTGATACAGTGAGTTATAATTGAAATAATCTGTCTGTAAACAATTGTTGGAAAAATGACTTGTGTCATGCACAAAGTAGATGTCCTAACCGACTTGCCAAAACTATAGTTTGTTGACAAGAAATTTGTGGAGTGGTTGAAAAACAAATTTGTATGCTTCGTTGAAAGCCTTTTTGAAATCGGACACTGTGGTGGGATTAAATAACAAATGTATCTTTATAATGGTGTATAATACTTGTATGTTTGAGGAATTTTAATTATGAGATTTCTGTTGTTTGGCTTTTGTCATGTCAATCTGTTAACTGGATTTCAGCCGTAAGAATCTGAGTACAGCGCTCAGGCACCAAAACAAGCCATACAGATACCCGCCATGTTGTGGAGTCAACAGAAGTCAAACATAGCATTATAAATATTCACTTACCTTTGATGATCTTCATCAGAATGCACTCCCAGGATTCCCAGTTCCACAATAAATGTTTGTTTGTTCAATAAAGTCCATCATTTATGTCCAAATACCTCCTTTTTGTTCACGCGTTTAGTTCACAAATCCAAATGTATGATGCCTGAGCACTAGGTCCAGACAAAAAGTAAAAAAGTTCCGTTACAGTTTGTAGAAACATGTCAAATGATGTATAGAATATATCTTTAGGATGTTTTTAACATAAATCTTCAATAATGATCCAACCGGACAATTCCTTTGTCTTTAGAAATGCAATGGAACACAGGTCGCTCTCACGGCCACGCGCGTGACCAGCTCATGGCCTTCTGCCAGACACCTGATTGAAACAGCTCTCATTTGCTCCCCCTTCACAGTAGAAGCCTGAACAAGGTTCTAAAGACTGTTGACATCTAGTGGAAGCCTTAGGAAGTGCAATCGGACCAAATTTACACTGTATCTTGGATAGGGAAAGAGTTGAAAAACTACAAACCTCTTTCCCACTTCCTGGTTGGATTTCTTCTCAGGTTTTTGCCTGCCATATGAGCTGTTATACTCACAGACATCATTCAAACAGTTTTAGAAACTTCAGAGTGTTTTCTATCCAAATCTACTACTAATAATATGCATATCTTAGCTCTGGGCCTTAGTTTGAGTTTGAGTTTATTTTTTATTTTTACAGGGACAGTGCACATTAATCAACGTTTCAGTAAAAGTGCCGGTTGTAGCCAGCCGGCTAATTTTCAACCGCAGTCCCTGGGCAGGTTATTAAAAACAATTACAATATAGACAATATCAACATAGAACAAGCAAGACATAGCAACATAGGACAAGCAAGACATAGCATACAGACAGAGCAACATAGGACAAGCAAGACATAGCATACAGACAGAGCAACATAGAACAAAAAGCAGCAAGACAAAATTCATAAAAGCAACAAAGTGTTTCCACACCTCACAAGCTACAGACAACAGACAACATGGAAAGCGGCAACACACAGCTAGGGACCATGTTCACAAATCTGATTGACCTTTAGCCATGTCTTCAAGCATTTTGTGAAAGTGTGATATGTGGTGCAGTTATGTGTGTCTGATGGCAGTGTATTCCAGACATGGGAAGCTCTCACAGAGAATGCAGATTTACTAAAGGTGCTTTTCCTTAGGGGAACTATACAGTCACCTCTCATGGCAGACCTTGTGGATCTGCTGCCATATGTCTGGGTTTTCTGTTTAACAAAAATATTGAGTGGAGGGGGAGCCAGGCCATTAAGGATCTTGAATACAAGACATGTGTCGGTGTATTGCACAAGATTTTCCCAACTCAAGAGCTCATGCTTTCTAAGGATGTGACAATGATGATGGCTATTGGGCTTCCTATCAAGCACTTTGAGAGCCTGTTTGTAGACAGACTGAATAGGTTTTAATGTTGTACAGCAAGCTTGGGCCCAACTAGTCAAGCAGTATGTTAAGTGGGGGAGTATCATAGAGTTGAAGTACAGTTTTGCTACCTCTGTAGTCAAACAATTTCGTATAAATCGGAAATTAGCTAGGTTGAATTTAGTTATTTGAATTACCTTTTTCACATGCTTTTTAAAAGAGAGGTTGGAATCAAGTATGATGCCAAGGTACTTCGGATACCACGGATACCACCTGGAGCTTCTCCCCTGACACATAGACATCTGGCTCAGTAGCATCTGTTGCCCTCTTTGTGAAGAACATGCAAACAGTTTTTTTCACATTGAGATGCAAACACGAGTCACTGAGCCACTTTGTAACCTGGACCATTACAGTAGTGAGTTCTTGTGCAGCGTGTTGTTTGCTCTTTGCATGCATATATATCACTGTATCATCTGCATACATTTGAACTTCAGACCCAGTACAGACAGAAGGCAGATCATTAATGTACAGGCTGAACAGGAGGGGCCCCAGTATTGACCCTTGGGGCACGCCCACATCATAGCTACGAGTAGGCGACAGCTCATTGCTCACTCTGACACACTGAGTTCTGCCTTCAAGGTATGATTTCATCCATCTCAAGGCATCAGGGGAAAAGTTGAACTTGGACAATTTTGTGATGAGAATCTCATGGTTAACAGTATCAAAAGCCTTCCTTAGGTCCAGAAACACAGCCCCAACAGCACCCCCTTTGTCCATCTTGGACTTCACATTTTCCAGAAGAAAGCAGTTGGCCGTTCCTGTGGAGTGTTTCGCTCTGAAGCCAAACTGCATGGAGTGTAATGTGAAGGGGCTGTTGTTGAGGTGGGCAATCAGTTGCTACACACTTTTCAACAACCTTAGCAGACAATTTTCTCTGGGCACCTTATTCAACCAAGCTACTCAATACTGCCCCCCAGCCATAAGAAGTTTTAATGACTCCAACCTAACATGCATACCAGACCGGACACATCGCGTGCACGAGTGTCACAAAATACATTTTGAAATCCTCGTTATACAATTATTGCACCCACACTGCTCACGAGCCCCAACAAGCATCTGCAATGCCAAGGGCTAAAATAGAACTCCTTTCTATTTCTGACGCAGATTGCGCTGAAAGTCCTGCCTCTCCCATCTCCTCATTGGTTTATAGAAGCAGGTACCCGCGTGCCTTTCCTCATTGGTTATACCCACGTGGGTGATTGAAAGACAAAATGTTTTGCCGGTTGTCGTGGTAAAAGTGTAGATGCCAATCACCATATAAGTTCAAAGATCAAAAACCCTGGAAGGAGGAGAGATGACTAGAAACGATTCGGTTGGACATTTATGTGTGGATTAATTGTCGGAGTAGAAGACCTTGTGAATTTCAGATGAAATAACAACTCAATGCTTATATCCCAGAACAAATTAGCTAGCAACCGCAAGCTAGCTAAATAGGACAAATTAGCTATCAAGTTGCATTCGTGTTTAATGCTTTTCGACCTGTCCCCTGTCCCCTGTCCCCAATTAATGTAATTAGTTCAGAGTTTGTTTGATATTTTAACCTGTGTTTCGTGATCACGTTTAGTGTAGGGGGACAAAATAAATTTATGCACGAGAGCGCACGATGGCACACGCGCGCAGCCGGTTTGGGTTTCGTGTTAGATTATGCAAACTTCCGACTTCAACTGTATATATATATATATACATATATATACAGTACATTATTTATTTTTTGCCTGTTTTGCATGTTATTTTGCCATTAATACGTGTCACATATCAGTTTGCAAACAGTGTAAAAATATATATATTTTAGTTAATAAAGCTTCATACAAATATGGTCTCTTGTTTGCTTTCTTGATTAAGTCAACTCCAAAATGCAGATGTTTCAGCCTAGCTCAGTGCTTTCTGTGGTGGTGGGGCAGCCAGTCGGAAAATACAGACCATAGGGGTTGGTAATGTTCTCTAGTTGCGCTGTGATTGGCGCAGCGTTCTGTCACTCATGGGGACATTACTTCACCGCAAAATTTACAGGGAGAGAAAATAATTCAAGCTCCTTGGGTGCTGCCATAGAGTTACATTAGAAGTGCCCATCCAAGAAGGCTCAAGGTCATTGGCCACACATAAAAGGATGTCAAATCACGTTATATCTATCATAGCTTTGATTGGACTGACTTTCAAATTCTTACTTTACAAGCTCGACAAGCAGTCATCATCATGAATCAAGTCGACAATCTACTGGCAAATCCTTTTCGATCCTTGTCATATGAAGATAAATTATAGATTAAATTTATCGGTGAATCATTGGCCATTGGACATAAACTTTACACAAGTTTGAAATCGCAAATTCAACAATGAGTGATTTAGAAGGAATCAATGGCTAACTACAAGCGTTGCAAAGCAATTACTATCATGCTATTAAGTGGAGTGGGTGTGTTGGCCAAGTCTGGGTTTAAGGGTCTCTTTTCCAAGCTTAAAAGGATAAACATTCAACACAATGGGCCAGAAAAGGTTGAATACATTGGCCATGCTGTTAATCCAGCATGACTTCTGCCACGTTCAAAACAACTGGAGACTCAGAACTGGGAAATGTTAGACTTCAGTGAGTTCAAGACAACTGGGAAACAAGCTCCGACTGGGAAAATGCGTTTTGAACAGTCATCCAACTCGACTCGGAATTCCAAGTCAGGAACTCTGGCCTCTTTCTAGAGCTCTGACCTGATGACCACTGATGTCAGGATTCAACCTGTTTTTTTTCAGAGTTTACAGTTGTCTTGAAAGCACCATAAATACAGAAAGCCAGACTTTGATGACAAAGTTTGATGACAAAATTTTCCCACAAGAAGAACTGCCGTGCCAACTTCCTGTTCAAGTGAGCACAGCACAACAATGTGAGTCTAAAAATGTATTGTATGCTGCTGCATAAATTATGTAATATGCCAGGGAGGTATGTATACTGTAGCTTAGAAAGTAATACTAAGTGTATGTTGTGTAGTAAGCTGTTAGTAGCCCATGTGCCTCACCCTAATAATTTGGTCCCTTTCCCCCTCATAACATAGCCTACTGTTGTGACTTGGTTGTGCACTTGTAGCCTATAGCCTGTTTTAGGGAAATGTAATCCTTGACTATTGTAAGAGCTTTCGTTGTCTGCTTATATGCCCCATTTACTTATCCTACGGTTCTGACTTGGTGTACATAGAGAATACTGTAAGAATGGACCATGTTCTGAATTCTGTCACTGTACATTTCAAAAGTGCTGAACAAAGATTTATAGACTCAGCAAAAAAAGAAATGTCCTCTCACTGTCAACTGTGTTTATTTTCAGCAAACTTAACATGTGTGAATATTTCTATGATCATAACAAGATTCAACAACGGAGACATAAACTGAAAAAGTTCCACAGACATGGGGCTCACAGAAATGGAATAATGTGTCCCTGAACAAAGGGGGGGAGGGGTTCAAAATCAAAAGCAACAGTCAGTATCTGGTTTGGCCACCAGCTGCATTAAGTACTGCAGTGCATGTTCTCCTCATGGACTGCACCAGATTTGCCAGTTCTTGCTGTGAGATGTTACCCCACTCTTCCACCAAGGCACCTGCAAGTTCCTGGACATTTCTGGGGGGAATGGCCCTAGCCCTCACCCTCCGAACCAACAGGTCCCAGATGTGCTCAATGGGATTGAGATCCGGGCTCTTTGCTGGCCATGGTAGAAGGAAATCATGCACAGAACAAGCATATGGCTGGTGGCATTGTCATGCTGGAGGGTCATGTCAGGATGAGCCTGCAGGAAGGGTACCACATGAGGGAGGAGGATGTCTTCCCTGTAACGCACAATATTGAGATTGCCTGCAATAACAACAAGCTCAGTCCGATGATGCTATGACACACCGCCCCAGACCATGACGGACCCTCCACCTCCAAATAGATCCCGCTCCAGAGTACAGCCCACGATGTAACACTCATTCCTTCGATGATAATTACGGATTGCTTCTTATCCGCTCATCGTTACCTTACGCCATAGTTTGTTCATCTCAATTTACAGTAGAAACAGCATTTGTTAAAGCAAGTCAGCCACATCAGCTATGTTTTTTAGACTGCAGTAAATGAGGCTGAATGAACTGTTTTGCTGCCAGACAAGGCTCCGCTGATAGCCAGGTGTGGCAGTGGGTAGGGTTCACTCCATGGTGCTGAAAAAAAAGGCTCTGCTGTTGGGACAGCTTTATGTAGTCCCAACCAGTTTGTGGGTACCTTTGTCACCGTTTTAGTACAAGTCATATTTTTTAGTGTTGTGTTGTGTAGGACAGCGGAGTCAATCACCACCTTCCAGAGACACCTGAAACCCCACCTCTTCAAGGAATACCTAGGATAGGATAAGTAATCCTTCTCACCCCCCCCCTTAAATGATTTAGATGCACTATTGTAAAGTGGCTGTTCCACTGGATATCAGAAGGTGAATTCACCAATTTGTAAGTCGCTCTGGATAAGAGCGTCTGCTAAATGACTTAAATGTAATGTAAATGTAGTGGCCTTACTGGCATGCATTAATATTTGTTCGATTTTTTTTTGCCCCACCAAGAATTACATGTTAAAATCGCAACTGCCCTAGTGTACACTCATGGGTAATACTTTTGGCAGAATAATCTATTATTCTCTTGTCTCTATCCTACCTGTGGTCTCTCAGTAGGCAATGGTGTCAGTCGAGTCACCCGACTGCGCAAGTGCGCATACTCCAGTCCTCGCGTGCTGGGGAAACTTCATTCGGTTATCACGGTGTATAAGGACACTTGCCACTCGGATTTCTCTCTATCGAAAAAAAAAAGATTCTGAAAAAAAAACCATTATCCTCAACTCTGCTTTGAAGGACGTAAACGCTCCAAACAGGTAGACATTCATGATTAAGGTGCGCACAGTTAGAGTTAGTAGCCTATAAACAGTTTGTGTTTATCAACAAATGGCTTAGGACGAACACAAATATCCTATAATGATAGAGAATAGAGTGTTCAAATGTAGTGTTTTACAGTTTAGCACTGAGTCTATGGGTGTGCATTTCGGACAGAGCTGGACATTGCAACTACATTGTGTCAACATTGTGTCAGGGTATGACATGGGTGCGTCTTAATACGAGGAGCTGCCTCCTTTCCTATGTCATATTTCTTAGTCCTTACTAATATGAAAGGATTGGATATAGGTGAGTGCATTTTAGCAGTTACTCCAGCTAAACAATATTGTTTGGCTCTGAAATAGGACAATAGTAAAGATTATACTTACTGTATTTGAACCTGTGTCTCTGACAAGGGAAACCATTTATTGGGTTGGAATGTATGCAGACTTTGCGTTTGAATAGTTGGATGCACCTTGATGACATTCTTTCCATCTGCATCCATCTTATCCCAGATCCTCACTCACACACTTTTCCTCCTAGTCATATCATGCTGTGGTATTTTATTTTAACCTGATGTCTGTTGGTGTCATGCCATCATTACAGTAGGTAGGTGTGTTTATATGGACTAACACTACATACCAAACTCTTAACCCACAGCAATGTGTACCCAAGCTTTCGCAATTACATTGAACCATGACTTCCCAACTGATATTGAACAAGAGAAGCCTTTCCCTTGGAGCGAGGACGGCCGAGGGGTCAAGACACAAAATTACCACAGGAATTCCATCTAGGGACAATATGTGCTTTTGAGTAGGAATAAAGGAGCAATTAGCATGAAAATATACCATAGTAATACGACACAAGGAAGAAAAAACAAAACACATCCAGGTTTAAAGGACAGAATTCAGACTTTCATATCATTAGTAATTACTATATAGTACACACTTGAAAACACCCAAATCAGCTGTCTTTTTCCAAACTTTGCCAACTGCTATACTCAGAAAGTCACACAGACTGTCATTCCCATTTCATACGCTGCTTACGTTCACATCAAAAAGAAAAAAGAAGCCTTCTTCAGACAAGTTTCTGCTACACTGTCTTCATATTTTCTGAGTTTAGGTTGTTCTTGAAGCGCCAGGTTTCTGTATGCTTATTTGCATGTGAGACTGGAAGTACAGGACCCTGTAGAGTGACTATGATTTCTGTGTCAAAACACTTTCAGCATTAGGGCTGTCTCGTTGGACCACAGAGTCTGACTTGGCACTACAGTACTCTCTGATCTAAGTTGTCATCAAATAAGCAACAGCTGAGTGAGCGAGGGAAGTGAGAATGACCAGGAAGGGAGATTAAAAAAGCATCACAATTGACTTGAGTAGCTCTGCGTAGAACTGCATTTCAGATGTAGGATCTTCATTTGAGACAGTTTTCTACAGCAGGAAAATAATCCTGCAGCAACAGGAAATGTGAATTATTATGTGGATTATAATAAATGGACATTTTTGTTGGGCTTTATACATTTTTGTAAGGGAAAATCAAGTCTAAAATTTCTAAATGAAAATTACAAACTTCAGAAGCCTTTTTAAACCTCAAATACACAACAAGTGTATTGCAAGAATGTTCTCCTGCAACAGGGTGATCAAATTAAGATCCTACATCTGTATGAATGTATTGTAGAAATAAACCACATCCGTTTCTTTGCATAAAAGGGTATACAACAGTAGTATTGCCTTGGTCCCCTTGTTGTTCATAGGATGACTGAGGTGATGAACACACAGGAACCTGTGATAAAGGACTTCAGTGTAGCTGGAGCAGCATCAGGGGATCAGGGCATATCCTTTCAGGTGAGTCTACTGTTGCCTCAATCCATCCATCCATCCATCCATCCACCCATCCATCCATCCACCAGTCACTCAACCAAGAGTTTAATTGACAGCCTACTAATTATGAATGTGCCTTTAGTTTTGGATCTTTCTGGTAAAGTGTTGTATGAGCTCTCATTGCAAGGATCTCAGATTTGAACTTCAAATCCCTATAAGAAAGAGTAAAACACCCTAATAAAGAGTCAATCGATCCTACTTCTTGTGTCCAGATTTTCCCAGATACCCATGAGCGGAATCCCAAGCTGTCCAAGAGACTTCCCTCTATTGTGGTGGAGCCGTCTGATGGGGGCAATGTGGAAAGCGGGGAGCTCCGCTGGCCCCCTATGGATCCCAACTCTGTAGAGGCCCCAGGCGGGATGCAGCCCCACAAACACACTCCTCTTCAGACCACACAGGACCAGGCCGCAGGTAGGATAACCTGGCATGATATTCTGATTACCTCAATGTAAAGTGTGTGTGTGTGTGTGTGTGTGAGAGAGAGAGACTCTTTCCCTATCTGATTGTGACACCTCTCTCCATGTGTCTCCCAGATGAAGATCTGAATCACGGGGTGCCGGACAGCAGTGAAGTGGTGTATGGGGCCGTAGTGGAGGAATCTAACTGAGAAGATCATCCATCCACCTCCACAGCTGCTCCCACTGTAAATGTGTCCAGAGTAAGAAAGATAGACAGGTGGGCAGGTGCACTGAGGAGAGTGGAAGAGGGACTTGGAGGGTTGTTACCCTCACACCCTGCGCACTGCAAGAAAACCAATGAGTTCATTCTGACATTTCAGGCTGTACAGCGGTCTGCTAAAGCTGTCCTAAATAGCTTACTTGTGTAGTTTCATATACATGCAGACTAGATCACAGCTACGCAGCACTGAATAATTTTGTTGTCCTCTAATTGTAGATATTTTGATACCTTGTGTAAAAATGTGGAGTACTTTGTAAGAACTGAGGTGTTTTTGAACAGCAGTATTCAAAGCTGTGTCCAGCATGTATTTACTCCAAATCAAATGTAAGCTCGATAAAGTGGTGACAACTGTGGGTATTCCTGTCTCGTGAAAAACTATTATTCTGATTGTGTACGTGAGTTCTTTCAACTTGTTCTACCATAAAAAGCAACAGCTAACATCCAGAGATAGTCCTAGTTGTTACAATCAATGGGAGTAAAAATGCTGTGTGTGTACCGCAAATGCATTTTTCTCATCTGCAGTTTTTTATAAACAGTCAATAAGTGAGTGCTGAGATTGAAGCCCCAGTTATTGCACAGACAATAAAGTCTTTAGGCTTGCCAAACCTTTTTTGTTGAATTTGTCAGCCTGTGCCTTTATACTTTTCTCCCCCTCTCTCTCTCACCCCCTTCATGTCGATCCACTCCCCACCATCCACAATCCCCATGTCTGATGGCTCTCTTGGATCTGGTTCCCTGGTATAGGTCAGATTCAGTGTATTCACCTAGACACAGGCATGAGTGGCAGGGACTCAATCTTATTTTTCTATCTCTCCTTCCTTTTTGGATGTGACCTTTCAGCTGACAGCCTTGTTAAGAGCCCCACAGCAAACATGCTCACCTCTGGAAAAACAAAAGGGCAGCATTGGAGAGCAAAGGAGTGAAAGAGAAAAAATAAATATGGTGTAGAATATATTTTTTTAAATGTCTATTATTTTAATGGAATGTCAATACTGTGCACTATTTAGAGGCTAACTGGGTCTTCAAATTTGATGAAGACTCACAATGATGTATCAAAAATATACCATAAGGTACCATACTACTGCAGCAGGACTCTAGTGATTTAGTACGTTACTCCTTGATTATTATTATAACTATTTCAACATAAACACCAGACATCATTTTTCTCTTTGCTCACAATAGCATATTGTGCCCGCAAGTAGAAATAGTTGTGCTTTTACATACAGCAAGATACAGCTACAGCCATGTCAAAAGGCTACAGCATCACCTTGGCAAGCAGATTTCCATATCATTTCTGAAGCTATATTTGACCCAGTTGTATAAAACATGCCTGTTGATTCTCTCTCTGCATGTTAATACAATCACCATCACCAGTGTCCCTTTTATCATGGTGATTATCATCACAAGTACATTTACAACCTTCTGTCTATGTTTTTTCCATCCTCTATTTTGTTCCATTTTGAAGGACAAAGAGTGAGCCACGTCAGACAGCCACTTCCCTCCCTGTTGATGTAAAAGTGCCTTTTGATAGAATAGCATTAAGGTGAGGTGCATCAGGTGTTTTTTTCAGCTTTTAAAAGGGATCTTTGTTCTTGTGGTGCCCACGCTGTGTTCCCACTTTCATCTTCCTCTTCTGCTGGCTTCAAACAGGTCCTTCAAAGCGGGTCGTGATGGGTCAAGTTAGATTCCCCACCACACACCACACCTAACCTATCTCTGCTCAGTCTCACCGCCCAGCCAGCATCCTCAGCCTTTAACATCACTTTCAGCTTCCTCTCGCCCAGCAGGAACTGGATGGGGTTGTTGTCTCCCCATCATCAGGGCAGCAGGGCAGAGAACTCTCATGGCAGGGTCATTATGCTTAAATGAGGCCAAGGTCAGGAAAGCTAGGACATGCCTGTGCATTTGCGCCTGACTGTCTTTTCCCACCCAGACCAAGGACTGAAATGAAGGCTTTGAGAGGGCATGTATTTTGGCAGTTATTCACTCACTGTAAATGATGTGAAGGTGAGAGAGAACCTTCAGAGGCAGAGCTCCTCCAATGAGGCCATAAAGATTTACAGTATAATCTCCCAACAGTGATTCTCTCCCTCTTGTTTACTGTCCATATGGTAATTTATCCTGCAAAGGCTCTTAACCACACCAACTTAAACTACTATACATTCAGTTCATGTAATCAGTGAGATAGAACAACAGCCTCACTACAGAATTACAAACAAAAATGCACTTTCTGAATGCTTGTTTTATAGAATAAGATTAATCAGTGTAACATGACCACTATCATTTCAGTGAAGAACTCAAGGCTACTTCTCTCTGTTAGTGATGCAGTCCACATATGTACCACATCAGAAGGTCACCCCTGTGACCTTTTCCAGCACACATTAAATGTCATTTTAATCAATTGTAGATAAGAGGCACTACAAATGGCAGAGCCGAGGAGAACTTCAGTTAGCAGCATAAAATGGCACATTAACAGTTTCTTTGTCACAATCATCTGAACTGTCACAGTGTGAATCCTTTCATGAGACAGATTTGTTTCTAGTATGTTTCTCTAAGATAAAGTTATAATTATACAGTGCATTCGGAAAGTATTCAGATCAGCCTTATTCTAAAAATTTACGAAGTCGTTTTTTTCCCTCGTCAATCTACTCACAATACCCCATAATTACAAAACAGGTTTTAAAAATGTTTTGCAAACGTATAAAAAAAGTAATAAATGAAATAATACATTTACATAAGTATTCAAATCAAATCAAATTGTATTAGTCACATGCGCCGAATACAACAAATGTAGACCTTACAGGGAAATGCTTACTTACAAGCCCTTAACCAACAATGTAGTTAGAAAAATTATGAATAAGAATAAGAAATACAAGGAACAAGTAATTAAAGAGCCGCAGTAAAATAACAATAGCAAGACTATTTACAGGGTGTACCGGTACAGAGTCAATGTGCGGGGGCACCGGCTGTTTGAAGTAATTGAGGTAATATGTACATTTAGGTAGCGTTATTAAAGTGACTATGCATAGATTATAACAGAGAGTAGCAGCGGAGAAATAGAGGGGGTGGGGGGTGGACACCCAGCCTAAAACCCCAAACAGCAAGCAATGCAGGTGTTGAAGCACGTTGGCTCGGAAAAACTCCCTAGAAAGGCCAAAACCTAGGAAGAAACCTACAGAGGAACCAGGCTATGAGGAGTGGCCAGTCCTCTTCTGGCTGTGCCGGGTGGAGATTATAACAGAACATGGCCAAGATGTTCAAATATTCATAAATGACCAGCATGTTCAAATAATACAGTGCCTTGCAAAAGTATTCGGCCCCCTTGAACTTCACAGTTTTATTTGAGACGACTGTACAACCATCAAGAGTAATTGTCAGATTCAACTGAAGATCTCTTTGTTTCTTGGGACCTAGAACAAGCATCTTTGTTTTGTCCGAGTTTAAAAGTAGAACGTTTGCAGCCATCCACTTCCTCACTTCCTTTGGGTGGCATGGTAGCCTAGTGGTTAGAGCGTTGGACTAGTAACCGAAAGGTTGCAAATTCAAATCCCCGAGCTGACAAGGTACAAATCTGCCGTTCTGCACCTGAACAGGCAGTTTCTGTTCCTAGGCTGTCATTGAAAATAAGGATTTGTTCTTAACTGACTTGCCTAGTTAAATAAAGGTACAATTATGTCTGAAACACAGGCTTATAGCGAGGGCAATTTGGGGGCTTCACCATGTTTAATTGAAATGTACAGCTGTGTGTCATCCGCATAGCAGTGAAAGTTAACATTGTGTTTTTCGAATGACATCCAAGAGGTAAAATAGATAGTGAAAACAACAGTGGTCCTAAAACAGAACCTTGAGGAACACCGAAATTTACAGTTGATTTGTCAGAGGACAAACCATTCACAGAGACAAACTGATATCTTTCCAACAGATAAGATCTGAACCAGGCGAGAAGCCTGTCCATGTAGACCAATTCGGCTTTCCAATCTCTCCAAAAGAATGTGGTGATCGATGGTATCAAAAGCAGCACTAAGGTCTAGGAGCACGAGGACAGATGCAGAGCCTCGGTCTGATGCCATTAAAATGACATTTACCACCTTCACAAGTGCAGTCTCAGTGCTACGATGGGGTCTAAAACCAGACTGAAGCATTTCATATACATTGTTTGTCTTCAGGAAGGCAGTGAGTTGCTGCGCAACAGCCTTTTCTAAAATATTTGAAAAGGAATGGAAGATTCGATAGTTTTTTATATTTTATGGGTCAAGGTTTGGCTTTTTCAAGAGAGGCTTTATTACTGCCACTTTTAGTGAGTTTGGTACACATATAGATAGAGAGCCGTTTATTATGTTCAACATATGAGGGCCAAGCACAGGAAGCATCTCTTTCAGTAGTTTAGTTTGGAATAGGGTCCAGTATGCAGCTTGAAGGTTGAGAGGCCATGATTATTTTCATTGTGTCAAGAGATGTAGTACTAAAACACTTGAGTGTCTCTCTTGATCCTAGGTCCTGGCAGAGTTGTGCAGACTCAGGACAACTGAGCTTTGAAGGAATATGCAGATTTAAAGAAGAGTCCGTAATTTGCTTTCTAACAATCATGATCTTTTCCTCAAAGAAGTTCATGAATTTATTACTGCTGAAGTGAAAGCCATCTTCACTTGGGGAATGCTGCTTTTTAGTTTAGTTAGCTACAGTTTCAAAAATAAATTTCGTATTGTTCTTATTTTCCTCAATTAAGTTGGAAAAATAGGATGATCGAGCAGCAGTAAGGACTCTTCGATACTGCACGGTACTATCTTTCCAATCTAGTCGGAAGACTTCCAGTTTGGTGTGGCGCCATTTCCGTTCCAACTTTCTGGAAGCTTGCTTCAGAGCTCGGGTATTTTCTGTATACCAGGGAGCTAGTTTCTTATGAGAAATGTTTTTAGTTTTTAGGGGTGCACCTGCATCTAGGGTATTGTGCAAGGTTAAATTGAGTTCCTCAGTTAGGTGGTTAACTGATTTTTGTCCTCTGACGTCCTTGGGTAGGCAGAGGGAGTCTGGAAGGGCATCAAGGAACCTTAGTGTTGTCTGTAAATTTATAGCACAACTTTTGATGCTCCTTGGTTGGGGTCTGAGCAGATTATTTGTTGCAATTGCAAACGTAATGAAATGATGGTCCGATAGTCCAGGATTATGAGGAAAGACATTAAGATCCACAACATTTATTCCATGGGACAAAACTAGGTCCAGAGTATGACTGTGACAGTGAGTAGGTCCAGGACATGTTGGACAAAACCCACTGAGTCCATGATGGCTCCGAAAGCCTTTTGGGGTGGGTCTGTGGACGTTTCCATGTGAATATAAAAGTCACCAAAAATGTGAATGTTATCTGCTATGACTACAAGGTCTGACAGGAATTCAGGGAACTCAATGAGGAACGCTGTATATGGCCCAGGATGCCTGTAAACAGTAGCTATAAAAAGTGATTGAATAGGCTGCATAGATTTCATGACTAGAAGCTCAAAAGACGAAAACGTCATTTTTTGGGGAAATTGAAATTTGCTATCGTAAATGTTAGCAACACCTCCGCCTTTGCGGGATGCACGGGGAATATGGTCACTAGTGTAACCAGGAGGTGAGGCCTCATTTAACACAGTAAATTCATCAGGCTTAAGCCATGTTTCTGTCAGGCCAATCACATCAATATTATGATCAGTGATTAGTTCATTGACTATATTTGCGTTTGAAGTAAGGGATCTAATATTAAGTAGCCCTATTTTGAGATGTGAAGTATCATGATCTCTTTCAATAATGACACGAATGGAGGAGGTCTTTATCCTAGTGAGATTGCTAAGGCGAACACCGCCATGTTTAGTTTTGCACAACTCAGGTCGAGGCACAGACAACTAAGTCATTGGCCCGCCCCCATGAGCACAGACATGATCTGGCTCATGGGACATCCCTTTTCTACTGTTACGAATAAAAACCCCACCTGAAGAAATCCTCTTTAGACCACACGTACCTCGGTCAGCTGAGTGTGCGAAGGTTGAGTAGAGACCACAAAAACCTCAATATAAGCTAAGGTTGTAATGGTTTTTGAATCCCTAACCATACCACATGGAGCATTGGCTACATGGGTGGAAATGGTTCAACTCTGAGACTATCGATCCCGACAGAATAAGAGAAAATCTTCGATACTAATTACTAGTCTGCAGCTAGAAATTATGTGAACCTGAGATGCGAAGACCGACAACCACCGAAACATCTATTCTATAAGAACATTTCTGAATGGTACTCTGAAGTATCCATTCAAACCACGAAAGGTTCCAGGGAAGCAGAGAGACGCTTGGATGAACTTTCCAACAGAGAGACGGACGATTCCAACAGAGATCACGACGACACACTGAGCGTAAATATATATTGATTGCAATTATTCCCAAATGAATGAGCGTTCATGTGCAAAGGATTAGCATTTCAATTAATATAATTATCAACTGTGTAGTGTGTCTTTTGTCTTTCCCGCCATTCTCCGTCCACACCCATTTCCGATTGTCCACCAAGCCGTCATATCAGCTTAGCCCACTAGGGAACCTCCCATATCATTTCCTAGTAACCATATCTACTGTTTGTTTATGCATTTCTGTGATTATTTAGTTAGTTAGTAAAGAAATTATTAAGACAATTGGTGTATGGATGATTCATAGTAAAGGCTGGGTTCGTGCAGATAACCAACAATTTACGACGTTTGGAATGAGACTAACGTGAGGTAAAGAATAATTAATTAATTAGAAGAGTTATATTAGGAAAATTATAACTTTGTAATCTGAAGATTTTCCATGATGCCAAAGACACAACACGCCTTTGGCAGAGATTACAGGCTCGAGTCTTCTAGGGTATAACGCTACAAGTTTGGCACACCTGTATTTGTGGAGTTTCTCCCATTCGTCTCTGCAGATCCTCTCAAGCTCTGTCAGGTTGGATGGGGAGCGTCGGTGCAGAATTATTTTCAGGTCTCTCCAGAGATTTTCGATCAGGTTCAAGTCCGGGCTCTGGCTGGGCCACTCAATGATATTCAGACTTGTTCCAAGCCACTCCTGCATTGTCTTGGCTGTGTGCTGAGGGTTGCTGTCCTTTGGCCCCAGTCTGAGGGCATGAGCGCTCTAGAGCAGGTTTCCATCAAGGATCTCTTTGTACTTTGCTCCGTTCATCTTTCCCTCGATCCTAACTAGTCTCCCAGTCCCTGCTGCTGAAAAACATCCCCACAGCATGATGCTGCCACCACGATGCTTCACCGCAGGGATGGTGCCAGGTCTCCTCCAGGCGTGACGCTTGGCATTCAAGCTAAAGAGTACAATCTTGTTTTCATCAGACCAGAGAATATTGTTTCTGAGAGTCTTTAGGTGCCTTTTGGCAAACTCCAAGCGTGCTGTCATGTGCCTTTTACTGAGGAGTGGCTTCTGTCTGGCCACTCTACCATAAAGGCCTGATTGGTGGAGTGCTACAGAGATGGTTGTCCTTCTGGAAGGTTCTCCCATCTCCACAGAGCAACTCTGACGCTCTGTCAGCGTCACCATCTGGTTCTTGGTCACCTCCCTGACCAAGGACCTTCTCCCCAGATTGCTCAGTTTGGCTGAGCGGCCAGCTCTAGGAAGAGTCTTGGATGTACCAAATTTATTCCATTTAAGAATGATGGAAGCCACTGTGTTCTTCTGGACCTCCAATGCTGCAGACACTTTTTGGTACCATTCCCCAGATCTGTTCCTCGACACAATCCTGTCTCGGAGCTCTATGGACAATTCCTTCGACCTCATGGCTTGGTTTAATAAGGCTGTAAGGTAACAAAATGTGGAAAAAGTCAATGCACTGTATTACAAATCAGAATAAATCATTCAAATCATATAATTTGAGTATATATTACAAATATTCATATATTACAAATATTCATATATTACAAATATTCAAATTACTGTGCATAGATCTTCATCCATACCAACTGTACAAATGGGTCAGTTCCTCCTCACACACACACACACATACACACACACACACACACACACACACACACACACACACACACACACACACACACACACACACACACACACACACACTTTCCCACTCAGAGTGATTAATTATTGGCAAACAGCCAATCCCAAGAGGTAGGAGTGCTATATTTACCATTGCACTCCATGATGGAGCAGGAGAGAATGATAAAACAGCCCCTTACAGACAAATCTCTCGACATGAACGATGAAGAGAAAGAAAGGTTGTAAATATTTGATATAATTTATCTTTCCAGACACAAACCAGTGACTGAATTGGGTTCCAAATACAAACAAACAAGCAATCAGCATCTCTAGAGAAAAACTTCTCTGACCTCTGGATGTAGGTAGTTGAGTTCCCCTTCGTTGGGTTGCACAATGGGAGTATGAGGCATCTCCAGGTGGAGTGTTTGAAAAACATTTTTGTTGCCGATGTGATGCCTGTGTTTCCAGTGGTTTTACTGGTGTTTTTTCTAACATTCCCCAGTTTCATGGGCAAACCCTGGGGCATCTCTGGTACTCACACACTAAACAGAGCCAATGTTACAGTATAGCTTTATGAGCCCCCATCCTCCTGCCCCCAGATGCTCACAGCCCCTGTGGTTGGCTCATATTACCACCCTTTCCCTGGCACTACAACGGTGAGAGGGGGCAGAGGTATACTATCATACCTGTACCTGGCCTGTCAGAGCTTACTTGCCATCACTTACAACAGATGGCTCTTGACTTTCAATATGCAGTCACACAAGGTTGGCAGATATTCAAAAGTTTATTTTTGACCTCCAAACACAGCTGTATGTTTCTGTCTCCACATAGCTGGTGAATACAAATAAATTGTGTGTGTCACAAACAGACAGCTTAACTTGAGTGGATTGGTTATGAAACCAGCCAGCCACCTATGTCAGTGACACTGACCGATCAGGGTGGATAGTTGCTGCAGAATAGCCTGGAAAACAGACCACCTAACTGCTACCGGATGGCCTCAGGCTAGGCTGGAATCCCTCTGATGTGAGTTTATCGATCTTTGGGTATTAGATGACATTTGAAGAGCAGTTTTTGTTTTTGCTTCGTGACTCGTGTTGTTGGAGCATATGATTTTCAGTGCTGAAAGATTTACTACGATGCCCCTAAATACACCATATTTTCATACAATATTTTGTTATAATTTTTGTTACCTCAAAGCTAAATCCATTCCTCTATCTTAGTCATATAGAGATGGAAAGGGATCTCTCCTTAGAAATAACCCCTTTTCCCAAGGACATTACCATTGAGGGCTTCCACCATTTTAAAATAGTGGGCTGGGGATTCCTATAGGTTGGGAGCAGTCAGCCAATGATCAGAGCATTGTCTTCTTCTTCAAATTGGGTGCTATTGTTTGTAAATGGCTTTAAGCTATATCACTGCCATCTAGTGGCAACCAGTGGTGTAAAAATAACCCAATTGTCATACCTGAGTAAAAGTAAAGATACCTTAACATAAAAGTAAAAGTAAAAGTGGAAGTCACCCAGTAAAATACTACTTGAGTAAAAGTCTAAAAGTATTGGGTTTTAAATATACTTAAGTATCATAAGTAATTATATATGCTACAATATACTTAAGTATCAAAAGTAAAAGTATAAATCATTTCGAAATAGTTATATTTAGCTAACCAGACAGCACAGATTTCTTGTTTTGTTTAATTTACTGATAGCCAGGGGCACACTCCAACACTCAGACATCATTTACAAATGAAGCATTTGTGTTTAGTGAGTCCGCCAGATCAGAGGCAGTAGAGGTGACCAGGGATGTTCTCTTGATAAGTACGTGAATTGGACCATTTTCCTGTCACTCTCCACCTCTCAAAATGTAACAAGTACTTTTGGCTGTCAGGGAAAATGTATGGAGTAAAAAAAAAGTACATACTTTTCTTTAGGAATATAGTGACGTAACAAAAAAAGTTGTTTACACCACTGGTGACAACAATAAATGAATGACACACAATATTTGTTTCAGTCATCAATGGCACTGTCCTTGCTCTCACAGACACCTAATGGGACAAATAAAAATATGAGTCTTCCAGCTAAGTCTATGGTTTAAGTCTATGGTTATTCCTCATCTCCTATTTGCTATTGTGCCCTCTTTCCCCTCTGTCACTTTCACATGTTTCTCTCCCGGAGAGAGAACTTACTCACTGAGCCCATCCAGGCATCTTACAGCCAGTCTGCTTGTCAAATGCAATCACAATGGCTGGCATGTCCATCTCATACAGGAAGTGAGATGATCCTCCTCTCTGGTGGCACATCTCACAGCTGGGCTACTACCATTTGACATACTCAGTGCCAGGAGGGGAGCAAGGAGTGGATTGTGATCAGATCTTCCTGACTACTTTCGTAGGTAGTCAGGCACACATTGAACACTTACAAGTGTAGACTGATCTGGACAGTGAAACCATTTAAATCATCATTATCCCACCTTCTAAAATAATTTACAGGTGGCACCATTGACTTATGGCATCAAGCTTCAATGCCATACAATTCTTCTTCCGTGGCCTCCAACTGCTCTTAAATACAAGTAAAACTAAATGAATGCTCTTCAACCGATCGCTGCCTGCACCTGCCCGCCCGTTCAGAATCACTAGTCTGGACGGTTCTGACTTAAAATATGTGGACAACTACAAATATCTAGGTGTCTGGTTAGACTGTAAACTCTCCTTCCAAACTCACATCAAACATCTCCAATCCAAAGTTAAATCTAGAATTTGCTTCCTATTTCGCAACAAAGCATCCTTCACTCATGCTGCCAAACATACCCTCCTAAAACTGACCATCCTACCAATCCTCGACTTCAGCAATGTAATTTACAAAATAGCCTCCAATACCCTACTCAATAAATTGGATGCAGTCTATCACAGTGCCATTCGTTTTGTCACCAAAGCCCCATACACTACCCACCACTGCGACCTGTACACTCTCGTTGGCTGGCCCTCGCTTCATACTCGTCGCCAAACCCACTGGCTCCAGGTCATCTCCAAGACCCTGCTAGGTAAAGTCCCCCCGTATCTCAGCTCGCTGGTCACCCTAGCAGCACCCACCTATAGCACGCGCTCCAGCAGGTATATCTCTCTGGTCACCCCCAAAGCTAATTCCTCCTTTGGCCGCCTCTCCTTCCAGTTCTCTGCTGCCAATGACTGGAACAAACTAGAAAAATCTCTGAAACTGGAAACACTTATCTCCCTCACTAGCTTTAAGCACCAGCTGTCAGAGCAGCTCACAGATTACTGCACCTGTACATAGCTCATCTATAATTTAGCCCAAACAACTACCTCTTCCCCTACTGTATTTATTTATTTTGCTCCTTTGCACCCCATTATTTCTATTTCTACTTTGCCCATTCTTCCACTGCAAATCTACCATTCCAGTGTTATACTTGCTATATTGTATTTACTTTGCCACCATGGCCTTTTTTTTGCCTTTACTTCCCTTATCTCACCTCATTTGTTCACATTGTATATAGACTTATTTTTCTACTGTATTATTGACTGTATGTTTGTTTTACTCCATGTGTAACTCTGTGTTGTTGTATGTGTCGAACTGCTTTGCTTTATCTTGGCCACGTCGCAATTGTAAATGAGAACTTGTTCTCAACTTGCCTACCTGGTTAAATAAAGGTGAACAAAATATATAAAAATACAAATCAATAAAATCAATATGTGTATAAAATAAATAAATATTATTTTGAAAGAATAGCTGACAAATAATTTGCATACAGGGAGGGACCAGTAAATCGGGTCACAATACTGACACAGTGACTGGATATGAAAAACGGTTTATTACCATGTGTAGATATATTTCTGTAAATGTGGGCTCAATCAGAATGTGGACCAGATCAGGATGAAGGGCGCATGTTAGTGCCAGGTAATAAAGGAGGCTTCTGAAACCTACTCTAGAGTATCATGGTCACACAATATATCGATAGTATAAAAAATATATGTATCATTGAAATAGACAGCATAACAAGATAATATAAAATACATTGAGCAAATGTCACTACCACTACCTGGTATAATTTTATCATACGCTAAATGTACTGATCAAACAGTACATTTATAGATGATTGACAGTAGCCTACGCTGATATCGTACATAATACACCTACAGTTTTGCCTCCATATGTCTGTTTACTTATGTGACCTTTCTCACAACACACACCATTTAAACTGCTGTGAAAATGCTCTTGTTAAAGTAAATGTATTCTTTACAAATGGTAAAGCTCTCAGTGGATTATAGTGCAACCATTAAGGCTGTTGCTCACATGCTCCAGCCACCAGCTGATACAGTTGAAGTCGGAAGTTTACCTACACTTAGGTTGGAGTCATTAAAGCTTGTTTTTCAACCACTCCACACATTTCTTGTTAACAAACTATAGTTTTGGCAAGTCGGTTAGGATACGCTAAGTTGACTGTGCCTTTAAACGGCTTGGAAAATTCCAGAAAATTATGTCATGGCGTTGGAAGCTTCTGATAGGCTAATTGACATCATTTGAGTCCATTGGAGGTGTACCTGTGGATGTATTTCAAGGCCTACCTTCAAACTCGGTGCATCTTTGCTTGACAAGAAATCAGCCAAGAAAATAATTGTAGACCTCCACAAGTCTGGTTCATCCTTGGGAGCAATTTCCAAACGCCTGAAGCTACCACGTTCATCTGTACAAACAATAGTATGCAAGTATAAACATCATGGGACCACGCAGCCGTCATACCGCTCAGGAAGGAGACGCGTTCTGTCTCCTAGAGATGAATGTACTTTGGTTCAAAAAGTGCAAATCAATCCCAGAACAACAGCAAAAGACCTTGTGAAGATGTTGGAGAAAACGGGTACAATAGTATCTATATCCACAGTAAAACGAGTCCTATATTTTCATAACCTGAAAGGCTGCTCAGCAAGGAAGAAGCCACTGCTCCAAAACCGCCATAAAAAAAGCCAGACTACAGTTTGCAACTGCACATGGGGACAAAGATTGTACTTTTTGGAGAAATGTCCTCTGGTCTGATGAAACAAAACTAGAATGGCCATCGTTATGTTTGGAGGAAAAAGGGGGATGCTTGCAAGGCGAAGAACACCATCTCAACCGTGAAGCATGGGGGTGGCAGCATCATGTTGTGGGGGTGCTTTGCTGCAGGAGGGCCTGGTGCACTTCACAAAATAGATGGCATCATGAGGGAGGGAAATTATGTGGAAATATTGAAGCAACATTTCAATACAAAAATTGTGGGCTGAACTGAAAAAGCGTCTGCGAGCAATGAGGCCTACAAACCTAACTCAGTTACACCATCTCGGTCAGGAGGAATGGGCCAAAATTCACCCAACTTATTTTGAGAAGCTTGTGGAAGGCTACCTGAAACGATTGACCCAAGTTAAACAATTTAAAGGCAATGCTACCAAATACTAATTGAGTGTTTGTAAACTTCTGACCCACTAGGAATGTGATGAAAGAAAGAAAAGCTGAAATAAATCATTCCCTCTACTATTATTCTGACATTTCACTTTCTTAAAATAAAGTGATCCTAACTGACCCAAGACAGGGAATTTTTACAAGGATTACATGTCAGGAAATGTGAAAACTAAGATGAAATGTATTTGGCTAAGGTGTATGTAAACGTCTGTCTTCAACTGTATCTGTGACCATGGCTTGTGTAAAAGCCCAACGGTCTGAATTGTCTGAGGAAAGCTCTTCTGACAACCGAGAGAGAGAGAAAACATTTCACCCCTCTTCTCCAGCTCTTTTTGCCCTTTCTCTCACTCACACACATTTTCATAAAAGCTACTCTGACAACATTGGGCTGGAGAGAAACACATTTCACCTGGGTGTTCTCCTTCCTCAGTGAGAGAGAGGGAACAGGATGAGTCATGGCACAGAGAGACTGGAGGAATTAAACAGACAGATTTGTTGCATAATTCAGGTTTCTTGACACTCCCGTACTGCTGAAGGTGGGAGGGGGATAATTTTCATATCATGCTGAAGTTAGACACATACATGAGCAGAACATTGATAGACAGAACTACATTAAAAAGCACTTTGTGTGATTCACCTCTATCACGTATACACAAGGGAGTCAAGAAGCAGGTGCAGAAAGAGAGTTTAATAATGATGATGCTAGGTAGATGAACAAAAGGGTAGCGTACTGAATGTGACAATAAATCAATACCGCCTGATGACTGAGGCTACTGAGGGCTAAATAAAGGGAAGGTAATCAAGGTGATGATGAAGTCCAGGTGTGTGTAATGATGGGGAGCAGGTGTGCGTAATGATGGGGAGCAGGTGTGCGTAATGATGGGGAGCAGCTGTGTGTAATGATGGTTTCCAGGGCCAGTGGTTAGTAGACTGGCGTCGTCGAGCGCTGGAGTGGGGGAGCGGAAATAGGCATGACAATATTCCCCCTGAAACGCAGCTACAGTTGTAGGAGGACACCGACCAGGAGGACGGCCCCGAGGGCGAGGAGCGGGCCGGTCCGGACAGCGGAGTTGGAAATCCCGGATGATGTTGTGGTCCAGGATGTCAGCCACCGAAAAATAACAGTGCTCCTCTGGGCCGTACCCCTCCCAGTCCACCAGGTACTGAAGCCAACCCCTACGACGTTGGGAGTCAGGTAGGGACCTGACAGCATTGGCAGGGCTCCCATCGATGTCCAGGTGAGGTGGAGTTGTGTCGCGGTGTGCGGCATCAGCCATGGGACCATGAACCACCGGCCTAAGGAGGGAAATATGAAAAGAGGGTGACATCTGGTAGTTGGTGGGGAGTTGTAAATGGTAAATTACCTCATTGGCCCTCCAGAGGACCTTGAAGTGCCCCACAGACCAGGGTCTCAGCTTTCAGCAGGGCAGGCGGTGCGGGAAGTTCCTGGTGGAGAGTCAGACGCGATCACCAGGACGGAACACGGAGCCTCATTGCGGTGACGGTCTGCCTGATCCTTCTGATGGTAGACAGCGTGCTGGAACCTCACATGGGCTGCATTCCACATGCCGGAACCACTCGTCCACTGCAGGGGCCTCGTTCTGACTCGGAGTCCAAGGGGGAGGAGTGATGGAGTGAGTTCTGGGCATACTCCGTCCAGTAAAGTAACCGGGCGCACTCCCCCTGTCGGTCCTGGCAGTGACTCATTAGGAGCTGTAAGGAGAGCAGAGAGAGGAATAACACGGTAGGATTTGGAGAATCTGTCCACATCAACCATAACAGTGGTGAAACCATCAGACGGGGGAAGATCAGTAACGAAGTCCGCCCCTCTGCCCTAATGGATCCCAGGTTAGGATGCTTGGGTGACCACAGAAGCTGGTGCCCCTCCTGGCCGCAATAGGGACAGAGAGGTGTGTGGCCCCTACCTCCATGGGTTCAGGCTATGCCTCAGGACAGCTGAAGGAGGAGGGTGAGGACAGAGGTAGGTGCCGGCACTCCCGAAGAAGGTTATCCAGACGGATGGCCATCGGGATGAGTTTGTCCTAGGATGTGTTGTGATCCCGACACGTCATCTCCATCTGGACCTCTTCGCACAGTGCTCTCCGGAATAGAGTGCGGAGCGCCGGCTCATTCCATCCGCTGGGGTCTGACACAGTCCGAAAGGTGAGGGCATACTCCTCAGTGTTCTAGGCACCCTGCTGCAATTGGAGAAGTCGTTCACCTCCCTCTCTGCCAACTGCAGGATGGTCGAAGACCTCCCAGAATAGAGCCATGAACCACTCATTGGAACCTAGCTCTTCCTCTCCTCTCTCCCAGACGGCAGCAGCCCACTTCAACTCCTGCCCGGTCGGCAGGGAAATGACCGTGGCAACCTTGGACCTCTCGGTAGTGGGAGCTCCCTTCTGATGGGCAAAATAGAGGGAGCACTGGAGTAGGAAGCAATGGTATTTCGATCGAGTACCGTCATACTTATCCGAAAGGGATAGTCGGACATCGCCGACCTGGGCAGATGGCTGGGTAGGCTGGGGGACTGGCTCACTGTGATAGGTGGTAGGATGGTACCAGTGGTAGGATGCCCTCTGATAGGGGTAGGGAGAGCCTCGCTGGTGGTGTCAAGGCGGTGGAAAATGTGGAGGAGCTCCTCGATGGCCGTACCCAGTTGCACCTGCTGGCCGTGGTGTTGATGGAGTAGATGACCCTGTTCCTTGAACGTCTGGAAAATGGTTTTATCCTCTGTTGCTTCCATATTCTGAGGCAGTATTCTATCACATACTGTATATGCAGGGAGTCAGGAGGCAGGTGCAGAAAGAAACTTTAATACTGATGATGATGATGATGATGATGATGATGATGCAAGGCAGCGTATTGTACGTGAAGATAAACCAATACTGCCTGATGACTGAGGCTACTTAGGGCTAAATAAAGGGAAAGTAATCAAGGTGATGATGAAGTCCAGGTGTGCGTAAGGGATGTTGGTTAGTAGACCGGCGACATCGAGCGCTGGAGAGGGGGAGCGGGGGTGGGGGGAATACCTGACAGGTGCATCACACATTTTTATTTTACAATAAATTACATCACCAAGTGGTGAGCAAAATAAAGAGTAGTACCTAAAATAAAGACATGCAACCTAAAACTGTAACTATCACATACAATAGGTGATTCTGGTCTCACAGTGTCAACATAGGAAAACATTAATATCACTAAGCATTAAACACTGCAAAGTCCCAATCCTAAAAGCCTCCTCTGAAAGAGCTGACAAGGCTATTTAAAGCTCTTAGCTTTGGGGATGACAGTCGATAATCTATCTCGCTCTCTACTGTACTGGGAATGTATAATTTAACACAAAGTAGGCAGCACTAAAGTGACAAATTGTGTCTCTATTCCTCTCCTGGTTGCTGTGCTGTTCATGAGTGACTGTGGAGAGGATGGACCTTTCCTCAGTGACCTACATCTCCATGGTTGGGCAGGTCTATCTCTCTGAAGCTAAAACCAGACCTGACATACTATGTCTGGGCTCTGTCTGGGTGGTGGTGATGAGGTATGGAAGTTTTATTTTACAATGGATGTAGGGCTTTGTAGCCTGAATGCAAAGGAGCTGATTTTCATTTTAAAAAGGAGAAAAAAGGGAGAATAAATGTTAGGTTTCCACCGATGTATTGACTATGAGATGCAGCCTAGTTTAACTGTGTTAGGACAAGGGTATAGTGATGTGACCACCGATGTACTGACTATGAGATGCAGCCTAGTTTAACTGTGTTAGGACAAGGGTATAGTGATGTGAATGTTTTACTTCTTTAAAAAAAATGTATAACTTTATTTATAGATAATCAGATAAGAACAGAAACAGTACAACCCCAACACCTAATTTTCCCATCTCTCCCTCCCATCCATCCCTCCATCCCTCCAACCCACCCACCAAGGCATCATATGCTAGAAAAGTAAATTAAATATGACAGAAGAAAACACTAATACAAACAAAAACAAAAAAAGACAAAGTAAAAGACAGGCTCTCCAAAAACGGCAGTGAACGGGTTGTGGCTAACAGTTGTATGACACATTTGTGAGAATGCCTCAAAAATGGGATCCCAGAAGCCACTCAAAGATTGGCATGACCAAAACATGTGTCCCACAGTCGCTGGACTGGTGGCATCTCAAACACTTGGGGTCAACATTTGGATATATTTTTGACAATCTGTCATTTGAGTAATGAAGGTGGTGCAATACCTTAAACTGAATGAGCCCATGCCTTGTGCAAAATGACGAGGTGTGGATATGCTCAATACTTTGTTGTCCTATATCATTGGGTAGGACAACACCAATGTCTTGCTCCCATGCAGATTTTGTACCTGCCAAAGGAAGGCGGATTAATGTTCTGTATTATGTCATATAATCTGGAGATTGTGTCCTTCAGATACGGGTTAAGATCTGAGCACCTATCAATTGAACACTAAGTGGGCTCAAGTGGAAATGAATGAAAATGTTTTTTGGCAAAGCTGCGAGTTTGCAGATATCTAAAAAAGTGGGTATTGGGAATATTATGGTCAACCTTCAGAGTATCGAATGAGATAAATGTGTTATCAACAAACCAAGACATGAGGTCGAAGGAATTGTCCGTAGAGCTCGAAGACAGGATTGTGTCGAGGCACAGATCTGGGGAAGGGTACCAAAACATTTCTAGAGTATTGAAGGTCCCCAAGAAGTGGCCTCCATTATTCTTAAATGAAATAAGTTTGGAACCACCAATACTCTTTTTAGAGCTGGCCGCCCGGCCAAACTGAGCAATCTGGGGAGAAGGGCCTTGGTCAGGGAGCTGACCAAGAACCCAAAGGTTACTCTGACAGAGCTCCAGAGTTTCTCTGTGGAGATGGGAGAACCTTCCAGAAGGACAACCAACGTCTGCAGCACTCCACCAATCAGGCCTTTATGGTAGAGTGGCCAGACGGAAGCCACTCCTCAGTAAAAGGCACATGACAGCCCGCTTGGAGTTTGCCAAAAGGCACCTAAAGGACTCTCAGACCATGAGAGACAATATTCTCTGGTCTGATGAAACCAAGATTAAAGTAAAGGGAGTACTGAGTAAAGGGTCTGAATACTTATGTAATTGTGATATTTCCTTTTTTATTGTTAATATATTTACAAAAACTTCTAAAAACCTGTTTTTGCTTTGTCAGTATGGGGTATTGTGTGTAAATTGATGAAGGGAAAAAACGATTTAATCAATATTGAATATGGCTGTAACATAACAAAATGTGGAAAAGTCTTGGGGTCTGAATACTTTCCGAATGCACCGTACATACTCCAAATATATATAGATATATTTTTTTTGTAAAAGATTCATGCTATATTTACATGTTGTGTTAAAGGCATAGAATAGGATACACTTCACCCTATCAGAGCAAATACCAAGGCTATAGGGCAGGGTTCCCCAACTTGCGGTTCATGGGCCACAAGTTTTCTGAGCAAAAAAAAATAAAACACTTTTATTTTGATTGTTGGACATAAAAGACTGTAAAAACACCAGCAAATCAGCTCCATGTGGTTTTAAGCTGTTCCAAAGTATTCCCACGCATAATATAATAATATGTCAACGTATACAAATGTATGCAAGGTTTAAAATTATTATGTTTTAGTCAAAGATCAAATCAGATTATATTGGTCACATACGCATGGTTAGCAGATGTTATTGCGAGTGTAGTGAAATGATTGTGCTTCTAGATCCTACAATGCAGCAATATCTAACATGTCATCTAACAATTCCACAAAAACTACCTTATATATCCATATAAATATATGGATGAGCAATGACAGAGTAGCATAGGCAAGATGCAATATTATGTCTGTTTGGGCTTATTGCGTTCAATTTACAGCCTACAGATTTTTGGGTTTTTATGTTCTGGGCCCCCTGACCATCCATTCAAGAAATAATCACCCCGGGGCTGAATGTAGTTGATGATCCCTGCTATAGGGCCAATCATAGATAGATGTTGAACAATTAGGAGAATTCCACCTAAAGTAAGCTAAATAGTTATCACCCCTAAGCCTTAAGGTCAGCAACAAGTGATACCATATATGCTGTAATTTCCAGTTTACAGTACAAGTAGGCCTAATTGACATGTGGTCATTGTGGAAGTTGTCTAAATATTGTCTACAGTCGCCCTCCAGTGACAAGCAACAGGAATGACAGGCGAATATTGCTTGGCTCGTTCTCTTTTCTAAGCATCGTTTTACTATTTAGAGATAGACCTGTCGCCTATTTTGCGTAGTGTAGACGTTGAAATGTCTCGAAACTATGACTGAAAATAGTGCAGTCCGGTTTATCACCATCGGTGTCATTTCATTTGCCATGGACGTAGACATACAACAAATATTTTACACCAACAAATACAGTGTAATGATTAACTTATTTTCTAACAATAAACCGCTCGAGTCTCTGAGTCACATGGTGATTTTTGCTTCGCTCATGCTGCTTGGCATGCGGCCTAAAAGGAATTTTATTTGTCATGTTTCTTGCAGTCGTCTCAACTTCCAACTTCGCGCAGGTTGTCTCGTGACCACATGACTGCTCTCTAGATACCTGGCGAGGTGAACATGAAAACAGCTGTAAACCCATGTGAAAACTCCTGGTCTGGTAGGCTACTCACTCACTTCTCCAGACAGTAGAGTTGCTCAGGTGAGTGAGGCTATATTACCTGAAATCTTGTGGTGTCTTTTGAATTGTGAAAGGGTATATTCTTGTAAGCTAAATGTGTCTGTCTATATGTCTAAAATAAGAGCAGAGGATTATGCTATGGCAGATTGTTTTTACAGACTGGGCTTCATGCATCATGGTGCATTTGTCACGCAATTGAACTGTTTAGCCTCTGCGTGCTAAGTATTGCTCTAAAAATGGTGATGTATAGGGCTAAGCAGAGACATAGTTCAATAGATAAAGTTAACTTCTCTTTTTTTAATACAGGCGATTTGAGCTTGTTACTGCAAATAGGCTCTCTCGGGAAAATGTACGTTTGTTTTATTCATTAGAATATTAGAATATTCAAAAGCCAAATCAATTAGGTGGTAGAGAAAATATTCAATGATTACCATTACAGAATAATTTTATACAGACATTTACACGTGTCTAAAGAAATCAATAGAGAGGGAGTAGGCCTTTATGTGTTTTACTAATTAACCATTGCCTGCTGCCTCATTTGACTGTTCTTTGCCCTTGTCACACTGTCTGTCACATACTTCTTCCTCTGGACAGTACCTTCCTGTCTCTGTTATAGGCCCTCGGACCAGTGCATACCAATAACAATGGTATTTTAGTGTAAACAAACTGTAATCCAACCCTGGTTGTCTGTACTCAGTCCTTCAAAACCAAACAGCCACTGGACCCAAAAGCTAGTCCCTCTCACAGGGTATGGGTTGTTTTTTTAGGTTTTGATTCTCAGGTTACAGATGTAGGAACTTAATTTTAACCAGTTTGCTACAGCAGGAAAATAATCCTGCAGGTACAGGAAATGTGATTTATTATGTGGATTATAATTAAATTATCATTTTCGTAAGGAATAATTAAGTCTGAAATGTCAAAGTGGAAATTACAAACTTCAGAAACCTTTTAAAACTCAAATATTGATATTTTCTGCATTGCAGGAAAGTTCTCCTGCAACAGGGTGATCAAATTAAGATCCTACATCTGTACCTCTCTTACACATTCATGTCAGAAGTGGAAAATCCATTCTTATCAGTGACTCATGGTAATTACAGGTTATACACAATGTAGCCATAATATGATTCTTATGCATATAGGAATGCTACCCTTATTTTTAACTTGAGGTACTTTGACAGGTCAGGTTGGTTTCAGACAACTCCTTGCCTGAAACAAGGGACATTCGATGCTAAGCAGAGATCAGATGGCAGAGATTGGGGAACCTGGGGACATGGAGGAGGTGAATGAAGCTCAGTGTCTAGAGGGGGACAGATCCTCCCTCAAATCCACCATGGAGAGGAGTGTGAAGATACAACCTGACAGCCCAGTGAAGGAGAAGAAACTGGGGATGATGAAGCAATTCAGGGAGAGCATCAAGCGGGTTGGAGAGAGGTGTCATCTGGCCTCAAACAGCAAAGAGTCAAAGGACAAATCCAATTCAGAACAGGGGGGACACGGTATTGACCCTGAAGTGACCTCTCCAACCCATCAGCTGCCACCCCCTCCCTCACCATGTAAGTTTTCTTCAGATTTGTCCCTCTGTCTAATTAAGTAAGTTATGAAATATGCTCTTGAGTCAAGAAATGGCTTCTCAAGGTCATGGGAAGAGGACATCTCAGGAGACACAGAATGACAGTAGAAATGGCAGGAAGGACTCTCTTATGCACTGTATTGGGAATTTCAGCTGGACATGAGCCAGTCTGAGCAGGGGGCTTTCATCATTACTCAATTACTGACATTCCTATCTTAATGAAGTTTATACTAAACTCGGAAACAGCTGCCAACCAAGCAGGATATACACTAACATAATTAACCTTTGTACAATAACACAGATTGTTTTTATGATGAATCTGACAGAAGCTGCTGAACTCGTTGTCAAGGTTGTCTGACTTATTCTGTTTGTGCGTTTGTGTGGCTGTGCGACTGTCCATGTGATTGTGTGTGTACGGTCAGCACACCAACTCTTACACAGTGAAGTAGTTTAATTACTAGCATTATTCAATGTCATAGAGATCAGCAACTTTATCTTGCTCAGGTTTGAGTGCTGGGTCTCCTATGGCCTCTCCCCTGAAGGGTCTAGGTGGGTCCTTCCAGAGGAAGAAGGGAGGAGAGAGTGCAGAAGATTCACTCCAGAAAAAGCACACCAGAACACGCTCAGGTACAACACTGTTTACCCAACCAACCAGAGCTTGTTCAATCAATGGTTGACAATAAATACTGTTCAAAGACAAACACAAATACATATCATTTACTGAGAGAATTCTAGAGAGCTCGTTGGGATATTCTGAGTCTTTGTAAGGTCTTCGTAATCTGTAATCTGTATTGTCCATCTATAGACCCATTGGCAATTGGGGACTCTCTTCTAAAGAAGGGGGCTTCCATCCAACGGAGTTTGCGACTTGTGGGAAATAAGAAAGACAAGGCCCTCAAACAAGAGCAGCTCCAGCCTGTCACTGAGATCACTGTGGATGAGAAGAGAGAGAGGGAGAAGGAGAGGGTAGAGATAAAAGAGTCATACATACTCCCAAAGATACCCCTCACACCCCTCTCAGGTGAGTTTCGTTCTCTCTCTGTCTTTGTCTCTCTCTCCCTCATCCTCTTGTCCATTTGTATTTGTTTTAGCAGTAGAGATCACAAAATATATTACTTGTGATGTAAATCACTATGGTTGTGTCTGTGTCTGTGCAGTATGTGTGTATTAGGTATAACAGCATAAGCTTCTATGCATTAAGGCCTTTACTCTGTTTGCTCTTACACTCCAGTGATGCAGATCAATAAGCTGATTGGGATGGAGGTGCTGGAGGAGGCCTATCTGAACCTCCTCTCCCTGTGCAAGGAGTTCCAGCGGGAGAGGGAGGAGTGCATGGAGGAAGCCTCCTCTATGGAGCTGGCCAAGAAGGAGAAGGACCTGAGGCTCCTTTACAATGCCCTGCTGGACAAGGTGAAGGAAATAGTGCGGGACTCCAACTCCTTTCCCTCTCGCAACAAGGATCTCTTGGTGCATGTGGCCCGTGTCATCCAGGAGGAGGAGAAGAGGGAGGCAGAGCCTGGGGTCGGGGGCGTGGTTGGGCCTGGGGGTTGGCGGGGGGCCTGGAGAGAGGCTGTGAGCGAGGGTGTACAGGCCACGCTGAAGAGTGTTCACTTGGACAGGCCCGAGCAGAATGCCTCCTGGCTGGCTATCCACCTGGGTATGCTGGGCAAGGCCATCGTGGAGGACTTGAAGAAGGTGAAGGGAGAGCTGCAATGCTCTTACCCACCCAGCTTCGATGTGTTCAGCACCTATGTGAGCTGTTACCATGGTGCTGTCAGCCAGCACCTGAAGAGGCTTCAGCAGCAGGTGACAGATCTGAAGGACTACTACACCCTGCTGGACTGGATCATCAATCACTATGAGAGGTGAGGAAGACTTAAAGTCATTGTCTTGAGTAAGAAGTGTGTGTGTGTGTGTGTGTGTGTGTGTGTGTGTGTGTGTGTGTGTGTGTGTGTGTGTGTGTGTGTGTGTGTGTGTGTGTGTGTGTGTGTGTGTGTGTGTGTGTGTGTGTGTGTGTGTGTGTGTGTGTGTATATACACTTCTTGACTCAAGATGATGAGTAGTATTGTATCTGAGAGACACCATCCCTGTTGAACAGTGAGAAGATAATAGTATTGTATCTGAGAGACACCATCCCTGTTGAACTGTGAGAAGATAATAGTATTGTATCTGAGAGACACCATCCCTGTTGAACAGTGAGAAGATAATGAGTAGTCCTTCATTGAGACCAGAGATGGAAGCTGAGAACATAGGCCTCTCCCTGGAGGAGGGTTTCCTGGACCAGCTCAAGGGGAAATACTGCATGCGGGCAAAGGTGAGGGATTGAACACTCCAATAAGAGACAGATAGATAGATATTTAGGAAGAATTCAGGTTGAATGGAGGTACCACACTGATGAGAATAATAAAACTTTTTTTTAAACTCTTCTAGTCCTTTAGCCTTTATTCTTTTGCTTTCCATGTCTTTTCCAGGAGGAAATGAGAGCTTCACTGGATAAAATATTAGAGCTTGAAAATGAGGACATGTGGATAAAGAAACAGGCACCGGCGACTGATGATGAACACTTCTTTAACTCTGACATACACATGGATATCTGGACGGTATTGTTTTGTCATGATTTTATATAATGCAATTGCATCATATCTCCATTAGAGGGCAACATTGCCTAAGTAGTTACATTTTAATTATAGCGGCAGGCTACTAAGGCAACTATAAATCTGTAAATCTGGACTTGAAACTGGTGTTGTTCTCTGTGTAGAAAGTTAAGAGCAATGCTGTAAACTCCAAGAGGATTGATGCAGACCTGGAGATGGGAGTAGTCTGTTCCTGCCTAGAAGAGTTACAGCAGTTTCCCAAGCAGTATGTTCTGCAACAGTCCAGAGTCTGCTCTTTCTATCTATATCCTAACCATTATTCACTGGAACATATAACTGGACCTTGTCCTTTGCTTGTTAATAACTTCATGACATTATCTCTCCTTCACTCTCTCTACATGTCCATAGATTTGAGAACGAATTTAGGTACTGCTGTAACAGTATGGAAAACCCTTCACTTTGGGCTGACTATCAGATAACCTACATCAACAGCTTTAAAGCTCTTAAGTAAGTCAGATTCCACTCTTCACTACACCTGTTCAACAACCCTCCCCCTTTCCTCTGCCATCAACACACTGTAGATGGGAATGTCCTAGACAACAGTTGATAGACAGTCAGTTCAGCTTTTCAGACACTTTGGGGTACATTTACCAAAGGATGGTGTGAATAAATTAAAAAATAAGGCCGCAGTCTAAAAGATTGACCTGAGAACAGAAGTCTTGGCTCAAAAGACAAAGTCTCAGCATTAAACTAATTATTGTATCTCAGTAATTTGATGCACTTTTGTTTGGACTTGAGCAACCGTATTTTAGTGGCATAATGTCAAACTTTGACCTAAATGCTTAACTTCACTCAGTCTGATTTGAAGTTGCACCATATTTAACAGTAGTGGGATGGAAAACTGGGACTATGAAATTACTGTTTATTTCACAGGCATTTCCTGGAACCCATACTAGATCATTTAGCCTGCCTGAAAAATTCTGTTCAAGATAAACATTAAAAAAAACACACCAATAAATGTTGAATTATGATTAAATATGCATCTTATCTATCTTACAAACATACGCAAACAAACTAACATGCAGGCACAGTGACACCACATATCATATTACTGTATAAATTACAGTGAAACTATTGAAGACCAAACCCAGCTAGCACATAACATTCTCAGAACCATGTGTTTCATGCTTCAAGATCGTTTTGATTACGCGGACTGGGATATGTTCCGGGTAGCCTCTGAGAATAATATTGATGAATAAACGGATACGGTAACGGAGTTTATCAGGAAATGTATAGGAGATGTTGTTCCCACTGTGACTATTAAAACCTACCCAGACCAGAAACCATGGATAGATGGTAGCATTCGCACACCCTGGTTCGAATCCAGGCTGTATCACAACCAGCCATGATTGGGAGTCCCATAGGGCGGCGCACAATTGGCCCAGCATCGTCCGGGTTTGGCCAGTGTAGGCCGTCATTGTAAATACGAATTTGTTCTTAAGTGTCTTGCCTAGTTAAATAAAGGTTAAATAAAATAAATACATTTACGCAAACCACCGCATTTAACCATGGCAAGGTGACTGGAAATATCGCTGAATACAAACAGTGTAGTTATTCCCTGCTTAAGACAATCAAACAGGCAAAACATCAGTACAGAGACAAAGTGAAGTCTCAGTTCAATGGCTCAGACACGAGACGCATGTGGCAGGTTCTACAAACAATTACGGACTACAGAGGGAAAACCAGCCACGTCGCTGATTCCGACATTTTGCTTCCGGATAAGCTAAACACCTTTTTCGCTCGCTTTGAGGATGACACGGTGCCACTGACGCGACCAGCTACCTAGGACTGTGGACTCTCCTTCTCTGTGGCCGACGTGAGTAAGACATTTAAGTATGTTAACCCTAACAAGGCTACCTGCCCAGACGGCATCCCTAGCCGCGTCCTCAGAGCATGCGCAGACCAGTTGGCTGGAGTGTTTACGGACATTCAATCTTTCCCTATCACAGTCTACTGTCCCCACATGCTTCAAGATGTCCACCATTGTTCCTGTTCCCAAGAAAGAGAAAGTAACTGAACTAAATAACCATCACCCTGTAGCACTCACTTCTGTCATCATGAAGTGCTTTGAGAGACTAGTCAAGGATCATATCACCTCTACATTTCCTGACAACCTAGACTCACTTCAATTTGCTTACCACCCCAATAGATCCACAGACAATGCTTATTTTCCACCACTGTATTCTATTCTACTGTATTTTAGTCTATGCTGCTCCGACATTGCTCGTCCAAATATTTATATTTTCTTAATTTCATTCCTTTAGATTTGTGTGTATTGTTGTGAAATTGATAGATATTACTTGTTTAATACTACTGCACTGTTGGAGCTAGAAACCTAATTATTTCGATACACCCGCAATAAAATCTGCTAAACATGTGTATGTGACCAATAAAATTAGATTTGATTTTATATACAACTTCCCACAATGTTCTGGAAATGGTACAGGATAGTTGCTTGGCTTTGGAAACTTCTCAGCACATTTAAGAAACTTGGCAAAATAACATTATTTACATGCTATTTCATTACTTTGACAGAAACATCCAAACATTGTTTAATTTAATAAACATTTTGGTAATGTTTTCGGAACATTCTCTAACTGGTTTGACATTGGGAATGCTCTCAAATAGTTCAGAGAACGTTAAGAAACAATGTTCTCCTGTGGGAATTTCAATACTTCAGCATAATGTTTCCACCAGGTTTCCTCATGGTACTATTTAAAGTAACATTTAAGAAAACATTCTATAAAAAAAAAAAACACAAAAAACATTAACAGTAGTAAATGTTATTGTAAAACAATTGAAAAACATATACATATCCGTTCTCAGCGTCAACAAAACTCTCTATCCTTTATCTTGTTAAGTGTGTTCAAGTGTCTTGGCCGCGCCGACTAATTGGCCATGTCTGATCTTAATAAATACTTGTTTCCTTTGAAATGGGATCTGTTTGAATAGATTAAAATTATCAGATTTGTATGAGTAAAAAAAAAAAAAGAAGCTTGCTAGCTCCATCCTGTTGGTGCAGTATACTAATTCAATGGATAGAGAACAGAAGATCAATGACACTGTCCCACAATGAAAATAAATGTGTTTGCATGATTAATGCCTAAGAAAATGTATTTCCATGGGTCCTATATGTGCTTGGAGTTCAAAACAGTTAACCCAAACGAAGCTAGCAGTGTTCTTAAATGTCTTATTGAAACATTCAATAAAAGTTAAGGAAGTTATTAAAAAAACTCTAAATAACTCAAAAAATTATAAAATCTCACAGAAAAACATTCAGGGAACCATAGTAAAAACGTTCTCAAAACCACCCTGCAACAAAAAATGTACATTACATTCTCAAAAAAAAGAAATCTTCAGTTCTACTGGTCAAGAAATGCATGGCTTCGTTCCCAGAACCAATGGGAAACCAAAAACGTACGTTCCCACAACTTCCAAGGAACCAAATGTGCTAGCTGGGAAGCTGTTTCCAGGAAACAGGCATCTCTGGAGTATAGCAGTGCCTGTCTAAAGAGAGAAACACCACGTGGTTTCCGGGAAACTGTGCTAGTGTAAGAGAATTGCCTGAGTAGTTCAAGCTCTAAAAATAGAATGTCCCCCTCTCTCCATATTCAAAGAGCTTGTAATTTCACTGAAACAAGCAACAGCATGTCTCTGTCAGTAAAAAAAATGAGGAACACAATATTAGAGATGGGCAGAAACAGTCAAAATTCGCTCCTGCAGATTTAGTTATTCATATTCAAGGAGACAGGAGACTCAAAATAATGATGGTCAGATATAACTTTATACTGTTTGTCCTTATTTCCAAAAAAAATAAAAAATCACATACAGTTGAAGTCAGAATTTTACAAACACTTAGGTTGGAGTCATTAAAACTTGTTTTTCAACCACTCCACAAGTTTCTTGTTAACAAACTATAGTTTGGCAAGTCGGTTGGGACATCTACTTTGTGCATGACAATGAAATGAAATGCCTGAAGCTACCACTTCATCTGTACAAACAATAGTACGCAAGTATAAACACCATGGGACCACGCAGCCGTCATACCGCTCAGGAATGAGACGTTCTGTCTCCGAGAAATGAACATACTTTGGTGCGAAAAGTGCAAATCAATCCCAGAACAGCAGCAAAGGACCTTATGAAGATGCTGGAGAAAACCGGTACAAAAGTATCTATATCCACACTAAAATGTGTTCTAGATCGACATAACCTGAAAGACCGCTCAGCAAGGAGGAAGACACTGCTCCAAAACCGCCATAAAAAAGCCAGACTACAGTTTGCAACTGCACATGGGGACAAAGATTGTACTTTTTGGAGAAATGTCCTCTGGTCTGATGAAACAAGAGTAGAACTGTTTGGCCATAATGACCATCGTTATGTTTGGAGGAAAAAGGGGGACGCTTGCAAGCCAAAGAGCACCATCCCAACAGTGAAGCACGGGGTTGGCAGCATCATGTTGTGGGGGTGCTTTTCTGCAGGAGGGAGTGGTGCACTTCACAAAATAGATGGCATCATGAGGGGGAAAAATGATGTGGATATATTGAAGCAATACCTCAAGACATCAGTCAGGAAGTTAAAGCTTGGCCACAAATGGGTCTTCTAAATGGACAATGACCCCAAGAATACTTCCAAAGTTGTTGCAAAATGGCTTAAGGACAACAAAGTCAAGGTATTGGAGTGGCCATCACAAAGCCCTGACCTCAACCTATAGAAAAGTGTTGGGCAGAACTGAAAAAGCGTGTGCGAGCAAGGAGGCCTACAAAGCTGACTCAGTTACACCAGCTCTGTCAGGAGGAATGGGCCAAAATTCACCCAACTTATCGTGGGAAGGTTGTGGAAGGCTACCCAAAACATTTGACCCAAGTTAACTTCTGTCCCACTGGGAATGTGATGAAAGAAATACAAGCTGAAATAAATCATTCTCTCTACTATTATTCTGACATTTCCCATTCTTAAAATAAAGTGGTGATCCTAACTGATTTAAGACAGGGAATTATTACTAGGATTAAATGTCAGGAATTGTGAAAATCTGAGTTTAAATGTATTTAGCTAAGGTGTATGTAAACTTCCGACTTCAACTGTAGTTACACAAGCAAAACATAAGAAATTGTTAACATTCTTACAACCAATGTTCCATCGTGCTCAGGCGCGCAGCTCCCCCGGGACTGCCTTGCAAGAAGAAATATCAGCCTGTGCAGAGAAGCTCGAGATTGAACTTTACTCAACTTTCTAGAATTTCCCCCTTAGTTTACACAATCAACGTTTCCTTTTTTCTGTGGGAATTGTGATTGAATCAATGCAGTATTAGTATGTAGCCAGGTATGCACATTTGTACATATTCTTTGCTAGTTAGTGAGTTATTAGCCCAGTTGTAGATCATTTGTAGTCAGCAATGGGGGAGTGATTGCTTCTAACAAGAGCACAAAATGTTTACATTTCTAGACATCTTTGAAAAGCGAGTCAGGTCAAGATGTACTTTAAGACAGGCTTCAATAAGCTAAGTAGCCATTAGGCAGAGGGTAGCATAATTTGTCTGATTCTCTGTAATAATGGTATGGTAAAAATAATGCATTTTATTTTGTAAAGTGGATTCTAGCATCAAACATCACCTAATTTTCCAAAGGACAAGTGGATGAACAGGTTAAAGTCAAGCCCTGCATGTTTATTTCAAAAGTCTCATGGAATGTAAGCCTACATTGAACACCACACATTGGCTGCTACTGTAGGCTGAATGATAGAACAGCTATTTCCATGTTATGGGATGCATTTACTCCATTGCTTTTGATGGTAGGCCACTCTTGTAGGCCTACATTATGATCATCCACAGTAGGCCAATGGACTACTGTCTGAGACTGTAAGTTAAAGCGGGTACAGCCTCGGGGTTCACAGTAAACGCACACTGGAATTTGCACAGAATCTTCAAGTTTGCACTCAGCAGAGATTAAATTTGCTCAGTGCCCCCCAAAAATGAAGTGAACATTGCTTACAACCCCTGTTGAAACCCTTCCCTTGGTCTGTTTCGCAATCGTTCGGGAAGTCTCGCAATGTGGTGCCTCTGGGTTTAGAAACTCTGTCACATATGTGTGTATGCATGATAACCTGACCTGACCTCAGACCTGTTTTTTTTTCCTCTTCTCTCTTCCTCCAGGGAGCACATGGAAGGTTATAGGGAGTGCTGCCCGACACAGGTGGACCATCTCAGCAGAGAGGTGGATGGCTTGGTCCATAGACTGGTCCAGGGCCTGGAGGACCAGTTTAAGAATGATGTCAGGGTACGTGAGGGGGAGAAGTTTGATTGACCTTTGGTCTTGTTCTCATTCTACAAATGCCCCTATGTTGAGCAGTGTGTTAAGGTGATTGACATATTTCCTACTTGTCTCGGGTGACCTGGAAGTTACTTAGTTTGGTAGTCTACTGATTTCTTTGCACACATTTCTGTAAAGGCTTTCTCTCAATCGCTCCTGCTGTCAATGTTATGGATGGGTGAACAAACAAATAAATTAATGAATGAACAAATTAGTGAGTGAATAGATGGGTTAATATGTGTCTGTTGCTTTTTCCAGCCTTACCTCAGGAGAATGATGACGAGGAAGTGGCTCTCCACAGATGAGGACTTCCAACAGCTGTTGAGCAGGACAGAGAAGCTGTCCCAGCGCTGTTCACAAATGAGACATCCATATGTACAGGTAAGTAATGGGTAAGTGCTGTTCATATTGTTTTAAATGCAGGATATATTATACCAGTCAAAAGTTTTAGAACACCTACTCATTCAAAGGTTTTTATTTTTTTCTCTATTTTCTACATTGTACAATAATAGTGAAGACATCAAAACTATGAAATAACACATGGAATCATGTAGTAACCAAAAAAAGTGTTAAACAAATAAAAATATATGTTATATTTGAGACTCTTCAAAGTAGCCAGCCATTGCCTTGATAATAGTTTTGCACACTCTTGGCATTCTCTCAACCAGCTTCATGAGGTAGTCACCTGGAATGCAGTTCAATTTACAGGTGTGCCTTGTTAAAAGTTAATTTGTGGAATTTCTTTCCTTCTTAATGCGTTTGAGCCAATCAGCTGTGTTGTGACAAAGTATGGGTGGTATACAGAAGATAGCCCTATTTGGTAAAAGACCAAGTCCATATTGTGACAAGAACAGCTCAAATAAGCAAAGAGAAATGATAGTTCATCATTACTTTAAGGCATGAAGGTCAATCAATACGGACAATTTCAAGAACGTTGAAAGTTTCTTCAAGTGTAGTCGCAAAAGACCCACAGTTACCTCTGCTGCAGAGGATAAGTTCTTTAGAGTTACTAACCTCAGAAACTGCAGCCCAAATAAATGTTTCACAGAGTTTAAGTAGCAGACACATCTCAACATCAACTGTTAAGCGGAGACTGCATGAATCAGGCCTTCATGGTCAAATTGCTGCAAAGAAACCACTACTAAAGGACACCAATAAGAAGAGACTTGCTTGGGCCAAGAAACACGAGCAATGGACATTAGACCGGTGGAAATCTGTCCTTTGGTCTGATGAGTTCAAATTTGAGATTTTTGGTGGTTCAATTGAGATGGTTTGGGATGAGTTGGACCGCAGAGTGAAGGATAAGCAGCCAATAAATGCTCAGCATATGTGAAAACTCCTTCAAGACTGTTGGAAAAGCATTGCAGGTGAAGCTGGTTGAGAGAATGCCAAGAGTGTGCAAAGCTGTCATCAAGGCAAAGGGTAGCTACTTTGAAGAATCTCAAATATAAAATATATTTTGATTGGTTTAACACTTTTTTGATTACTAAATGATTCCATGTGTTATTTCATAGTTTTGATGTCTTCGCTATTATTCTGCAATGTAGAAAATAGTAAAAATAAAGAAAAACCCTTGAATGAGTAGGATGTGTCCAAACATTTGACTGGTACTGTACACTCAAGGAAGTGAAGGAAATCATGCCCCTGATGATCCATAGGAAGTTTGAGTTACTGGAAAAGACCAGAGAATTTGCTGGCCTTACCATACTGGAACTTGATCATGCATAGAATGGGACGTTATTTGAGTTGATGTGGCAATAGGAGTAAATGGCAGGAAAAGAGGGGGAGGATGGGTGTCACTCAGATGATTAGTCATGGCAGTCACTTGAAAGCGAAAGAATAAACAGAAGACTTTCATGTCTATTTGTAATCCCTTTCTCTGGCCTCCACTGTGCCTGACCAGTGTTCCTCTGCATCAGATGTTTGTGAGCAGCTTGCACTACTATGTGGTGAAAGAGTATGTCTCCCAGCTGATGAAAAACAACTACTCCTGTAAGAACAGGAAGCATGACAAAGCAGCCACCAAGATGAGGGTGCAGTGGGATGAACTCAATGATTTGTTTGAGGAAATGGTAACACTTCTTAATCCTGAACTACAAACTGAATTTTGGCCAATTTACATCCACACAAATTGTACTTTTCATGTTCATTCAACATTGTCTAAAATTGTAAATACTACAGTACATAAATTTGTCTCAGCATTATGCCTTTGTGCTTTGAGGAATGCTACTTTGAAAATTCAGTGCTGTCATAAACAAATATGTTATTACCATTCATGAATAGTAGACACACTCATAATAATTTCCTCTTGTAGAAGACAACCCATGACTGGCTCCACCCAGTAGGAGACCACCTGAGTAACATAATTGGGGAGAAGAACAAGAGAGACATCAAGAACCACCTGAAACATTTAGTAGCGGACTACCCAGACATCAGGTAATCCTGCATCTTCCTGTGGACACATTTTGTATCTGTTGATTTTGGTGATTTTTTTATACAATATATAATCAGAGTAAAAACACATCATATGAATTCTACTCTGACTGTTATGGCACTGAGAAGAACAACAGTGGAAGATAAAGACAGCAGTGTTCATCAGACAGGGGAAGGGTGTTGACTAGGCACTGACAGATTGAGAGCCAGATAGTGCTGCTCCAAATATGATAGAGAGCCGTGTTGATTCTCAACAGCAGGATGTAGGAGAGGTAGGACCAGCCGGGAGAGGGGGAGAGATAGAGAGACAGAGGTGGGAGACCCCCGATGAGGTGTGAACACTTGCGCCTGGTTTCTCGGAATAGGGCTTTAAGTGCTGTACTTTCCCAGGCAATTTCCCTGGTCTGGGTTTTTGTGAACCATTTAATTAAATTTTTTATTTGAACTCTCGTTAACTTCTCCAAATCAAGAATGACAGATTATTATTTTATTTTTTTATTTAAAAAAATGTTATCTTAAAAAAAATATATATATATATTATTATTTGTCATGACAGCCCCATTAACAAAATTGAGTAGCTAGCTGATTTGGTTCTGGGTGTTGAGATTATGGAATTTTAGACCAATTAATTTCACAAAACATTTGATGGTTCATTTCTCCTGCTGATTCTCCAAGAGTGATATTCTGTACCCTCTCTCCCCTCTGTCTGCAGTAAGAAGCACCTATCGGCCGTGCTGTACTTCAGGGGCTTGGTGCGGGGCAGGGAGAAGCGGGTAATCCTGCAGTGTCTCACTGAGCTGAAGAATAAACTAGGAACTGCAGGGAACACTGGAGATAAAAAAAGTGGCCTCTTCATTGATATGCAGGTCACCATCACCAATACAAACTGTCTGGCTGATATGCCTTTCTCCTGCCTCTCCTCTCTTCTCCCAGACAGCTAATCTACAGGCCTAGATACAGAAGCCTACCACAGAGATGGTAACCTAACCAAGCTGTCTGAGAAGGCCTGAGGAGGCTTATAAAGAACATACTGTACGATTACCAGTATGATCACTACGCAAAAAGCAAACAGTCTAATGATTATTTAAATGTGAATGGACCTTTACCTGGTAAATCTTGTTCAGGCAGTCAGAGGTTATTTAAGACACCTCATTGATTAAGCCTTCTTTTTATATATATATATATATATATATATATATATATATATATATATATATATATATATATATATATATATATATAGTCACTTTAGCCCACTGTTGTTGCAAAAGAAAGCTGAGGACATAATAATGGGCCTGATGCTAAATGAACTCCATGATAGGGCTCAAACTGTATGTTCAGTGTTGAATGAACTTTACCATTGATTTACTTATTTTCAAGCTATTCAAATGTGTCGCTGCAGTGCACATATTACATGTCAACATAGAAAAGACTCCCATAGAAAGTCCCACAGTCCACGGTCCTGTTGTTTTGTGGTCAGAACAAGGTTTCAAAATATCACATCTGATAATGTCATTAAACCACAAACGAATACAAGTTTCTCCCGTTGTTAGGGAAGTGAGAGTTCTTGTTCCCCTCTAATAATTTTTGGACACTTTAACAGGGCAGCATGCAACACAAAGGTTTGTACTCATGTGTCTGCTGTCTAGTATGAGTATAGATGAAGTCCATCATAATAAATTCATCCAGCATCAACTGAAGGAATGGGGAACTGGCGGCCCGCAGCCCGCTTTTTGTAGAACACATTTTCAACAACAAAAAATATACAATACAGTACCAGTCAAAAGTTTGGACACACCTACTCATTCGAGGGTTTTTCTTTATTTTTACTATTTTCTACAATGTAGAATAATAGCAAAGACATAAACTATGAAATAACACATGGAATCATGTAGTAATCACAAAAGTGTTGTCAAATCAAAACATATTCTAGATTATTCAAAGTAGCCACCCGTTGACTTGATGACAGCTTTGCACGCAATTGTTTACAGAGAGATTATTTCACTTATAATTCACTGTATCACAATTCCAGTGGGTCAGAAGTTTACATATACTAAGTTGACTGTGCCTTTAAACAGCTTTGAAAATTCCAGAAAATTATGTCATGGCTTTAGAAGCTTCTGGTAGGCTAATTGACATCATTTGATTCAATTGGAGGTGTACCTGTGGATGTATTACAAGACCTACCTTCAAACTCAGTGCCTCTTTGCTTGACATCATGGGAAAATCAAAAGAAATCAGCAAAGACCTCAGAAAAGAATTGTAGACCTCCACAAGTCTGGTTCATCCTTGGGAGAAATTTCCAAACGCCTGAAGCTACCACGTTCATCTGTACAAACAATAGTATGCAAGTACTATTGGAGGTCTACGCAGCCATCATACCACTCAGGAAGGAGACGTGTTCTGTCTCCTAGAGATGAATGTACTTTGGTGCAAAAAGTGCAAATCAATCCCAACAGTGAAGCACGGGGGTGGCAGCATCATGTTGTGGGGGTGCTTTGCTGCAGGAGGGACTGGTACAAAATAGATGGCATCATGAGGGACGAAAATGATGTGGATATATTGAAGCAACATCTCAAGACATTAATCAGGAAGTTAATACTTGGTCGCAAATGGGTCTTCCAAATGGACAATGACCCCAAGCATACTTCCAAAGTTGTGGCAAAATGGCCTAAGTCAAGCTATTGGAGTGGCTATCACAAAGCCCTGACCTCATCCTATAGAAAATTTGTGGACAGAACTGAAAAAGGGTGTGCGAGCAAGGAGGCCTACAAACCTGACTCAGTTACACCAGCTCTGTCAGGAGGAATGGGCCAAAATTCCCCCAATTTATTGTGGGAAGGTTGTGGAAGGCTACCCGCAACTTTTGACCCAAGTTAAACAATTTTAAAGGCAATGCTAACAAATACTAATTGAGTGTATGTAAACTTCTGATCCACTGGGAATGTGATGAAAGAAATAAAAGCTGAAACAAATAATTATGTCTACATTTATTCTGACATTTCACATTCTTAAAATAAAGTGGTTATCATAACTGACCTAAAACAGGGAAGTTTTACTAGGATTAAATGTCAGGAATTGTGAAAAACGGAGTTTAAATGTATTTGGCTAAGTTGTATGTAAACTTCCGACTTCAAAAGTAATTGGGAAGTCAGTTGTTGTTTTTTTTTTGGGGGGGGGGGGGGTGTAACATATGGGTTTTGAAATATCAGATCTGAGATTTGCACAAACCAAATGCAGTATTTTGGTCAGGGAAGTGAGAGTTTTTGTTCCCCTCTGATCATATGTTTCAATTAACGATAATGTTGGCCACTTTTACAGGGCAACATGCAACACAAAGGTTTGTACTCATCTGTCTGGCCTTAACTATGAGTCAATCACAATAAATCCATCCAACATTTACTGTATAGATCTACTGTTCACATCATTCACCGATCATTTGTGTCAGCTCATGAAAGCTCATACTGGAGCTATAATGATACGCAAATGTATAATAAAGGCAATCATTATCTTGTAAATAAAGTTTAAGTCAAGGCATTATACACTTGATGTGCCTGTTTATCGTGTGAGCTGCCAACAGGCCAAACCAGCACATGATAGTATTGGGAAAATAGTTATGAGAATGTTGAGATCCTTGAAAACGACAGACTCCACAGCATCATCAGATCACAGAAGCAAAGCCACGCCTACATGAAAGCCAATAACTTCATATGAAGAAACCCGGTTGCCAAAGAACAGTTCAACCTCGTTATAAAGTTACTACCTGGTATCCTCCTGACCGGTCTATTGCTAAGCAACATTAAACTCTGCTGGACCAGACGCAGGGGGGCAGAGAACCCATCATTCATAGCAACGCGTGCTCTGGCAGAATTAAGTTATTAAGGAGGTTGAGGGACAAAGCAGGTAATGATAATTTCTTAATTTTCTCAAGTCTAGAACTCAATGACATTACATAACAGAAAATAAATCAAACAACTAAGCTTTCACTGCAAGCATGCTCCAGCTGCAGAGTCTATATCCTTATTTATAATCCAGGGTCACTACACAACTCCCTCCTTTTTCAAAGAGCTGAATAAAAGATCACAGAAATGTTCCATACACACAAAGAGCTTATTTCTCAAAAGAGTTTTGCACAAATTTGTTTACATCCCTGTTAGTGTCACGCCTGCTCCCTTTCTCCCTCTCTGGCGCCCAAGGGCCCCAGCCTGCCCTTCATTACGCAAACCTGTCACCATCATTACACGCAGCAGCTCTCATTGGGCTCACCCCTGGACTCCTTCACCTTGTGGATTGCCCCATCTATATCTGTCTGTTCCTCCGTTCGTTCCCCGTGTCAGCATTATTGTCGTTTATGTTTCCCCTGTCCAGACGCTGGCCGTGTTCTGTTTCATGTCTGTGTTTTCATTAAATGTTCGCTCCCTGTTCTTGCTTCTCGTCTCCAGCGTCTGTCCTTACAGTTAGTGAGCATTTCTACTTTGCCAAGATAATCCATCCACCTGATAGGTGTGGCATATCAAGAAGCTGATTAAACAGCATGATCATCACACAGCACCTGGTGCTGGGGACAATAAAAGGCCTCTCTAAGATGTGCAGTTTTGTCACACAACGCCACTGAAGTCTCAAGTTTTAAGGGAGCGCACTATTGGCATGTTACTGCAGGAATGTCCACCAGAAGAGCTGTTGCCAGAGAATGTAATGTTAATTTCTCTACCATAAGCCACCTCCAATGTCATTTTAGAGAATTTTGTCAGTACGTCTAACCGGCCTCACGTGTAACCACGCCAGCACAGGACCTCCACATCCGGCTTCGTTACCTGTGGGATTGTCTGAGATCAGCCACCCAGACAGCTGAGGAAACTGTGGATTTGCACAGCCAAATAATTTCTGCTCAAACTGTCAGAGACCATCTCAGGAATGCTCATCTACATGCTCGTCATCCTCACCAGAGTCTTGACCTGACTACAGTTCAGTATCGTAAACAACTTCAGTGGGCAAATGTTCACCTTCAATGGACACTGGCATGCTAGAGAAGTGTGCTCTTCAATGATTTTTTATTTAACTAGGCAAGTCACTAAAGAACAAATTCTTATTTACAATGACGCCTATCCCAGGCTAAACCCGGATGACGCTGGGCCAATTGTGTCGCCCTTTGGGACTCCCAATCACGGCCAGATGTGATACTGCCTGGATTCAAACCAGGGACTGTAGTGAAGCATCTTGCACTGAAATGCAGTGCTTCAGACTGCTGTGCCTCTCGGAACCCCATGGATGAATCCCGGGTTCAACTGTATGGCATCTATTGGGCAGGAGGTTTGTTGATGTAAATGTTGTGAACAGAGTGCCCAGTGGTGGCAGCGGGGTTCTGGTATAGGCAGGCATAAGCTACAGACATCGAACACAATTGCATTTTATCAAGGGCAATTTAAATACATAGAGATACCATAATGAGATCCTGAGGCCCATTTGTCATGTATTTCATCTGCCGCCATCACCTCATGTTTCAGCATGATAATGCATGGCCCCATGTCGCAAGGATCTGAACACAATTCCTGGAAGCTGAAAATGTCCTAGTTCATCCATGCGTAAGGATTCTCGTCCTCCTCTTCTGAGGAGGAGTAGCGAAAAGGATCGGAGGACCAATACTCAGCGTGGTAAGTGTCCATAATGTTTAATCAAAATGAACACGGAAATACAAAACAATAAACGTGAATCAACGACACAAACGAAACAGTCCCGTGTGGCACAAACACTGACACGGAAAATAAACACCCCCAACTCAAAAGTGAAACCAGACTACCTAAGTATGATTCTCAATCTGGGACAACGATTGACAGCTGCCCCTGATTGAGAACCATACTAGGCCGAACACAGAAATCCCAAATTATAGAAAAAAGAACATAGACAACCCACCCAACACACCATACTAAAACAAAGATATAATAACAGAACTAAGGTCAGAACATGACACCATGGCCTAAATACTCACCAAACATGTCACCCATTGAGCCAGTTTGGAATGTCCTGGAATGATGTGTACGACAGCGTGTTCTAGTTCCAATATCCATCAATTTCGCCCAGACATTTTAGAGGAGTGGGATAACATTCAACAGCTTGTCGTGCTGCGTGAGGCAAATGGTCACACCAGATACTGACTGGTTTTCTAATCCACCCCGCTACATGTTTTAAGCTATCAGTGACTAACAGATGCATATCTGTATTCAGTCATGTGAAATCCAGGTATCTAACTTTTGCTTATCACAATATTGATTGATTGAACTGGGACTTTTTATGCCTGTTTCTGGAATTTTGAATAAACTTGCTTTATTGTTCTGAAACCCTATATGTCATCAAATAGTCTTACAAGTGCATGTCATTTTACTCTAGGTTTCTGAGATTGACTTGATTGAATGAGGATTTTTAGCATTGGTTAATTTGTCCATTGTGACCCCGAGTTGCTGGAATAAAAGAACCTGAGACCGAACTATAGGTACTGAGGGCATTGGTCGGCGTCATAAGAGGGGTGATTCTGGGCTTACTCAATCCACGAAATAATGGCCTCTCATAGTGGGCTACGGTGGAAGCTCTGGCCTGGACGATCCTGGTGGAACGAGAGCGAGGCAGCATAGGCACTAGGCACTGAGGATAGCCCACTTTACCATATGGCCCTTACTGTTGAGTTTGAGGAACAGTCCCTAGCTGTAAACTAGCTCAGTGGTAAAGAAGAGTGGCATCAATCAAATCTGGGGGATGAATGACAAGGGATAACTGACTGCTATTGGGTAGGCAGTGTTAAGTTGAGTTGTTCATTTTGCAGAGGTGGTATTTTAGCTTTGCAAATCCAACAGCACACTGGTGAGAGCACTGGGAATGGACAAGCAAAATATTTTGCCCCCTGTCTTTTACAAAGTGGGCACTGCTTATCTCAGGGCGGCATCAGCGCTCACCTAAAAACCCCATATGCCACTGGTTGAGAGAAATTGTCATTGTTTTGGGGCAGAATTATGTGCGGTTTTATGTTTTGTTGTTGGAGGTGCGTCTTATTCAGTTTACCTCAGAAAATGTGTCCGCCTAATCCTGCCTAATGAGCGGGTCGGCCGTGGTCTTATGCAACCATACCAAACATAACATATCATGATGATGTGAGTATCCTGGATTTCAGTGTACTATGCTACGTCTCGTCTATGAGACCAGGCTGCCACGCGAGCCCACCCTGTCCTGCTGCAGCATATAAATGGAAGTGTTTTTACGATATGCAGACGTGATCTGTACTGTCATGAGAGTAGATCGATTCCTTTCAGTTCACACATATTTTTCTATCTGGCTTCAGCAGGTAGGTCTTTATGCATGCTCTATTTTGCCTCTGCAGACTGAAAGTTTACTTATGATGTCAAATGTTTTCATTTACAAAATATACTTGGCAGTTATATATATACATATATGCCGACTGTATTTCTAACCTTTTACCCAATTTTTGTTAAGGGTAGATAGAAATAATGTGACATAAAAACGCCTTTAAATATTGTAGAGTACCCGGCGGGATGTGGCCAGACCAAGACTCGAACCATGGTCAAGCGATAGTCAAGCCAATACTTCAACCGTTATGCTAAGAGGTCCAAACCTCTTGCTGAGGTCGCTAGGTGTTGGGTTAATATCGCTACAATATTTAACAATGCAGCAGATTGAACACAATCAGTTTAAAACACATTGTAAATGCAGTAAGTGACCATCTGTCTCTTTGTAGCAATGAGGACCCTGCGGACCAGCAACACCGCAGGAATAGGATCCACTAACCCAGAATCTCCAGTGGAACACAGTGGAAAGGCAACATCAGCTGGAAGAAAGTTTAAACATTTTACACTGCCCCCTATCCTTAGACGGAATTCCAAGAGCAACAGCCACGTCTCCTTTCCAGATGTACCCAACACATCCAGTCTTATAGCTGCCCCCCAGAAGGGTGAGTGAAACCTACAACGAGTTCTCCCCTTCTCTATCTGTAATTCCATGTCTTTTTTATTTTTTTTACATTTTATAATTCCTAGGTTTTCATAAAAATCCCAGATATTAAATGTACATTTTTCTCATGACTGATTTATTTGTTTATACCACATCTGTAGATAGTTCTCACCAAAGATGTAAAAGTACTTTAAAGTACTACTTAAGTAGTTTTTTGGGGTAGCTGTACTTTACTTTACTATTTATATTTTTTGACCATTTTTACTTGTAATTCACTACATTCATAAAGAAAATGTACTTTTTACTCCATACATTTTCCCTGACACCCAAAAGTACTTGTTACATGATTAATGCTTAGCAGGACAGGAAAATTGTCAAATTCACACCCTTATCAAGAATACAGGTGGTCATCCCTACTGCCTCTGGTCTGTCATACCTATTAAATATAAGTGCATTGTTTGTAAATAATGTCTGAGGGTTGAAGTGTACAAGAAAATGGGGCCATCTGCTTTGCTTAATATAAGGACTTTGAAATTATTTATGCTTTAACTTTAACTTCTGATACCTAAGTATATTTTAGCAATTATATTTACTTTTGATACTTAAGTATAATTTAAAACAGATACTTTTAGACTTTTACTCAAGTAGGTAAGTATTTTGCTGGGTGACTTTTACTTGAGTAAACTTGTATTTAGGTATCTATACTTTTACTCAAGTATGACAATTTGGTACTTTTTCCACCGCTGGTTCTAACACGTCATTTGTATGTACATGTTTTATGGCAAATAGTTTAGACACTGTAAACACAACACTGTTTTTGTTGTCTTTTCCCTCAGAGTTGTTGACTTTTGAGCAGAACCTTGAGAGAAATTGCCTCTCTGCTGCTGGCCAACAGCTGATAGACAGAGAGGAGCATCTATATGGACGGATCTCAGAAGTAGTTCAGCCGACCACAGAGAGGGAGAAGGAGAAAGAGCAGCTCGCCAGAGATCGCAAAGTCCTCCTCAGCCACATAGACCTGGCTGTGAAGAGTTCTCTCAGTCCAGACAAAGACAGTCTGGAAGCTCTGAAGTCTGCAGTGAAAGCTATCCTACAGGAGGAGGAGCAGGATAGGCGATGGCTGAAGCAGGAGAGTAAACAGCCTTTCTGGAGGCCCAGTGAGTGTAGACGTCACCACGACACTGTCATCCAGAGCCTGGTGGAGGAGTGTATGGTCAATGCCGAATTGCCCCCCGAAGAGAGCAACAAGCTACGCTCCTCCCTGCAGAGGGACATCTGTGGGAAGGGCAGACGCCTGCAGGAGGACCTGCTGAGGGTGGTGAAGGATGTGAAGGGCTGTTATCCAGAGGACATGGATATCTGCAACCTGTATGGAAAAATTTACCACCAAGCCTTCAGTGCAGGGATGAGAAAGATTGCAGATTATGGACTGGGCATGATTGACTGTTCTTACCTCCTGCATTGGGTGAATGTTGCCTACCCAGAGTGAGTGGTATCTTATTTTTGTTTGCTTATTCAAATACTATATAAGGAGGTTAGGAGATATGACTGACTAACATAGTAACTCCTGGTTTTTGTCTTAGGATTCTACAAAATCTGGAAGTGACCAAGGCGATAAACCCTGAAGCGCTGGGAAAACTGTTGACTGAAGAGTTAACAACACACCTGGAGAATCAATATCTTACTCACCAAGAGGTAAATATTATTTAATATAAATGTGTCCTGCAAATTGGAGCACAGCTTTCTGACCCATGTGTTTATGTTTTCGAACAGAAAAATATTAGCTTTACCCACCTAGATGTGAATAATTGATTGTAGATCATTTAAAAAAGTTACGTTTACAGTAATTATCCCAGAGATAAATATATCCCTTGTTAGATAATGCATGGTTTTGTTTATGCTCTATTTTCAGACAGAGGTGCAGACATTGATCAACAAAGTGCTGAATGTAGAGGAGCAAGGCTGGAGGGAGGGATCTGTGCCAGAGCTCAGAGACAACTGTTACTTTAGCCCCTTGGCCATCGATGTCATTCAGGTAGACATCATATAGGAAATATTTGGCATCTAAATGCCTATATTGCTCTTACTATTCAGTTAGTCACAAATAACGTTGTTTATTTCAACAGAGATTAATTTCAAATGCAAAGGTCACTTATTCTCCATCTTTAATTAACCAGCTCACTTTCTATTTCTCTGTCCCTTGTCGTGGTAATTTCCTGTATTAAAAAGTGATTGGAGAGTTTACAAACCACACACAAGTCAGAGTTATACTTTAAACTTCATCTTTTAATAATATGAGCTTCACCATGGCCCTTTTACTCTCAGATCAATTCAGTGTCTATAAATGAATTCTGAGAGTGTCAACATAATGGCAACTGAAATCTTTTATAGCAAAGATCCACCCCCTAGTCGACATGACAAACCACAGGTCTTAGGAAAACTGCACAAAGAAAGACTTTTACTTGAGAGAGGAGTATCCCATAGCCAGACAACATTATCTATACATTATCGTTCAGTTTGCTCTCTAAGATAAGGTTTTAATCTCGTTCTTGGTACTTCATATTACCAAAACATTACCTCATCCAATGGCATATTAATTGTCAATTCTAGATACACCCATCTCAAATACACCCTCTCCTGGACAAGCTCACAGATGAGTGAGCCTCTAGGTCTTATACTAGGTCAAGAGAAGGGCAACATCAGAGGGGACATACAATGGTTCCAGACACTGCCATACTCTTCCCCCAAATGGGAAAATTAGGGAGTGACTGGTGTACAGACATTGTGGAGCCAATTAACTGGTTCCCCATTAATCACGCCATCCCTTCACATGGTTTAGGAATAGTTAGACAAATTCACAGATAAGACAAGCGTGACCTCCCCTCTTTGGGCCCCAAGTAACTGAGCCCTAGCTGGGAAGGGATAACTGGAAACTGCCAACCCTATAGTCCAAAGAGATACATTCTAATAACAAGTATCTCACAAGCATATTGTGAAAATAAAACATCTTATCTATGTTACCCAACTAATTCTGATTCATCCCCAACACCCTTTAGTTTGTTCATGCTGCATTCGAATCAGTAGAGACAGTTTTGGGAGACACGTCCAAAGTCCAGATGATTGCGTGCCTGTTGAAGGACTTCTTAAATAGGTAATATAAGCTATTTGCAGGACAGAATTGCATGTTATGAATCATGAAGTAACAATGCATTGTGTTGTATTCAACTCCAAATACTATCAAATCAAGATGATCTATTACTAATGTACCAAATTACACACTTCCAGCTACAAGAAATTCCAGGAGAAAGTTCTCAAGGGAAGCAACAATAGAAACAGCGGAACTGTGATAATGGCCAATCTTTCCTGTGTTGAACAATTTAGGTACGTTTTATTTTCTCTTTATGTGATGTGATGTCCAAATTGATAGGACCACCATGACATAATCTAGTCATCTAATTTGATCAAAATCAAACTTTATTTGTCACATGCGCCAAATACAACAAGTGTAGACATTATCGGGAAATGCTTATTTACAAGCCCTTAACCAGCAGTACAGCTCAAGAAGAGTTATGAAAATATTTGCCAAAATAAATGGGGGTAGGGGGGTCAATGTAATAGCCTGGTGGCAATTTTATTAATTGTCCAGCAGTCTTATGGCTTGGGGGTAGAAGCTGTTAAGCAATCTTTTGGTCCTAGACTTGGCATTCCGGTGCTGCTTGCCATGCAGTAGCAGAGAAAAAAGTATATGACTTGGGTGACTGGAGTCCCTGACAATTTTATGGGCTTTCCTCTGACACTGCCTATTATATATGTCCTAGATAGCAGGAAGCTTGGCCCAGTGATGTACTGGGCCTTACACACGACCCTCTGTAGCGCTTTACAGTCAAATGCCGAGTAGTTGCCATACCAGGCGGTTACGCAACCGGTCATGATGCTCTCGATAGTGCAGCTGTAGAACATTTTGAGGATCTGGGGACCCATGCCAAATCTTTTCAGTCTCCTGAGGGGGGAAATGTTTTGTTGTGCCCTCTTCACGACTGTCTTGGTGTGTTTGGACCATGAAAGTTCATTGGTGATGTGGACACCAAGGAACTTGAAACTCTCAACCCGTTCCACTACAGCCCTGTTGATGTTAATGGGTGCCTGTTCAGTCCGCCTTTTCCTGTAGTCTCCGATCAGCTCCTTTGTCTTGCTCACATTGAGGGAGAGGTTGTTGTCCTGGCACCACACTGCCAGTTCTCTGACCTCCTCCCTATAGGCTCTCATCATTGTTGATCAGGCCTACCACTATTGTATAGTCACCAAACTTAATGATGGTGTTGGAGTCGTGTTTGGCCACGTTGTCGTGGGTGAACAGGGAGTACAGGAGGGGACTAAGTACACACCCCTGAGGGGCCCCAGTGTTGAGGATCACCGTGGAAGATGTGTTGTTGCCTACCCTTACCACCTGGGGGCGGCCCATCAAGAAGTCCAGGATCCAGTTGCAGAAGGTTTTTAGTCCCAGGGTCCTTAGGTTAGTGATGAGCTTTGTGGGCACTATGGTGTTGAACGCTGAGCTGTAGACAATGAACAGCATTCTCACATAGATATTCCTTTTGTCCAGGTGTTAAAGGGCAGTGTGGAGTGCAATTGAGATTGTGGGAGCGATATGTGAATTGGAGTGGGTCTAGTGTATCCGGGAAGATGCTGTTGACGTGAGCCATGACCAGCCTTTCAAAGCACGTCGTGGCTACGGACGTGAGTACTACGTGGTGGTAATCATTTAGGCAGGTTACCTTCGCTTCTTTCTCCGTGTCTTCGTTCAACCACAACTCAGTGAAACACAAGATATTACAGTTCCTAGTGTCCCGTTGGTAGGATAATCGTAATCGTAGGTCATCAATTAAATTTTCCAATGATTGCATGTTAGCAAGTAGAACGGAAGGCAGTAGAAGTTTACTCGCTCGCCTACGGAATCTCAGAAGGCAGCCCGATCTGCGTCCTCTTTTCCTCTGTGTTTTCTTCACGTAAATGACAGGGATTTGGGCCTGTTCACAGGAGAGCAGTATATCCTTCTCGTCGGTCTTGTTGAAGGAAAAAGCTTCTTCCAGTTCGTGTTGAGTAATCGCTGTTCTGAAGTCCAGAAGATATTTTCGGTCCTAAGAGACGGTAGCAGCAACATTATGTACAAAATAAATTTAAAAAATAAGTTCCAAGCAACGCAAAAAAGCTAACAAAATAGCACAATTGGTCAGGAGTAAAATGTCGGCCATTCTCTTCAGAGCCGTCTTATTAACTCATTCTACCTGTATGATTCCACACAGGGACTATATTGTGAAGAAAGCAGATCTCTTCCCAGTGGATATAAAGGAATGCTGTTTGTCCATAGTAGCTGATATGAAAAATTGTGGCTACAGATATTTAACAAGCCCCATACACAAGGACCTCAAGGTATTGCTGACTTACACATCTAAAATCCAGGCTTTGTGAAAAGTTTGACTTTGCATCTGAGAAAGGGAAGTAATATAAAGTGGAATGTACCTACTAGCCTGTCATTGGTCTTGATATTGATCTGTTGTCTATCTGCCTCTTCCTCTCCACACACACACACACACACACACACACACACACACACACACACACACACACACAGTCTCAGTACAGAAGTCTGGGAACGCCCATATGGTTGGAAAATAAACATGTGTTTGAGAAGCTGTTGGAAGGAATTAACAAACACACCCAGGATGTTACGGGCTTGACTGACTCCTGCCATCAGGTAAATTGATTGACAGAACGATTGAAAGAAGTAATGGCTGATTTATTGATAGATTGAGAAGTTGATTGATTGAATGGCTGGTTATGCAGGAGCTGCTGAGCCAGCTGCACTTGGAGGTGACAGTGGAGTACGTGAGGAGGCTACTGAAGAGGAAGATCAAGCTGAGAGACAAAGAGATGCAGGAGCAGGCTGCCAGGTCGGTGTGGGAGGATGGCCAGAGACTAAACCAACTTTTCACTGAAGCGGTGAGAATACACACACGCGCACATACACACACACGCACACGCACACTGGAAATAACATTGTGACTGTTTTCACAGGGTTCCAGGGAGGAGTGGCTCAGTGACATTCTGGCCAGGATTGCTGAAGTGCTGAAACTCCAAGACATTTCCTCCATACAGCTGGAAATAGTAACTCTGGGGCAAGCTTACCCTGATCTCAGGTTGAACTGTCATACTTCTTACTCACATAACTGTTATTACACAACACTGTAGCTATGTGATTTTGTATCTCCTTTGCATACTATGTAGTGATGGCTGATATTGATACAGAAATAATTCAGGTCATAATGCTAAATTCATTGCACAAGGCCAATAACACACTGCAGATGATTCTGTGTTTGAATTGAACAACAGATGAGCTCACTCTTTCCCCTTTGACCCACAGTGACGTCCAGGTGACCTCCCTGCTTAGCCTCAAGTCCAACCTTTCTGCCTCAGCTGTGAAGAGGATAAAGAAGACCCTCCTGGACATCCACGACACCACCAGCTCCCAGGATGGCCCATCCTTTTTCTCCAAGGTATTGGGTTTCCACTAGTCACCACTAGCGTTTTGGTCTTAATTTAATGTTAGGGTTAGTCATGAGGTTAGCAGTGTGGTTAAGGTTAAGGCTAGAGTTTTAAAATCATATTTTGACACGAGAAATTGTAAAAATGGTTATGGTTTATGATTTTGTGGCTGTGGCTGTGGGAACTAGTGACAACAGGTCAAATGATTGTTGAACATTCTTGAGTCAAGTCTGTAGTGTATTAGATTGTTGCAAAATAGCTTGCCTTTTGTATATGGGCATTCTTAAAGGGACTTATTTCACATTGCTGTGTCTTATGAGCTTTTGAGAGTGCTGTGAAAAGTAGACATTTGTTATATTGTACAATACGGTTATTTTAGGTTACTGCAGTTTTTTCCTCCATGAGAATACTGTGTTCTTATTGCTTCTTATAGATTTGTATGTTGTATTTTGCATGTTTAATTATTTCTGTAATAAAAAGGACTACACATTACATCTGTAAGGCACCTCTGTATAGTTCCCTGTCTTTTCTTCTTCATGGATTCAAGAAGTACGAGTTTCCTTCCTTACTCAAGGATTTCCCTCAAATTGGCTAGTCAACCATTCTAAGTCATTGTTACTATTTTGTCAACGACAAAGGGAAGTATACACCACTAAGTACTTGTCTAGCCGACGGTGATTTGTTTTGTGTATCAGTTCCAAGGTAAATGCTCACATTACCAGTAAGCTGCCTATTACTTTGGAAAGAGGAAGGAAACAACGTTAACAGGATAGGCTGCCAATACTTCCAGGTTAATGTCTCTCGCTCCCCTGGAAGACTGTCAGTGTTTTGATAATATGTTGTGATAAGAATTTAAGAGGAAACACCAGACCTTGATGATAATATCCCCTGGGATTCAATTGAGGAAGCATGCAGTTGGTGGCTTTTCAATTTAAAAATATAAGCTAAATTCCATCCTGTCTCTAATGGGGCCATCCAAAACGCATTCAAATTGAGTTACTGATTAATGTATGTGTTGTGAATTACTATACGTTTTGGAATTGACAATATTAGATAACTACTCCCACAAGCCAAACAGACTGTTCGGGGCTTCTCCTTCTCAGGAGAAGAGCAATGACCAATAGCCTTACTGCCTATCTCCATCTACAGGGCACTATTGGTTAGACACTCATTGCACATGAACAAGTCATTCCACAAGGCATGTTTTAGGATTAAAACACTTGACCCTCAATGAAAAACTTAATTTTATCCAATTTCAGATATCTTATTATTTATCTTTGATACATTAAAAATAATAAGTACCTTTACATATTTTGCCAACTTTTTAAACAGAGCTCCAAATATTGTGCGGTCAGTTGCGAACTTGAAGGTCATGTTTGGTGCGGTCATCCACCTGAGGCGTCCCACCCTCAGCAACAGAGAAGGCAGCCGTACCAGGTTCCAGACCTGGTTTGGGACAGGTAAATCAGGTACACCTCCTGGCTTGCCTCCAGCACCTCCCGGGTCTGTGTCCGTGACAGGCCTCCCTTCCAACGCAGCAGGGCTGGCAGGTGCTCCATACTTCAACGAGATAAACATTGATCAATACATAATACTGTATATATCAAGCATGTACTCAAGCTAATCTCTATGTAATAAATCATGCAGACTTTGGAAACCCTGTGGTATACTCAGTGTTAGGAGGGGCTGTTTTACATTGTCCTAGAGCAGTCCCTCAGTATCTCACTGACTGTTATCTTGAGACTTTCAACATCGCGGCTCTCCAGCACTCTCACTTTCAGCTGTATGAGGTTCCACTGTTCAACATCAAATTCTGATTTAAAAAACGAATGTCAGAAGAATTTTGGCCCTTTTCTGTCATTACACATTCTGAGATGAACCAGCTGTATCTGATCAGGTAGAGAGAATAAATGTATAGTAACTGGTGTACAAGTCTAGCTCACCAGGCCTGAGAATATGGAGTAAAAGAGCTCGGCATCATGCGTCCTTTTGCCCACGTTAATCCCATCTCTTCACCGGCTTCCAATGGTTGCTCTGCACCAGATGTTGAAGGTACAGAAGTGCGGAGGTACAGAAAGGCTTTGTTAATCACAATCTGCAGAGAGAAGGGAAAAAATATGTATAATACAATATTCCCAACAGAACAAGAGACAAGTGTTGAGTACCTCACTACAGTTTTGTTATAAGTGCAATAGTAATGCTCTCACACCAGATGTGAACAGTAAACACACCTTATGCATGTCCTGGTCTTTGGGAAAGTTCTGGAACATTTCTTCAATCTCTTTCATTTGATTTTCCATTTGTTCATCCTCTCTTTTGAAATACTTCTTCAGGAAAATCTGGGGATCATAAAACATTGTAACATTGTCCAATTTCTCTTCATGTTTTCAATATCATTAAATAAGAAATTACAATGACAATATTAATGTGTTTCTAGGATGGTCAAGAGTGCACATTGAAAGTGGGGATTTCGTTGATTTTTAACAGAGGCTAACTGCTAATTGCTATATAATTTATTTGCAGCTGGGGGGGGGAATGCACCTGTGCGCATTTAATTGGTCTTTCCAGGAGAAACTTCAAAGCAAGAGCTTCCATCCCCTCAAGTGTTGAAATGGTTTTAACACAGTCAAAACGTGTGTCATCTCTGGAAATCGTTGGAACATACTGCCTGCAAAAGAAACATGATAATTTATAATCCTAATGATTTAATTGTATGTCATGCTCATTGTAATGAAAAAAATAATATCACTACTGATTGCAAACAGCGTAAGAAGAATAGAGAAACTCACTTGAGTTCATTGCAGATGTTGAACATCTTGAAGGAGTGCATTGTACCTGACAAGCCCATTCTTGCTTGTTTCTGAAGGTGTTTCTTTTCAACATTGACATACCTGCAAAGTTTAGCACATTAATTCAACATTGTGCCTAGTCAAACAGTTATAGACCATGAAACAGTTGTGGTACTAAGAAAAAGCGAGACCTACCTTTTTATGAAGTCCTGTAGCTCTTGCCAACAGACTATATGTGCCATGAGCATCAGAGTTTGGCTCATCATCTTTGCTCTTTGGAGCACAGAATTGATGCACTACGCAGAGGAAGAAAAGAGACATGGAGAGAAATGTCTTAGTATAGACTTATAGTGATACACGGTACATTCTCTGTGCACATCCAAGCTGGTTGAAGTACCGGAATGACATCCTGATGCAGGTGGATGAAGGCATCTTTCCCAGACACATACACCTCTCTACCTGACTATTCATTATGAAGGATCCTCCTCAGTGTTGTAGAGCTGTCTTCCTACAGTGGGTCAGAAAGAAAGAGAGAGAGACTCAGGAGGTGTACTGATAGACCGAAATGAGTTAAATATTATATTCACAGGAACTGCTTGGATTATTATCACAAATATATGTTTAAAACTCGATACATGTTAGAAATCTAACCCTCAAGAAGTAGGACACCTGTACTGATTTGTTAGTTTTGAGATGACATTAACGATCCTATACGTGATTCACCTGCACAGTGGCCAGTAGTTGCCTCTCAGCCTGTGGGAACCAGTCTGTCAGAAGGAGAAGGTCAACTGCTTGGAGAGCCTCATTCCAGAGGTCAGGGTATCCTAGCAGCTCCTGACTGGAAAAATAACCCAAAACATGTAATTGTTAGACTGAGTACCTGTGTAGAACACAGTAAAGACCTCCTTTATTCTACTAGGTAAGACAGTTAAGAACAAATTCTTATTTCCAATGACAGCCAACCGGTGAACTGCCTTGTTCAGGGGCAGAACAACAGATGCTTACCTTGTCAGCTCAGGGATTTGATCCAGCAACATTTTGGTTACTGGCCCAACACTCTAACCACTAGGCACAAGGCTACCTGCTGCCCCATTGTGTCAACAAGCTGGAAGATCCGGTGTAGACAGTCAAACGTACACAGATGATAGCAAGCAATCAAATGCCTCAGCATAGTTGAGCTCCCCCAGCATAGTTATCTGCACCTCCTTTAGGTAGCACTCCAGTTGATTCATTGTGTCCTCTGCTGGCAGTTTAGTGAAGTGTTTGTCCACAGACGCCTCCATGTGGTGAAAGTACCTTTATTATACCGTACGTGTACTCTAAGTCGATTCAATGTAAATTGAATACTGATTGTTTTGGTCATAATACATTACATTACAATAATGAATTGATCCCAAGCAATGTAGACATATCTTCTTACTTTTGGAACAAACATGATGAATGACAAACAATAGGTAGACCATAGTAAGAATCTGGATCTCACCATCTGCAGGTAGTGTACTGTTCCTCATCAGAGGACTCTCATCCTTCCTCCTTACTTTTTTCTGTTCATCAAGATTCCTCTCTTCATGGTTCTCTTTTGGGTTGATTGTCTGACACACCGATTGCCACAAAAAGTACCAATGTTGAACTCAACTGGTCCTCAGTCAGAATCCAAGTAGGTAGATATTAGGATGTAATATCTTGAGGGGATGGAGCAGGTGCATGTACAGTAGTACAGATGAGGAATACTGGAAGTCACAGTTTGTCAACCAACCACCAATGTCCATACAAGAGGCTGTCTGCCGAACTATGTACAGTAGACTGGAGCAGGGAATTCCCCCCTTTTCCCATTAGTGACACTCCACAGTCATGGTGTTGCTATCAGTTTCTGTGGCTGCATTGTATTGGATGCCTGCCTATATAACATTTAATTTTGTAACAATATACTCATTGTGAGGACTGTTTTTTTAACGATAATCCTGTTAATAGTTAATAGGACTAACTGATGAAAGGACACAATACATTTAAAATGTGTTTGAAAGATAAACATGCTGGAGGTTATTTAACTAGGCAAATCAGTTAAGAACAAACACTTATTTACAACAACGGCCTACCCTGGCAACACTGGGCCAATTGTACACCACCCTATTGTACTCCCAATCACAGTCAGATGTGATACAGCTTGGATTCAAACCAGATACTTTAGTGACAACTCTTGCACTGAGATACAGTGCCTTAGACCACTGCGCCACACAGGAGCCTATTACAGTGTAGAACTTTCCTATATGGGTGAACACGGTCTACCCTTTTGAATTTTCCCAAACTTTCCTAGGTCTGGAAAATATTCAAGGAGTGGGGGAATAGTTACAACTGCTCTACCTGGTTGTTTCAGTCCACATTCATACAACTAAATTCCCCAAACATTCCTCCTGGGATTATTGCTATCCACTCATAACTGGCCCTGACATGCTGGTGGCCTGGTTTCATAGAGAGAAAAAAAGAAGAGGAAAAGTTAATATATTTGTCTCTGCCACAGTAGAAATATATTGATTGACTGTGAAATATAGTACCAAACCAAAGGCTGTTTGTTTTACAACAGCTAACCAGAGATGGTGTTGGCAGTGGGTGTGGTAGTGGTTGTGTATCAGGATAAAGGTAATTTTCCCAAGTGAGCTCAAAACTTTTCCTTTTTGTTAGCATGACAATCATGATTATTCAAAGCTGAACTAATGATGATGCAATACTTTTATCAGTACCAGAGAGGAAGAGTGAAGCCATATGGCTATCTTTGTCCAGCCTGGTCTCATAGACTAGACGTAACATAGTAAATGTAAATCGGAAGATCTTAAATTAGTATAATATGTTATGTTTGGTATGGTTACATAAGACATAAGGTTACTTATGGCAAAAACTAAAGTAGGGTGATTGGTCGGGGGGATGGGTAGACGTTTAGCAATTTTGCAACCACTTACTGCTTTTTAGCTACTTTGCAATTACTTAGCATGTTAGCTAACCCTTCCCCTAACCTTAACCTTGATCCTTTAACCTAACTCCTAACCCTAACTTTAACTCATAGCCTAGCTAAATTGGAATTCGTAACATATCATACATTTAGCAAATGCGTAATATATTGTACGAATTGCAATTTGTACACAAATTGCAATTCGCAACATATCTTACAAATTGGAATTTGTAACATATCATACTAATTGTATTGTCCATGTTTACTATGTTACATCTATCCGTCAGTACTAATCAGAAGGGAACATGCTTTTGAGGGCACTGAGCAATACATATTTGGGTTGGAGGACTGCAGGGAGTGATATGAGTGAGGGCCTTTCATCTGTGTGTAAATATAGAGAAATCTGGTGAAATCAACAGTTTTGTCATCATTATGACTGCCAGTGGCACCATAATGTACAAATACATGTAGAACAATTAATCAGAGAAGGTGAATTTGTCCAATGGGTGATAGGGGAGGACAGGGGTAACCAAAAAATCGTGCAGACAGTTCACGCAAAAACTGGTTTAGAAACTGGTTCACGTTTTGGAAGCGCATGAAGCGAGAGGGTGGATGGTGGTTGGAAGAGCGTGCTTGTTTGAAATGGAAAAGCGTTGCGGTAGCTTTTGATAAAGAAGAACATCAAGATGAAGTAGCTGCATTATAAGTGGGATACACTGTTGAGTGCTACATTCCGAGGGGTTCGTGCTGATTGTACGAAGATTGTGACAGCCAATTAAATGGCGTCCTTTGAGAAGGCAAGAACACGATGTATGTCAGGAGAAGTGCAGTATCATCATAAGGAGACGTATAATTGGAATACGGAGGAATGGATGGAAAAAGAGAGGCAGAGGAGGTCTAAGAGAGAGAGGGAGGAGGAGGGTGAGCTTGAGTCGGTTAAAAATGGCAGAAAAAAGGGAGATGGTTTGTCATCGGGATGGGGCCACAGTGTCTCCCGACCCCTCCTGTCTCAGCCTCCAGTATTTATACTGCAGTAGTTTATGTGTCGGGGGGCTAGGGTCAGTCTGTTATATCTGGAGTCTTTCTCCTGTGTTATCCGGTGTCCTGTGTGAATTTAAGTATGCTCTCTCTAATTCTCTCTCCTTTCTTTCTTTCTTTCTTTCTCTCTTTCTCGGAGGACCTAGAGCCCTAGGACCATGCCTCAGGACTACCTGACCTGATGACTCCTTGCTGTCCCCAGTCCACCTGGCCGTGCTGCTGCTCCAGTTTCAACTGTTCTGCCTGCGGCTATGGAATCCTGACCTGTTCACCGGACGTGCTACCTGTCCCAGAACTGCTGTTTTCAACTCTCTTGAGACAGCAGGAGCGGTCGAGATACTCTGAATGTGATCGACTACGAAAAGCCAACTGACATTTACTCCTGAGGTGCTGATCTGTTGCACCCTCTACAACCAATGTGATGATTATTATTTGACCCTGTTCGTCATCTATGAATATTTGAACATCTTGACCATGTTCTGTTATAATCTCCACCCGGCACAGCCAGAAGAGGACTGGCCACCCCTCATAGCCTGGTTTCTCTCTAGGTTTCTACACCTGCATTGCACCTGCATTGCTTGCTGTTTGGGGTTTTAGGCTGGGTTTCTGTACAGCACTTTGAGATATCAGCTGATGTAAGAAGGGCTTTATAAATAAATAAATAGATTTGATTAAAGAAGAATGGTAGAAAAATGTAAGCAGATTGAGCTGAAGACTGGAGAATAAATTAAAGTGAATGAGGACGAAGTATCGGAGGTGGTAGGTGTGGTGAAGTTCCTGGAGCCTGAGGCTTGCACCGAGGGTCAGTATAAAGATGAGTCTGTGAAAGTAAAACTAAAGGTTTGGGAAAAAGTGGACCATTGCCTTTTGGCTGATCCATTTGTGATTTCAGGGTGGGTGAAAACAGAGTTGGGTGCTGTGGAATCGGTGAGGGTAACCAGAAGTGGTCTTGTGATAAGTGTTTGTGTTTCTGCTGGTCAGAGGGAGAAGGCGCTCCGTGTTAAACAAATGGGGGGCAAGAAATGTGATTTGTTTTGCTCACAAGAAAAGGGCACTATTGAAAGGAGTGATTACTGGCGTAGCTGTAAATGTTGACCAACTGAACGGGAAGATTCCCAGCGTTTGTGATGCTCATCATTTAGTGCGACACAGACAGGGTGGGGTGAGTGGTGAAACAGAAGAGTCATTGTCTGTTCTTTTGAGTTTTGATGTTGATTCTTTGCCTGACAAAGGGATGTTAGGATATATAAGTTATCCTGTACAAGCTTTTGTGCCGAATACATTACGTTGTTACAGGTGTCAAACTTATGGGCATGTGACAGCAGTGTGTAGGTGGGAGATTCCTAGGTGTGAGAAGTGTGCATAAGGGCATGAGACAAAGGAATGTGTAGCATTGGGAAAGTAGTGGTATGTGTTAATTGTAGGGGTGTCCATGGGGCTGGAGATCAGACATTTCCCGTGCGAGAGGCAGGTTGAGGTTTCCAGGGTTAGTATAGTGCAGAAGTTTTCATATGTGGAGGAAGTGAAGAAAGTAGAGGAAGATGGGTCAAGGGGGAGGGATCCTAAGAAGAGTGGTGTGAGTAGTAGATTTGTACCAGTACAGAAGGATAGGCCAACAAGTAATATATGTTTCAGTAAGATTGGATTTTTAGCATTTATAGCAATGGTTATCAACTGTACTGCAAGGTTGGAACGTAAGTTGCAGAAAATTGAGGTTGTAGTGTCAGCTGCAGAGAGGTATTTGGGTGTTCGAGACTTGACATCATACGAGTTCCTGGGTGTGTTAAGTGGTGCTGTCCCATCCTTTCAGCTTGTTGACCTGAGGTAGGACTAAATAGATTTAAATAGTGGATTAGGGGGGTGTCCTTTTTTGTGCGTACATTGTTAACTTAGATGTTAGGGTTATTTGTTTATTTATTTCTTCAAGCAAAGTATAAGGGAGTTGTACTACAGTCTAGTAGTAGGTGGCGGTAATGCAACATTTATTGAGTGCCAACCGCTGTTAAACTTAATCGAAGAAGAAGTTCACGTTTTGGCTACAGAATAATCATCCTGTCTGAGAGAACGTTCGAGAGGTACCGAATCAATTTTACTATCGTCCATCTGATAGTTAGGTGTCTAGCTAGCTAACTAATAATTGTTGTATGATATGTCTGGGTTGAGTCCATGTTGTATTTAGCCAAAGCTAGTTAGCTAACGGCAACATACAAAAAGCTAGCTATCTAACGTTAGCGCGAGTGTATTAAAACGTGTTTAGCTAGCTAACGTTAGTCGCTGTATCGAACTAGTTTCTGCTGACTAACTAATTTTTGTTTTTTCTTAGACACCCCAACTCTGACGGCGTCACGAATATTAACACAACAGGGGAAAGAATCTGCTAGATCGTTTATCACCTCCGAAATTCTGCCACCTTGCACCATTGAATTACAATCCCAGCAACACACACCAGCTATTGGCAGCAGCAGTACTAGGCAACACTTCACTGTGCCTCTTGGACGACCATCGTTGTTTATGTCTTTGTTTTACGAAAACGGTGAGTGCATAACGACCAGCTATAGAAATATGCAGCTGTCGTAAATATATACGCTTTGTTTTTGTTGTATGTATATTTCGATGTAGCTACTTTTTTCTAGTGAAATTCGTGGCGTAGTTATGTCTCGGCTAAATAAGAATATCAAAATGGCGTCTCCCATCACTCGTGCCATCTGATACATCATGACGCACTCTGCAGCGCAAACTTCCCTTGATTCATCAGTCTGGCTTCCCGGTTGCTAATCAACCCGATCTTTGTATTTCGAAGTGAAAGATATGCATACATGTGTTAACGTTAGACACGTTTGCTCACGGCAAAGCGAGATCAGTTGGCTATCTGTTAGCTAGTGCATACGTTTTCGTACTGGTCCCCTGTGGGAATCGAACTCAACACAGGCGTTGCAAGCGCCACCAACTGAGCCACACGGGGTCTCGTCTCGTAATTGAGTTTAACAATGTCCGTGGCGACATTTCACAAGAGCCACAATAACTTTTGACACATTGGGTAGCTAGCTACATACCCAACAACTATACGTACAGGTTGTAACTAAAATGTCAAGTCAGATAATTATTAGGCTACTTAGGTATACAATAAAAGCCATTGCCATCAAGGAAGTTATCAGTCTGTGGAACTAGAGTTGATGTCCATGCCTTTCTCCCCTCTTTTCAGAGCTGTTGCGCAGCTGTTGGAACCTGTGTGGAGGAAACCTAGTCTACGATCAAGGCGCTTGCGGCCACAGTGGCAAACTATTTTTCATGTCAGAGACTGAGCACGCTTGCAGTCGTTTATGTCATCCCCTCTTTTCCAGACAGAAGATCCCAAAAAATCCCCATTCAAGATCTTTTTATCTTACTGATAGTGCTAGTAGCCAGTCAAAATGTCAGTCAACGTCAACCGCAGCGTGGCAGACCAGTTCTATCGCTACAAGATGCCCCGTCTGATTGCTAAGGTGATTATCTGGTATAATCTTGTCATGATCCTGCCAGGAAAATAGCATTGTCATTCAACATTCTTGATATTTGCATGCTTGGTCAGTTGTATGTTTTCCAATGAAATGTGCATGACTCAATGGTGGTCCATTTGCAAAAGGATTCTGTCAAGTTATTTATGGTTTTTGTGGTTTGATTTGTGTCCAGGTTGAGGGCAAGGGAAATGGAATCAAGACGGTCATTGTCAACATGACTGATGTTGCAAAGGCACTGAGTCGGCCTCCAACATGTAAGTTGACTTCCCCACCACCATAGTGTTGATTCTAGAATTATTATGTTGACTCGCACAATACGTTACCTTCACTAAATGTTAGGTATCTGTTGTGTGCATAACCATCCATTAGCTGAATGTTGATTGCAACTCATATCCTCTTTGCAGATCCGACCAAGTTTTTTGGTTGTGAGCTTGGTGCGCAGACCCAGTTTGATGCAAAGAATGACCGCTTCATCGTCAATGGATCCCATGAGGCGAACAAGTTGCAGGACATGCTTGACATATTTATCCGTAAATTTGTGCTGTGTCCTGAGTGTGATAATCCTGAAACCGATTTGGTAAATATTTGATGAACATATTTGTCCTCTGTGGTGGGTGTTTGAGTAGTGTTGTCAAGAGTGGGACAGGAATTAAATGTGTTGAGTGCATTTATATGTGGGACTTTGCAAAAGAATGTGACTTTTTTTATATATCAAAGCCACAGATGTTGGTCAGTTATTTTCCTGTTAGTGTTTCTTCCTTTTTTTAAATCATGTCTTTTAATTCACTCCCGGTGTAGTGCGTTATGACCTTCCTGAGGCGTGTAGATATAATAAAGACTTGGTTTTATGTAGATTTATTTGACATCCTGCCAACCTTGACTTGTGCTACATCTGCCTTTGTGGGTCCTGCTTGTGCTACATCTGCCTTTGTGGGATCGAGTGGCTTTTTCTCCTGCAATGCAGTTATGGTCTGTTTTGGGTATGTGATTGCTTGTCTATTATGGGTGGTATAAAGAGTGATTATGTTAATAGGTTGGTTGACCTTTCATTGCAGCATATCAATCCTAAGAAACAAACCATTGGTAACTCCTGTAAGGCCTGTGGGTACCGTGGCATGTTAGACACTCGACACAAGCTCTGCACGTTTATCCTCAAAAACCCACCAGGTAAGTACACAATAAGAATTTGCCCATGACTGGTTTGTTTTTCTTATCTTAAAGTCAAGTCTGATATGTGGCCTGTTGAGTGACAAAGCGCCAATGGCTTTTCTCAACAGAAAATGAACCTGGATCTGTGAAGGAGAAAAAAGAGAAGAAGAACCGTAAGAAGGACAAGGAAAATGGCTCTGGCAGCGGAGAGGCTGGGAACCATAATGACATAGATGCCCCTGTTGTCGTGGTGAGTATTCTCATTAATGTATGCAAGCCATGTCAGTTTAAGTTCTTAATGCTAGTGGTTGAATAGGGGGAACCAACCTCCATCACCCCCCTCCAAGCTATTATTGTTCTGAAGGACTAGTCTGTCAGTAACCCAAGCCTGTCTGTCTAGCAGCTATTGATCCCTTGAGAACGTGTTTTGTGTATCAGGACGGTGATGATGATGACGAGGATTGGGCAGAGGAGACCACGGAGGAGGCACAGAGAAGAAGAATGGAGGAGATCAGTGCCCATGCCAAAAACCTGACCCTCAGTGAGGACCTGGAGAAGACCCTGGAGGAGAGGGTCAACATATTCTATAACTTTGTCAAAGTAAGTTGTGCCTGAAATCAATTATGAAAGACAATTAAAGTCAGTGATCCATTGTGAAAATTTCTCATTGATATAGGGGTACAATGAGTGAATGTTTTATGATGGTGACCTAGAAGTTTTGACTGGCCATAAATATTTTTTTTCCTATTCAACACAGCAATCTTTGCTTCTTAGGGGCTATTTTGAAAATCATGTTAAAAGCTTTCTCTGGTTATTTTTTCCAGCAAAAAAGGGAGGATGGCGCTATTGATGCAGCAGATAAGGAGATCTTGGCAGAGGCAGAGCGTCTGGATGTGACGGCCATGGGACCGCTGATCCTGAGCGAACTACTGTTCGACGAAAACATCCGTGACCAGATAAAGAAATACAAGCGCCATTTCCTTCGCGTGAGTCTTCAAACCCCCATTGTTACAGTTGACCTCAGTCATAACCTCTTACCACTGTGGTAATGTGTTCAAGAGGGGACAAAGTTGACCAAAACCTTGCCAAATTGATTGTGGTTTTGTTACTTTTTGTCTTTAGTTCTGTGTAAATAATAAGAAGGCCCAGAAATACCTCCTGGGAGGATTTGAGTGCCTGGTAAAGCTGCACCAAGCCCAGCTGCTGTCCCGTGTGCCTGTCATACTCAAAGACCTGTATGATGCTGATCTAGTGGAGGAGGATGTAATACTGTCCTGGGCAGAGAAGGTGTGTGTGGTTAAACCTGTACATGCTCTAACACACGGTTCAATACAGCTGCATGTCAGACTGATCACCCTAATACCTAGTTTCTTGTAAAATATAACTTTTTGTCATTAAAATTTGTCATTGCTAATTACTTTATATATTTCAGGTGTCTAAGAAATATGTCTCTAAGGAACTTGCCAAAGAGATCCATGTGAAGGCAGCTCCTTTCATCAAGTGGCTGAAGGAGGCGGAGGAAGAGAGCGAGGGCAGTGAGGAAGAAGAGGCAGAGGATGAAAATGTGGAGGTACTGGTCAGACTGTCCACTGATATATTTTCATAGCTTGCACAGTTTATACTTTGTGGTTTGAGTTGGGCTACTAGGATATGCTTAGTGTACACCGGCCATACCCTGATGACGCTGGGCCAATTGTGCGCCGCCCTATGGGACTCCCAATCACGGCCGGTTGTGATACAGTCTGGATTCAAACCAGGGTGTCTGTAGTGATGCCTCTAGCACTGTAATGCAGTGCCTTAGACCGCTGCGCCACTCGACTGACGAGTGGCTGAGAGAGATTTCTGATTGTTAGACTTCAGTGTGGCTTTTGACATTAACGATCGTAGTCTGCTGATGGGGGAAAAACACAAGTTTTGGCTTTACAACCCCTGCTATATTGTGGATAGATATTTTCTTGTAACAGAACAGAGGGTGTTCTTTAATGGAAGCCTCCAACATAATCCAGGTAGAATCAGGAATTCCCCTGGGTAGCTGTCCAGAACTCTTACTTTTTAATATCTTTACTAACGACATGCCACGGGCCTTGAGTAAAGCCGGTGTGTATATGTGTGCGGATGACTCAACACTTTACACGTCAGCTACTACAGTGACTGAAATGACTGCAACACTCAACAAAGAGCTACAGTTAGTTTCAGAGTGGGTGGCAAGGAATAAGTTAGCCCTAAATATTTCCAAAACTAAAAGCATTGTATTTGGGACAAAACATTCACAACTCTAAACCGCAACTATTTCTTGCAATAAATGTAGAAATTGAGCAAGTTGACTGTCATGGTCAAAACATGTTGATACAACAGTAGGTAAAATAGGGAGAAGTCTGTCCATAATAAAGTGCTACTATGCCTTTCTAACAACTATCAACAAGGCAGGGCCTACAGGCTCTAGTTTCGTCACACCTGGACTACTGTTCAGTCGTGTGGTCAGGTGCCACAGAGGGACCTCGTAAAATTACAATTGGTTCAGAACAAGGCACCATGGCTGGCCCTTAAATGTACACTGAGCGTTAACATTAATATGCATGTAAAGCTCAGTGGTGGTGAGATTGACTTCATCACTACTTGTTTTTGTAAGAAGTGTTGACATGTTGAATGCACCGAGCTGTCTGTCTAAACTACTAGCACACAGCTCGGACATCCATGCATACCCAACAAGATATGCCACCAAAGGTCTCTTCACAATCCCCAAGTCAAGAACAGACTATGGAAGGCGCACAGTCCTACATAAGCCATGGCTACATGGAACTCTATTCCACATCAGATAAAATTAAATTATAATTACCGAGTGGCGCAGCGGTCTAAGGCGTCGCTACAGACCCGGGTTCAATCCCAGGCTGTGCCACTACTGACCGTGACCGGGAGACCTGTGAGGCGGTGCACAAGTGGCCTAGCGTCGACAAGTTTAGGAAGGGTTTGGCTGGCCGGGATTTCATTTTCCCATTGTGCTCTAGTGACTTCTTGTGGCGGGCCGGGCACCTGCAAGCTGACTTTGATCGCCAGCTGGACGGTGTTTCATCAGACACATTGGTGCGGCTGGCTTCCGGGTTAAGCAAGCAGTGTGTCAAGAAGCAGTGCGGCTTGGCAGGGTCGTGTTTCGGAGGACACATGGCTCTCGACCTTTGCCTGTCCTGAGTCTGTACGGGAGTTGCAGCGATGGGACACGACTAACTACCATTTTGGATATCACAAAATTGTGGAGATAAAGGTTTGTTTTGACGCTTGTATAATGCACAAATAAACGCTCTTATTTTCCATCCTGCTCTCTCAGGTTGTATATGATTCTTCTGCTCGGGAACTGAAAGTGGAGACCGTAAAACCGGACAAGCCTGACGAGGAAGAGGACTACTTTGATATTGATGCAATTTAAACAAGGAGGCCATTTTGAGAAGTTGTAGTTTTGAATCACATTTTCTCATCCTGCCAAATTGCCAGCCCTACTCTCCTTTTCCCATAACCTCACTGCTTTTGTTAACATAGCGCTATTAGTCACTGCACATTAACTCTGTAATTTTGAGACATTTGATTTATGCGATATTGGTGTATTTGGGGGATTTACTTGACTGCACATTAATTTTTGTAGTTTTTCTGTTGTATTTTTTTCCAGTCATTAAATAATGTTTTGTTTATCCACAACTGTTACATTTTTTTTTTCAATTTAGTCACAGATAAACAACCTTCGGTTAATTGTTAATGGGATTCTTGAACTTGTCTGAGATAAGTGGTGTATGTGTAAACTACATGCCAACTAGGGATGTCACTAAACACTGCATTGGTATTCCCTCCTTGACAAGTCAGCATTGCCATCTCGGCAGATATTGAATACAAAACTGTTTTGAGAAAGGAGAGCACAGAAAACACTGGACTCCTTATCCCAGTTGTTTTCAGTATATTGTATATTGCAACAGCCCATCCAGTCTTAACAAAGCTAATTTTGGAAGCATGAGCCCTGACTCATGGTTTCTGTAGGTAAGGCATAAACTTTAATTTCAATCTGTCATTGTGAATCACTGAGCAGTGATAGTGCTACCATCACTGTCTACTGAGCGCCAAGGGGTCGCTTGTTTCCTCACATCTGTCATTAGACAGTAGTGATCTGAGGCAGTGATGGCATTCCGGACCAAGTATTTTCGGTGAGCTGCATCCTTTGGCTCCCAAACTGCTCTTCGATTAATTGCTTGAAAATAGCCTAAGAACCAGGGGGAAATGTGCACATAAAACCAAAAAATGCGTCTACCATTGTCAGGTCGTGATATGCACGTTGAAATAAATTTTTACCTGGACAATTTTTGATCGCCTTCATTTGTTTGCCAAATGAACTAGATTGACGTGCTCACTTTGTTTCTGCAATGAATCCTCTTCAGAGAATGATTTTGTAATTTATTTGCAGATTATCGTTTTGACGCTTAAAAAAGCAGTAGCAGTACGCAAATCGGGGAGCCAAATAAAATGCCCTTTAGCCGATGCGATTCGGTTCCTAACGTTCGCCAAAAAGAGCCGTTCGCGAACGACCCATCACTATCAGACAGGATTTGGGCCGATCCAACAGAGCCCGTGAGTGGTAGCCATTTTGCTCCCACCTAAAACACTAGTTTCATTCGGAATCGAAGATGGAAGAAATAGAACCGACAGCAAGAACAAAATCTCAACAATTCTGAAACCCAGGAATACAGACTGATATCAAGGCACACACGGATATCACAACAAAATTGCGATTTTGGGAGCGGTGACATCTGAACCATCCGCAGTCCACTGAGTAGCCTAGATTGGAGTCGATCAGCCTCAGTTTAGTTCAATTTAACAGCTAATGTACTGTATTTTTTGCAATGAAAAATAGTTAACATACTTAATTCTGAACAAAAAGAACGATAGGGCGAATGCCCTGCTGCCGAAGAGCATTATAGGGAAATACATGTCATTCAATTGTCTGAGTCTTCGGGACATCTTGAGACACATTTGGATTGGGATGGACCGATGTTGAGACAGTTGCCGAATTCATGGTATGTGTCCAAATGCAAGAATACAATCGCCTCCCCTCGTATTGCCAAAGGAGGTGCAGAATATAGGGAAATAGACAACATTTCAACGAGAAAATGTCAACAAAAACTCCTCTACCTACAGTCAATGAGAAAGAGACGGAGAGCGTAAGTAAACTGTTATTATTAGCCAGTTAGAGGTGTGTTGTCTCTGACAATAGAAAGTAGGCCTAACCACGAAACTATTTCTCTTACATTGTATCATATGGTTTTACATACTGGTTACATTGTATCTGAGTGTTCGATACATTGTGTCACGCGGGAGACAGGCATATGTTCGGAACAAACAAAATCCTCTACCGTGCACGCCCTGGCTGTAATCTTATGTTACCTGATGTCACGCCAATATAGCCTACTCATTTGTATCTCCATCCAAACAACCTTACCTGTTTGACTAGGTTCTGACTGGTTTTCAAGTTCAATTGCTTGCTATCAATGATATAGGCTTACACTGATATTTCCCACCACTTTAGTTCAATGACAATCGTCTGACAGTTTTCATTCTTGCTCAAGAGTATCCGGCAAGCAATGAAAAGACACCCCATCAGTGTAGGAAGTAAGGACATTTTAATAAAAATCTCAGTAGGCTCCCAGTAATTTTAATTTAGCCAAATGAGGATGATGCCTCTCTTGGAATGTATTTTTGTTAAGTAGTTGTATCTAGATGCTCTAATACTCTGTATCCTGTCATCCATTCTGGTTCATAAGAAAGGAATATTATATTGAAACATATTCCCAGGGTATATATCTATTTTTAAAGTGAGACCTACATAATGCAGTTTATAAGAGGTGAATTGTTCTCACATTTAGATAGGTTGTTAGTGGATCACAACAGAAAATAAAACATCCCTGGCATTCCAGGGTAGCCTAGTGGTTAGAGCGTTGGACTAGTAAGCGAAAGGTTGCAAGTTCAAATCCCCGAGCTGACAAGGTACAAATCTGTCGTTCTGCCCCTGAACAGGCAGTTAACCCACTGTCCCACTGTTCCTGTCATTGAAAATAAGAATTTGTTCTTAACTGACTTGCCGAGTTAAGTAAAGGTAAAATAAAAAAATAAACAATTCCCTGCTAGTGATAACAGCACTGTAACCCAGTGTTATAGTTGGCTATACTGGAAGTCTAGCCTTGTCCAACAGACTGAGGAGCGCAGCGTTCTGTCTGGTTTACGAGACCTTTGGACATCTGCTAAATCTAATGCATTCTTACTGGTAACATCCTGATCAATGCAAACATCAAAATCATTTTAATCTATGTTTTTCCTTTTCATCCAGTTCAGCGCTGTACATCTTTCCCACAACTCCAACTGTCTGTGGTGTAGCTGTGCGGCCAAGTTACCACTGATGCTCAGGTTAGGGGTGGGGTTGTCAGGGCGGAGTTAGAGAACAGAGCAGGCCCTGCTAATGGAGCTGGCCTGGGTTGGAGTCGATACTGACCCATAGAAAAGTATCTATCTGATTTTGGGGTGGGCTGTTGTGGGCTTTTAACCAGGGTCAGAACATCAGTATTCTGTACATACACTTGATATTCAGGCTGCATTAGTCAGTCACCTACACTAACCTTTCTCTACCCGCTTGGTTAGCTTGATTATAATCTGTTCAGTAAAGATTTAATTAATAGGAGAGTTGTTTTGGAACCTTACAGTGGATGGAATCCCAAGCATGAGCCACTGCTAGTGCAGAGATGTTCCACTCCTTTATCTGTCTGTCCGCCCTTGAGTCCATCCACAGCGCGCTGTTCTACTCACGTCTGTCTGTGTATGTCCACAGCATACGTCTCACAGCAATGGGCGCCAGGAGGTCACCGCTCGCTCTGTCCGCTCAGGGGTCCGCACCCGGAACTCTGGTGCCGACGAGCAGCCTCATGTGGGGAACTACCGACTCCTGAAGACCATTGGGAAGGGCAACTTCGCCAAGGTCAAGCTGGCCCGTCACATCCTCACTGGCAGAGAGGTGAGAGGAGAGACTAGGCCTGCAGCAGGACAGGCTGCTGTAGCCCCTTTCTGGTTTACCTAGCTTCACTAGTCTATTCTTTCCCCTCTCAATAGCATTGTTCTTGTGCAAATAGGAATTGTATCTTGTTCATAAGTGGGGGACATAAAAATAAAAGATAAGTCATGTGTGTGCTGTGTTGATCCCAGTGAAGGGTCCTCAGAGCATAATTGTTTACACACTTTGTTTTTGCTCTCTCCTCAGGTGGCGATAAAGATTATCGATAAGACACAACTGAACCCAAACAGCCTTCAAAAGGTAAGGATCCTCCCTGTGTGGCTGTGATTCCCAGTACACTTATTGAGGTTGTGTGGCAAACTATATCATTTTTTATCGTGGCTGTGTAACCACTGACCTGTGTAGTTTTGGCCCTGTGCCCTGGTGGTGGTTTTTGCCAGTCAGAGGGCATTATTGATATGACTGATGTGCTGCATCAGGCAGGGTTTGACAGACAGACAGAGCATGACCAGGGCTTACCCAGGGTGCTGGGGTGGTCGTTGGTATTCTGCCTGCCCCACTGAGACTCAGAATAAGCATCTCTCTCACTCGCTGCTTAGCTGTAGTTTCCATCTGTTTTTCCAAAGCACCATTGATTCGGTGCTTTGTATTTAAAGACAGGTCCTTTGACATAGGCTGTGCTAAGTCAACAGAAACTCTGAGTAGGGCCCTATAAAATCAGCGTTGTGGACAGAATCACGGAATCCAGACATTAAAATGGAATTCAACAATGTAAAAAATGTATTGAACTTCAGTAGGAAATCAACCACTGAACAAAAATATAAACTCAACATGCAGCAATTTCAAAGATTTTCCTGAGTAACAGTTCATATAAGGAAATCAGTAAATTTAAAGAAATTAATTAGGCCCTAATCTGTGGATTTCACATGACAGGGCAGGGGCACAGCTATTGATTCGCCTGGGAGAGCATAGGCCCACTCACTGGGGAGCCAGGCACAGCCAATCAGAATGAGTTTCCCCATAAAACGGGCTTTATTACAGACAGAAATACTTTTCATCAACCCACCCCTCCTCCGACATCCCGCAGGTGAAGAAGCCGGATGTGGAGGTCCTGGGCAATGCGGTGGACATTCCTGCAGTCAGTATGCCAATTGCACACTCCCTCAAAACTTGGGACATCTGTGGAATTGTGTTGTGTGACAAAACTGCACATTTTAAAGTGGCCTTTTATTGTCCCCAGCACAAGGTGCACCTGTGTAATGATCATGCTGTTTAATCAGCTCCTTGCTTATGCCCCACCTGTCAGGTGGATGGATTATATTGGCAAAGGAGAAATGTAAACACATTTGTGCCCATAATTTGAGATAAATAAGCTTTTTGTGCGTATGGAACATTTCTGTGAATATTCTTTTCTTTTTCTTTTAGCTCATGAAACATGGGATGAACACTTCACGTGTTGCGTTTATATTTTTATTCAGTATAAATATATTGAATTTATTCTAAATTTCATTAATTTGCCCATGTTAGTAATAAGACAAAATGCATCAGTGATTCGTCTTTGTCCTGCAACTTTTTGAAACAGCACAGGAATGCCCCTGTGTGTGTGTGTGTATATATATTTCTACATTTTTTTAATGATGCTAATGATGACCTTCTGGTAGAGATAGAAAGTCTTTCCCAAAAACCTTCTCAATGACATGCTAACTACAAAGTGGCCTATCCCTACCTGGCAGAATGATATGATTATTTGCATCAATCCAATGGCCGTTTGTTTTGCAAACTGCAACCACATGAGCGCTACAGAAACATCATTAACCAAACAATGGTCACTGGCTGGTGCGTACTTGAAATAAAGGGTAACTACACCAAAATATCTAAATTTCGTAGATTTTTCCAGACCTCAAAAGTGGTCTCCTGATGTGGTTTAAGCATTTTTGTGGACTTAGTAGAACATCCAATTTTGTTGAAAACCTGGAAAAACAAAACAGAGAACAGGAACGTGCAAAGATTACAAAAATCTCTTACAATGGCGCCAGAGGGGATGGCTGCCGTTTTACGGGCTTCTAACCAACTGTTATTTTTTTATATTTTTTTGCATTTGTAACTTATTTTGTACATAATGCTGCTACCATCTCGTATGAACAAAAATAGCTTATGGATATCAGAACAGCCATTACTCACCCAATGTGAAGGATAAAATGTTTCTCCGAGACCAGGCCCAAATCCCTGTCATTCGTGTGAAGAAAATACGGAAATACAGGGGGTGGCGATCAAGGTGCCTTGTTAGAATTTGTCGGCAATTGGGTAACCCACCTCTACCATCCGTTCTATTGGCCAACATACAATCACTGGAAAATAAACTGGATATTCGTTCGCGACTATCCTACCAACTGGACATTAAAAACTATAATATCATGTTTCACCAAGTCGTGGCTAAACGGCGACACGGATAATATACATCAGTTAGTGCATCAATGATTGATTTGCACTTTTCACACAAAAGTACGTTCATCTCTAGGAGACAGAATGTGTCTCCTTCCTGAGCGGTATGACAGCAGCATTGTCCCATGGTGTTTGTACAGATGAACGTGGCACCTTCAGGCATTTGGAAATTACTCCTAAGGATGAACCAGAGTTGTGGAGGTCTACAATTTTATTTCTGAGGTCTTGGCTGATTTCTTTTGATTTTCCCATGATGTCAAGCAAAGATGCACTGAGTTTGAAGATTGGCCTTGAAATACATTCACAGGTACACCTCCAATTGACTCAAATTATGTCAATTAGCCAATCAGAAGCTTTTAAAGCCATGGCATCATTATCTGGAATCTTCCAAGCTGTTTAAAGGCACAGTCAACTTAGTGTATGTAAACTTCTGACCCACTGGAAATGTGATACAGTGAGTCTCCGTAAACAATTGTTGGAAAAATTACTTGTCATGCACAAAGTTGAAGTCCTAACCGACTTGCCAAAACTATAGTTAATTAACAAGAAATTTGTAGAATGGTTGAAAAATGAGTTTTGACTCCAACCTAATACGGAACCCAATCCGGCTGTGCGCGTGCGCTAGCGTGCATACATTAATTTTGTCCCCCTACACCAAAAGCGATCACGATACGCAGGTGAAAATGTCAAAACAAACTCTGAAACAATGACATTAATTTGGGGACAGGTCGAAAAGCATTAAACATGTATGACAATTTAGCTAGTTAGCTTGCACTTGCTAAACTGATGTGTCCTATTTAGCTAGCTTGCTGGTCTAGCTAATTTGTTCGGAGATATAAACATTGAGTTGTTATTTTACCTGAAATGCACAAGGACCTCTACTCCGACAATTAATCCACACAGTCAACTGAATCGTTTCTTGTCATCTCTCCTCCTTCCAGGCTTTTTCATCTTTGAACTTATATGGTGATCGCATATAAACTTTCATAGTATTACAAAACAGTTTGTCTTTCAATCACCCACGTGGATATGACCAATGAGGAGATGGCACGTGGGTACCTGCTTCTATAAACCAATGAGGAGATGGGAGAGGCAGGACTTTCAGCGCGATCTGCGTCAGAAATAGGAGTTCTATTTTAGCCCTTGGCATCGCAGACGCTCGTTGGCGCGCAAGAGCAGTGTGGGTGCAATAATTGAATAACATGGATTTCAAAAAAAAAAACATTGCGACGTGTCTGGTCTGATCAGCATGTAAGTGTATGTAAACTTCCGACTGCACCTGTATCTACTAGGCAGTGTCAGAGAAAGGCCCCAGAAATGGTCAAAGACTCCAGTCACACAAGTCATAGACTGTTCTCTCTGCTACCCCACGGCAAGCGGTACCGGAGCACCAAGTCTAGGTCCAAAAGTTTCCTTAACAGCTTCTACCCCCAAGCCACAAGACTGCTGAACAATTAATCAAATGGTCACCTGGACTATTTACTTTGACCCCCCCCCCCCCCCCCCTCCCCCTGCCTTTGTTTTTTCACACTGCTGTGACTCGCTGTTTATTTTCTATGCATAGTCACTTTACCCCTACCTACATGTACAAATTACCTCAACTAACCTCTACCCCCATTGAATCGGTGCCGGTACCCCCATTGTGTTAGTATTATTGTGTTACTTTTTATTGTATTTTTTGCTTTAGTTTATTTAGTAAATGTTTTTACTAAACTCTTATTTCTTGAACTGTTGTTGGTTAAGGGCTCGTAAGTAAGCATTTCACGGTAAGGTCTACACCTGTTTTATTCAACGCACGTGACAGATAAAATGTGATTTGATTAAAACAAATTTCATTGAGCCCTATCTGAATCATGAGGCTATTTATGATGTGGCTTGTTGGAAACACACACCACATGGAGCTTCTGTTAACAATTTAGTAATAGCCCCTAGGAATAGTCATGTTGTGTTGGGTACTTGATGTAACTCATTTTTAGTATTACAAAGCTATCAATATCTTCTTTAAATGTTGCCTTTGCCTATTGAAATCCCCTTGTCTGACTTAGGCGATGATTTGTGAACAAAAGGAACTCTACCTCTTCAGCACCAACAAATCTAAGAGGTCCAGGTACACTGAGAAGAGGGACTGCAAAATGTGTGTGGTTCTGTTATTGGGACAGTGAATCAAAAAATGGTCTTAAGCCGAAGTCTTTGTTTTCATCCTTGGTTTTTAATAGTTTGGAAGAGCTCACATCCGTGACAAGCTCATTGTAATCTTTTTACCTCTATTCCTCCCGAACTCACTCCCTCTCTTCACTGAAGGTCACATGACCAGGCCAGGCTGTTGTTGCCCAGTTTAGAGGGCAAAGGTTAGGGAAATGGCCAAAGCCTTTGATTAAATGTAAACAGTTGATTCTCAGATGTTTGGAGTCTGGTGTGGTGTGGCCTCTTCTTCTACTGCTCTCCTACTCCCTTCTCATAAAGTTACCACAGAGCAGCACTAAACCTGTTTTAAGTTCAGTATAGGCTAATGAGAGCAGAAGCAGTGCTCACAAATAAATGTCGAACTGACTGTTGAAATGGGACCTGCTGTGACAATTAGCCTTGTAGCATAAGTAAAGGTTGCTGATCCATATATTAGGGAACTGGTAAGTAGTGATGGGGGAAAAATCCATACAGTTTATGACACTATGTTGTACAGTTTTGACAATATTGCAATATTGTTTTTGACTGGCTGTACCTGCACCAAACCTCCAGTATTTGTCCTTCATAGATTGTTCGCCATCTTCTTTTTAAATAGGGAGCCAATTTGTTTTCAGCACTTTTAATTCCATGACTGACCAAAACTAATTTTCTCTTGTCCCTCTGCAGAAGAAGTATGGTGAGCAATATGTTTGGAACATCGAAATGTAATAAAATCACAATATCGAATTGCAATAGATATAGAATCGTGAGAAATGCAATACATATCGTATCGAAACTGAAGTTGTGATAATATGGTATAGTGAGGTCCCTGACAATTCGCAGCCTTACTGGTAAGCCTGGATTGTTGGCAACACAATCTACATAGAAGTGTTGTGTCTATTGTGATGTTTTGTTATGGTGCCTTAGCCTGGTGGTTCCCATGTGGTCTGTTTGTGTGTGTGTGTGCAAGAACTGACCGGTTCCACTCTTCATCACTACATAAGCCTGTCAATACTGCTGTAAGGATAGTGTTGTCTGTTCCCTATGGTTTTCTCTAGAGAACATCACGAAACCCATCCAGCAACCACACATAGGGGAACTCAGTTTTTTACGAAACAATGTTAAGTCTGTCTGCCTGCCTATCCATGACATGGAAAATGGTCCAGAACAGACTATGGGAGGCGCACAGTACTACATAGAGCCATGACTACATGGAACTCCACTCCACATCAGGTACAGTGCATTTGGAAATTATTCAGACCCCTTGACTTTTTCCAGATTTTGTTACCTAACAGCCTTATCCTAAAATGTCTTAAATTGTTTTTATCCCTCATCAATCTACACACAATACCCAATAACGACAAAGCAAAAACATTTATTAGTTATTCAGACCGTTTACTCAGTACTTTGTTGAAGCACATTTGGCAGCGATTACAACCTTGAGGCTTCTTGGATATGACACTACAAGCTTGGCACACCTGTATTTGGGGATTTCCCCCATTCTTCTCTGCAGATCCTCTCAAGCTCTGTCAGGTTGTATGGGGAGGGTTGCTGCACAGCTATTTTCAGGTTTCTCCAGAGATGTTAGATCGGGTTAAAGTCCGGGCTCTGGCTGGGCCGCTCAAGGACATTGAGACTTATCCCAAAGCCACTTCTGCATTGTCTTGGCTGTGTGCTTAGGGTCGTTGTCCTGTTGGAAGGTGAATCTTCGCCCCCAGTCTGAGGCTCTGAGCACTCTGGAGCAAGTTTTCATCAAGGATCTCTCTGTACTTTGCTCCGTTCATCATTCCCTCGATCCTGACTAGTCTCCCAGTCCCTGAAAAACATCCCCACACCATGATGCTGCCACCACCATGCTTCACCGTAGGGATGGTGCCAGGTTTCCTCCAGATCTGACACTTTGCGGTAGTGTTATACATTTTGTATTGTAGTGGTGTAATAATGTTATATCATGTACTGTTTTATCTTTTTGTTTTGTGTGATGTAGGTGCCTTAATGTTTTTGGACCCCAGGAAGAGTAGCTCTAATGGGGATCGCTAATAAATGAAAATACAACACTTATTTCTCTATGTTTACGCAGCACTCTGAGAATATTTTGCTATAAAAATGGGTAGAGGGGTATAATGGGAAGAGTGTAATGAAAGTGAGCTAGACCTCAAGCCAAGGCTATGACTTCTCTTCCCCTAGCAAGGAAGAACCAAGTCAAATCTACGCTTGTTTGTTACTATCGTGTTCAGAGTGTTTTTCTGTTGAAGTATTTTAGCTAAACCGGAAATTATACTATAAAGTTGAGAGACTTGGAGATGAACAATGTTCAGGTTGGGTTTCAATGTGAACACTACCCTGGTCTGTCATCCTCCAAACATCCTGGCATCCCCAGAATAGAGCGTGTCGTGTCTGTGTTTCTTGATGCGTGAACAGTTAGGATGGCATTAAGCTGTGTGTTCCAGACATGGTGATATATTTCCTCCTATGCATTGACTGCTGCAGCACCTTGTATTGGGTAATGCCAGAAGGCACAGTAGAAGCTAGAAAGGCCAGTACATGGCACAGCATCAGGCACGGCTCCTGCTCTTTTAAATATGGATGACTTTTATTATTTTATGGGCGGAAGGGGGATGGGAGCACAGTGAGCTGTCGTAAAGGAGGATCAATAATAAATAGCACTTAGTTATTTTATTCCCACTAAGACTGAACCCGAAAGAGCATTTTTGGCTCTGACACAACTCAGATCACTCTCTAATGGTTATGGAGCATTTGTCTTGTTTCTGTGTGTGCAGGTGTCTTGCTCAAATAACGTTGATACCGGTAAAGTCTAAGGTTCTGAAAGATAGGTGTGGACAATAATCGGAACTTCACTTCAACTTCTTTAATAGCACAACAATGTATTCTTGATGTTTGTAAAAACCAGACTAGTGCTTGGGAAATATATGGGCAGAGATACATTTTCTCAGAGAACTGCTCTGTAAGCGAAAACCACATCAGTGTCTGTCATCACGTGTCAGTGAGCTTTTCTTCCTATGTCAGCCAACTGTCTTTCCTACATGTTGCCTTTCTTACTACTCCTACTACTGTAAGTGTTAGTATCATCCTGTTTTTGTAAAGCCTGATCGGCCCTGGGTATTAGTTGGTTATCATATGTCATAGTCACTCAATTAATATAGGTCATTATTAGTACAAAATATTGCATGTTAACTAATAGTAACATTCCCCAACATCATCACTCGGTATGTGGAAGTGACTATTGTATTATTTAAGACATATAAAGCATATAGACTGAACTAAAATGTAAAGTGTTGATCCCATGTTTAATGAGCTGAAATAAAATATCCCAGAAATGTTCCATATGCACAAAAAGCTTATTTCTCTCAAATGTTGTGCACAAATTAGTTTATCTGACAGGTGTGGCATATCAAGACACAGGTACACCTTGTGCTGGGGACAATAAAAGGGATCTCTAAAATGAGAAATTTTGTCACAACACAATGCCACTGGTGTCGCAAGTTTTGAGTGATAGAGCATGCAATGGCATGCTGACTGCAAGAATGTCCACCAGAGCTGTTGCCAGAGAATTTAATGTTAATTTCAATACCATAAGCTGCCTCCAACTGCGTTTTAGAGAATTTGGCAGTACGTCCAACTGGCCGCACAACCGCAGACCACATACGTATATGGCGTCATGTGGGTGTGTGATTTGCTGATGTCAACGTTGTGAACTGAGTGCCCCATGGTGGGGTTATGGTATGGGAAGGCATAAGTTACAACAACGAACACGATTGCATTTTATCGATGGCAATTTGAATGAACAGCGATACTGTGACGAGATCCTGAGGCCCATTGTCTTTCCATTCATCCTCCGCCATCACCTCATGTTTCAGCATGTCGCAAGGATCTGTACACAATTCCTGGAAGCTGAAAAAGTCCCAGTTCTTCCGTGGCCTGCATACTTACTAGACATGTCACCCATTGAGCATGTTTGGGATGCTCTGGATCGAGGTCTACGGCAGCGTGTTCCAGTTCCTTCCAATATCCAGTAACTTCTCACAGCCATTGAAGAGCAGTGGGACAACGATCCACAATCAACAGCCAGATCATCTCTGTGAAGGAGATGTATGAGGCAAATGGTGGTCACAACAGGGACCAACAGGTTTTCTGATCCACGCCCCTACTCTTTACGGTCTCTCTGACCAACAGATGCATATCTGTATTCCCAGTCATGTGAAATCCATAGATTAGGGCCTAATTAATTATTTAAATTGACTGATTTCCTTATATGAGCTGTAGCTCAGTAAAATCTTTGAAATTGTTGTATTTATATATTTTTTCAGTGTATGTGTGTGTGTGTGTGAGAGATAGATATATATATATATATATATATATAGTGTGAAGAACAAGTATTTGATACACTGCCGATTTTGCAGGTTTTCCGACTTACAAAGCACGTAGAGGTCTGTAATTTTTTATCATAGGTCGACTTCAACTGTGAGAGACAGAGTCTAAAACAAAATCCAGAAAATCACATTGTGTGATTTTTAAATAATTAATTTGCATTTTATTGCATGACATAAGTATTTGATACATCAGAAAAGCAGAATATTTGGTACAGAAACCTTTGTTTGCAATTACAGAGATCATACGTTGCCTGTAGTTCTTGACCAAGTTTGCACAAACTGCAGCAGGGATTTTGGCCCACTCCTCCATACAAACCTTCTCCAGATCCTTCAGGTTTCGGGGCTGTCACTGGGCAATACGGACTTTCAGTGCCCTCCAAAGATTTTCTATTGGGTTCAGGTCTGGAGACTGGCTAGGCCACTCCATGACCTTGAGATGCTTCTTACGGAGCCACTCCTTAGTTGTCCTGGCTGTGTGTTTCGGGTTGTTGTCATGCTGGAAGACCCAGCCACTACCCATCTTTAATGCTCTTACTGAGGGAAGGAGGTTGTTGGCCAAGATCTCGCGATACATGGCCCCATCATCCTCTCCTCAATATGGTACAGTCGTCCTGTCCCCTTTGCAGAAAAGCATCCCCAAAGAAGGATGTTTCCACCTCCATGCTTCACGGTTGGGATGGTGTTCTTGGGGTTGTACTCATCCTTCTTCTTCCTCCAAACACGGCAAGTGGAGTTTAGACCAAAAGGCTCTATTTTTGACTCATCAGACCACATGACCTTCTCCTATTCCTCCTCTGGATCATCCAGATGGCCATTGGCAAACTTCAGACGGGCCTGGACATGCGCTGGCTTGAGCAGGGGGACATTGCGTGCGCTGCAGGATTTTAACCCATGACGGCGTAGTGTGTTACTAATGGTTTTCTTTGAGACTGTGGTCCCAGCTCTCTTCAGGTCATTGACCAGGTCCTGCCGTCGAGTTCTGGGCTGATCCCTCACTTTCCTCATGATCATTGATGCCCCACGAGGTGAGATCTTGCATGGAGCCCCAGACCGAGGGTGATTGACCGTCATCTTGAACTACTTCCATTTTCTAATAATTGCGCCAACAGTTGTTGTCTTCTCACCAAGCTGCTTGCCTATTGTCCTGTAGCCCATCCCTACCTTGTGCAGGTCTACAATTTTATCCCTGATGTCCTTACACAGCTCTCTGGTCTTGGCCATTGTGGAGAGGTTGGAGTCTGTTTGATTGAGTGTGTGGACAGGTGTCTTTTATACAGGTAACGAGTTCAAACAGATCACCTACTGGTTGGTAGGTGATCAAATACTTATGTCATGCAATAAAATGCAAATTAATTACTTAAAAATCATACAATGTGATTTTCTGGATTTTTGTTTTAGATTCCGTCTCTCACAGTTGAAGTGTACCTATGATAAAAATTACAGACCTCTACATGCTTTGTAAGTATGAAACCCTGCAAAATCGTCAGTGTATCAATACTTGTTCTCCCCACTGTGTGTGTGTGTGTGTGTGTGTGTGTGTGTGTGTGTGTGTGTGTGTGTATACACACACACACAGTGCCTTGCGAAAGTATTCGGCCCCTTTGAACTTTGCGACCTTTTACCACATTTCAGGCTTCAAACATAAAGTTATAAAACTGTATTTTTTTTGTGAAGAATCAACAACAAGTGGGACACAATCATGAAGTGGAACGACATTTATTGGATATTTCAAACTTTTTTAACAAATCAAAAACTGAAAAATTGGGCGTGCAAAATTATTCAGCCCCTTTACTTTCAGTGCAGCAAACTCTCTCCAGAAGTTCAGTGAGGATCTCTGAATGATCCAATGTTGACCTAAATGACTAATGATGATAAATACAATCCACCTGTGTGTAATCAAGTCTCCGTATAAATGCACCTGCACTGTGATAGTCTCAGAGGTCCGTTAAAAGCGCAGAGAGCATCATGAAGAACAAGGAACACACCAGGCAGGTCCGAGATACTGTTGTGAAGAAGTTTAAAGCCAGATTTGGATACAAAAAGATTTCCCAAGCTTTAAACATCCCAAGGAGCACTGTGCAAGCAATAATATTGAAACGGAAGGAGTATCAGACCACTGCAAATCTACCAAGACCTGGCCGGCCCTCAAACTTTCAGCTCATACAACTAGAAGACTGATCAGAGATGCAGCCAAGAGGCCCATGATCACTCTGGATGAACTGCAGAGATCTACAGCTGAGGTGGGAGACTCTGTCCATAGGACAACAATCAGTCGTATATTGCACAAATCTGGCCTTTATGGAAGAGTGGCAAGAAGAAAGCCATTTCTTAAAGATATCCATAAAAAGTGTTGTTTAAAGTTTGCCACAAGCCACCTAGGAGACACACCAAACATGTGGAAGAAGGTGCTCTGGTCAGATGAAACCAAAATTGAACTTTTTGGCAACAATGCAAAACGTTATGTTTGGCGTAAAAGCAACACAGCTCATCACCTTGAACACACCATCCCCACTGTCAAACATGGTGGTGGCAGCATCATGGTTTGGGCCTGCTTTTCTTCAGCAGGGACAGGGAAGATGGTTAAAATTGATGGGAAGATGGATGGAGCCAAATACAGGACCATTCTGGAAGAAAACCTGATGGAGTCTGCAAAAGACCTGAGACTGGGACGGAGATTTGTCTTCCAACAAGACAATGATCCAAAACATAAAGCAAAATCTACAATGGAATGGTTCAAAAATAAACATATCCAGGTGTTAGAATGGCCAAGTCAAAGTCCAGACCTGAATGAAATCGAGAATCTGTGGAAAGAACTGAAAACTGCTGTTCACAAATGCTCTCCTTCCAACCTCACTGAGCTCGAGCTGTTTTGCAAGGAGGAATGGGAAAAAAATTCAGTCTCTCGATGTGCAAAACTGATAGAGACATACCCCAAGCAACTTACAGCTGTAATAGCAGCAAAAGGTGGCGCTACAAAATAACTTAAGGGGGCTGAATAATTTTGCACGCCCAATTTTTCAGTTTTTGATTTGTTAAAAAAGTTTGAAATATCCAATAAATGTCGTTCCACTTCATGATTGTGTCCCACTTGTTGTTGATTCTTCACAAAAAAATATAGTTTTATATCTTTGTTTGAAGCCTGAAATGTGGCAAAAGGTTGCAAAGTTCAAGGGGGCCGAATACTTTTGCAAGGCACTGTATATAGATATATAGATATATATAGATATATATATATAGATATAGATATAAATACAATTCCACCTCTAACAGTTCCCTACTATCTCTCTTTTCTGACACATCCAGTCCAACACCGAACAATTAATACATTTTCTCTCCCTGCAGCTCTTCAGAGAAGTAAGAATAATGAAGATTTTAAACCACCCAAATATAGGTAAGCAGAACACACACACATACACCTCCATACACCACACAATACCATACACTACACACTACACTACACACCACCTTACAGATGGAGACAGGATACGTTGTTAATTGCGTTTAATTTTGTACCCCACGCATGTCATGATTTCCTCTGCTCAAATGTGGTTATAATTAAATGTGCAATGATAACCATTTAAAAGAGTGAGAGGGAGCCTCTTCTCCATCCCACCTCCACTATATATAGCCATGGAGCTCTCAGCTACTCATCCAGAGACTGTTAGATCAGCTCACTGAAAAGACTGCAGGGAGGCTGAGTTTACACTGTATACCCAATAAGCACGAGTGCCCTGTATAATATGCCCACATGTGAGAAATGGTAGGCCAGAGAGTGTATGCAGCAACACACGCGCTATTCTAAGATGAGGGAGTGGAGAGGTTAGTTGGAGGAGTGATCAAAGGAAATGAGAAATACATTTATTCAGTTTCCTCAGGCTCTTCAAGGCTACAGTTGAAGTCGGAAGTTTACTTAGACCTTAGCCAAATACATTTAAATTCAGTTTTTCACAATCCCTGACATTTAATCCTAGTAAAAATTCCCTGTCTTTGGTCATTTAGGATCACCACTTTATTTTAAGAATGTGAAATGTCAGAATAATAGTAGAGAGTGATTTATTTCAGCTTTTATTGGTTTCATCACATTCCCAGTGGGTCAGAAGTTTGCATACGCCCAATTAGTACTTTTGGTAGCATTGCCTTTAAATTGTTTCACTTGGGTCAATCGTTTCGGGTAACCTTCCACAACCTTCCCACAATAAGTTGGTTGAATATGGCCCATTCCTCCTGACAGAGCTGGTGTAACTGAGTCAGGTTTGTAGGCCACCGTGCTCGCACACACTTTATCAGTTCTGCCACAAATTTTCGTTGTCCTTAAGCCATTTCGCCACAACTTTGGAAGTATGTTTGGGGTCATTGTCCATTTGGAAGACCCATTTGCGACCAAGCTTTAACTTCCTGACTGATGTCTTGAGATGTTGCTTCAATATATTTTCATCATTTTCGTCCCTCATGATGCCATCTATATTGTAAAGTGTACCAGTCCCTCCTGCAGCGAAGCACCCCCACAACATGATGCTGCCACCCCCGTGCTTCATGGTTGGGATGGTGTTCTTCGGCTTGTAAGCCTCCCCCTTTTTCCTCCATACATAACGATGGTCGTTATGGCCAAACAGTTCTATTTTTGTTTCATCAGACCAAAGGACATTTCTCCAAAAAGTACGATCTTTGTCCCCATGTGCAGTTGAAAACAGTAGTCTGGCTTTTTTATGGCTGTTTTGGAGCAGTGGCTTCTTTCTTGCTGAGCGGTCTTTCCGGTTATGTCGATATAGGACTCGTTTTTACTGTGGATATAGATACTTTTGTACCGGTTTCCTCCAGAATCTTCACAAGGTAGCTGTTGCTGCTGTTGTTCTCGGATTGATTTGCACTTTTCACATCAAAGTATGTTCATCTATAGGAGACAGAACGCGTCTCCTTCCTGAGCGGTATGACAGCTGCGTGGTCCCATGTTGTTTATACTTGCGTACTAATGTTTGTACAGATGAACGTGGTACCTTCAGGCATTTGGAAATAGCTCCCAAGGATGAACCAGACTTGTGGAGGTCTACAATTTTTTTTCTGAGGTCTTGGCTGATTTCTTTTGATTTTCCCATGATGTCAAGCTGAGTTTGAAGGTTGGCCTTGAAATACATCCACAGGTACACCTCCAATTGAAGCTTCTAAAGCCATGACATAATTTTCTGGAATTTTCCAAGCTGTTTAAAGGCACAGTCAACTTAATGTATGTAAACGTCTGACCCACTGGAATTGTGATACAGTGAATAAGTGAAGTAATCTGTCTGTAAACAATTGTTGGGAAAATTACTTGTATCGTGCACAAAGTAGATGTCCTAACCGACTTGCCAAAACTATAGTTAGTTAACAAGAAATTGGTGGAGCTCCAACCTAAGTGTATGTAAACTTCTGACTTCAACTGTATCAGCAGTAGAACATGTGAATGATTGTAAACTGGATTCCTTGCTCTAAACTACGGTCGTTTGCTCTGGATACTGAGGAACATAAACTCCCTAGAACCATATTTCTTACTTACTTACTGACTTTGTTATCCGCATGTGGAAATGTTGTTGTTGTAGTGTCATGTACACGTTGAAAGATCAGTTTAAATACAAAACAGAATTGACAATACAACTTTCTTAACAGTACCAATAAAGTACCAATAAACTTTAAAAAATAATAATAATTAAAGACTAGCCTGCTGGCCTTACTGAGTCGATAGGAACATTAGCCCAAGCTATTTAGTAGGGATATCACACCTGGCACAAATGATTGTCTAGTTCTATTTTTCCTGCTGAGGGTTGCCCTATACCTGCGCCCAGAGGGGAGTAGTTCAAAGTTCGGGTACAGGGGGTGGCTTGGGTCTAAAATGATTTTTTGAGCCTTGCGGAGGGCCCTGACCTTAAAGATCTAATCCAGGCCTGTCTGTTTGACTCCAAGTACCTTGCTTGCTATGGTGATAATCCTTCTCAGCATATTTCTCTGGCTGACAGTGGCATTGCCAAACCAACAAACAATACAAAAAGTTTAAATACTCTCAATTAAATATTTGTAAAGCGGAGTCAGTATAGGACAGTCTACATTAAAAGATCCCAGCTTTTTGAGAAAGTACAGTCTCTGTTGGCTCTTTTTGTCGATCAGGTCTGTACATTTACTCCACTGAAGCTTATTGTCCAAGAGGACACCCAGGTATTTGTATTCCTCTACAATCTCTATATTCTGACCAGTGATAGATGTTGCAGAGGTGTTGTACACTTCCTGAAATCTATGCACATCTCTTTGGTCTTGATGGTATTGAGGACCAAGTGTGATTCCTCACACCACTCTACAAAGCCATCTAGGACCGGGCCGTGATGTTCCTCGTCATCATGCAACAGGCTGATCAAGGCGGTGTCATCAGCGAACTTAACGAGGTGTCTGTCAGGATGGGAACTAGTACAACTATTAGTGTACAGGAGTAGGGACAAAACACATCCCCGAGGAGAGCCTGTGTTGGTGTTGCGTATGTCCGACACATGGGGACCTAATTTTGACTCGCTGTGAGCGTTGGCTCAGGAAGTCCCAACAGCCCCAAAACCAGCCCCCCATCTAAGGAGAAGTCCTGAATGAGTCTCTGTGCCAGAATGTAGGGCTGGATTGTGTTGAACGCTGAAGAAAAGTCAACAAACAGAACCCTAACATGGGATTTGGCATCCTCTAGATGTCTATAGACCATGTTAAGGAGGGTAAGAATAGCATCATCAACTCCTCTGCTAGGTTGATAGGCAAACTGAAATGAGTCGAGAAGCTTCTGGGTGATGCTGAGAATATTACTTTCCACAAGTTTCTCAAGGAATTTCATTACTACGGATGTCAAGGCAACAGGGCAGTAGTCATTCAACACATGTCCACTTATTTTGTCTGGGCCTGCGATTTGTCTGTTACATCCCCTGAACAACTTTATAATATCAGACTGTTTAACATCTCTCTCAAACATTTGTAATGGTGCTTCCGTTTGTTTTACCTCCAACACAAAGTTGTCTGATTCAAATCTTGAGAAGAAAACATCTCCCATGGTCAGCACTGGTTTTCCCCATGGATTTAATCCCTTGGCCAGGCCACCCTTGCGTTTCCTGAGGAGAGGGGTCCTCTCCACCCTTTGCTTGTATGCCTCCTTGTTCACCAGTACAGTGGGGCAAAGTACTGAGAGAAACTATTGTTATTGACCAAATACTTATTTTCCACCATAATTTGCAAATAAATTCATTAAAAATCCTACAATGTGATTTTCTGGATTTTTTTTCGCTCATTTTGTCTGTCATAGTTGAAGTGTACCTATGATGAACATCACAGGCCTCATCTTTTTAAGTGGGAGAACTTGCACAATTGGTGGCTGACTAAATACTTTTTTGCCCCACTGTATCCGTCTTTTGATCTCACATTGTACATCTCTTAAAGCCTGTCTATCACCCTTGGCATAAATTACCTTCTTCCTATCAAGTAGTGATTTTAGATGTTTTGATACCCAAGGCTTATTGTTGGGGAAGATTTTACAGGTTTTAGTAGGCACAACTGACTCAACACAGAAGATTATATAGTCTGAAACAACATCTGTGAGTTCATCAATATCAGAGCTGCTGTCCTCAAATACCTCCCACATAGTACAGTCAAAACACCCCTGGAGACCAAATACCTCCCACATAGTACAGTCAAAACACCCCTGGAGACCAAATACCTCCCACATAGTACAGTCAAAACACCCCTGGAGACAAGTGATACCCTTGTCATTCCAGATCTGGACAGTTTTAACTGTGGGTTTCTCCCTCTCCAGGAGCTGACAGTAGGTTGGCCTGAGGTAGTTTTAACTGTGGGTTTCTCCCTCTCCAGGAGCTGACAGTAGGTTGGCCTGAGGTAGTTTTAACTGTGGGTTTCTCCCTCTCCAGGAGCTGACAGTAGGTTGGCCTGAGGTAGACCACATTGTGGTCTGATGTCCCCGGGGTAGGTCTGGTGGTGGCAGAGAACGCCTTTGGTATTGTCCCATTGCACAAGTCAAGAGTCCTATTTTTCCTATTGTGACATTTCACATACTGGTGGTATGTGCGCAGGACTTTGCAAGGTACAGTTGTTAAAATCACCTAAAATAAATGTGGGTGCATCGAGGGAGATGGATTCCAGTTTCTGTGACAGATTATAAATCATCTCTGATGCCTTTGTTATATTAGCTTTAGGTTGAATGTACACAACAGTAACAAACAATTGGGGGAACTCACGGGGCAGGTAGTAGGGTCGCAGTGACACAGAAAGCAGTTCAGTGTCGGGTGTACAGAGTCTCTCTCTTACCAGGATCCATTTACACCGCTGGTCCCTGACAATGCCGTCAGCTATCCAGGACACCCATTGTTACACAGTTGAGCCAGAAAGATGAAATTCTTAATTGTTTTTGAGTGTGTGCCTGAATTCAAGGACAGATCTTTCTCTTTTCTACATAGTCAAGCTGTTTGAGGTGATCGAGACAGAGAGGACGCTGTACCTGGTGATGGAGTATGCCAGTGGAGGTGAGTAGTATGTTATGCCTCGGCTTCTCAGCCCCCGTAACTGCTGTGATGGCATAGGGCATGGTGAAGAGCCATACAGGAAACTAGGGCTGTCCCCGACTGAAAACAATCATGGTCGACTGAGAGTCATCTCGGTTCTTTCCACCCATCGATTGGTCTACATTTTCACAAGTGTATTTTTCCATATGTAGACAAATCCTGTGTGTTTAATGAAATCAACTACAGCATATTCACTGAGCTTGTCTGATGCGTTAAGTGCACTGTTTGATGAAATAATTAAGACACACATGACTAGAGGGAGTCTGACCGCAATTGATTTGATTGTGCCGAGCCGGGCTCAGACTTGATGTGTTAAAAAAAATGACAGTGAGTGACTGTGTGACTAGCATCCATTGTCACTCTCTCCTCCCTGCTGCAGCGACCATCACAGTGTTTATTGTGCTGTGCTGTCCAGGTGGGAAAGGGCAGTGTGGAGTGCAATGGAGACTGCATCATCTGTGGATCTGTTGGGGCGGTATGCAAATTGGAGTGGGTCTAGGGTTTCTGGGATGATGGTGTTGATGTGAGCCATGACCAGCCTTTCAAAGCACTTCATGGCTACAGATGTGAGTGCTACGGGTTGGTAGTCATTTAGGCAGGTTACCTTAGTGTTCTTTGGCACAGGCACTATGGTAGTCTGCTTAAAACATGTTGGTATTACAGACTCGGACAGGGAGATGTTGAAAATGTCAGTGAATACAGTTGGTCAGCGCATGCTTGCAGTACACGTCCTGGTAATCCGTCTGGCCCAGCTGCCTTGTAAATGTTGACCTGTCTAAAGGTCTTACTCACATCGGCTGCGGAGAGTGTGATCACACAGTGTTCCGGTACAGCTGGTGCTCTCATGCATGTTTCAGTGTTATTTGCCTCGACGCGAGCATAGAAGTAGTTTAGCTCGTAAGGTAAGGAGCAAGCGCTCCGTGCATATTATGTGTGCCAAACAGGTTCTGTTAGATTACAATATAATTTCTCTGACGGTTTGGAACAATGTAAACAACCTTTTTTTTTGTAAAGTCTTTATTACAGCAAAATGGAACGGTTTATTTATTGTTCACGCTAATTATTCAAGGGTCAATGCTTGATTGCATTTCAAATCATGAATGACTCATGCTGTGTGATGACATTAATGAATGAGTGATTGATTGTTACAGTACTGTAAGTTATAGATAGATCAAAGTAAGTTTCAGTATTAAGTTTAAACAGGATGCGCTCTTAGGCCTACAGCTCAATGGCGGTTATGTGATGCAGCTATACTAAGCCTACCAATGATAATGACATGACTTATTATTATAACAATGATAATCATAACAATAATAGTCACAACAATAATGAGATCAAGAAAAAGGAGGGTTATTATAAATATTTTTCTGACAATTTGAAACAGTGTAAGTAACACTAAATAAATGATAAATAATACCCGACAGGCTGTTCCAACGAAAAACAAGATAAAGCCTTTATTACAGTATAGCAAACAGACAAATTTGTGAAATTGCTTATCCGACATGTTGTGTGGGGTTTGGTGCTTACGAAGGCTTGGTGCTCATGGAATCAGTAGGCTATTAAACAAACAGGCAACAGAAGCAGGATCTGTCTTATTTCTGTATATATATTGATGATTTATAAAGTCAGGCACATTTAACAGTTAGGCTACAATTAAGTCAAAATGCTGTTTTTCTCATCTCCTCATCTCCTCATTCTGCTGCTGCCTCCACAGCATTGTTCTCAACACCAATATGCTGGTTAACTTTGCTATTATGCACACAGCAACATGGTCTAGGCGCCAACAGTGCACTGATGTGTTTCAGAACCACTGACAGCGACTGCTATCCAACGCTGGAGAAAGCGCACATCTGTTATAAAATATTATTTTTATTAGTGTTGCACCATTGTTCAAACGTAATATAACCATATACAATTTCAGTAGCACATGTCTTAGTGATGGACTGTGCCATCCCCACGGCCTCTATAATGGATTAGTCCACTCAGGCAGGTGCCAATTAGACAGGTGTCTTGTACACCATGAACATTTTTTTTTTTTTTTATGTACTACTTCCCGACTAAAGAAATCTCAGTCAACCAAAAGCCTATTGACCAAACAAACGACCAGTCAACAAAACGGGGTCAGCCCTACAGGAAATATATCAGCCTACAAGCTCGCTCTTTCACACACATGCTCACTTGCTGCCACCGCAGATCAACACTGATTGTGTGTGGGAGGGTTTCGGGGATGCAGAACAAAAGGTTTTATGGGGCAAGTTGTTAATGCTGGACCCCCCTTCTCACCCCCTAACCTCTCAGATGCTGTTAGCATACGAGAGAGCTGTGTCACGTTTTAGCATGGACGGGTTTGAGAGAACACAACACAGCTGCGTGGGCTGAAGAAAGACTCTGATGTTGTTGCCATACTCAGAAGCTTGTGCCTTCAGGACAGTACTACAGTAAATGAATTAAGAGTTCTGTGTCTCTCTGTAGGCGTGAGGAACAGTTAGGTTCACATCCTCCTCATACTGTGTTTTAAAGTAGTTCTTGATTTGATTTGGATTATTCTCTAAACTAGGGCTGTTCAATGTCAGTCCTGGAGGGCCGAAACACTTCTGATTTTCATCCTCTCCTAATAAGGGTTTAATTCAGACATGGGACACCAGGTGTGTGCCATTAACTACCAGGTAGAAACAAGACACGGAAGTATTTTGGCCCTCCAGAACCGGAATTGAACAGCCCTGCTCTAAACCTTGACCTTATTTGATGTACAAAGTGTTTTCGTACCGTATTCCCTTTGAAATACACAGCCTTCAATTTAATATCCTTACTGTTGTCTTCTTTCTCTTGCAGGAGAGGTCTTCGACTACCTTGTTGCACACGGAAGGATGAAGGAAAAAGAGGCCAGGGCTAAATTTAGACAGGTAGGTACAGGACTTTACCCGCAGTGTGCTGGATTCTCACCCTGCCTTGCCTGTCTGCCTGCCGATTCCTCACTGGTCAGTGTCCAAACCACCCAGGATAGTCTGCTGTTACTGTAAAGTTATGAGAAATGGCAAAACACAGAGCTGCCCTCATCGCTTATCTCTCTCCCACTGACAGTGATACACTGGGGATGTGCTGCCTCCACACAGCGCTCTGCAGTGGGAGGATAGGCAGGCACACTCAGCAATGTCGAGGCTATAGCTAACTACTTCCCTGGTCTGACCGCAGGTTCATCTTACTGCAGAGTTTCGTTGGGAGCTCTGATAAACCTCGAGCAGATACTCACACAGGAAGAGGAGACTCAGTTTTCTCCAAGCTTCATGTCTACACTGTTTCTTAGACATGGTCTCTTTTTAGTTGTATCTGTCTTCTCACTCGACACCACATCTCCTCACCGCAACCTTCACCCAGGAGGGTTGTACACCACATCTCCTCACCACATCCTTCACCTAGGGGGGGTTGTACACCACATCCTTCACCCAAGGGGGTTGTACACCACATCTCCTCACCACATCCTTCACCTAGGGGGGTTGTACACCACATCTCCTCACCACATCCTTCACCCAGTGTGGTTGTACTCCACATCTCCTCACCACATCCTTCACCCAGGGTGGTTGTACTCCACATCTCCTCACCACATCCTTCACCCAGGGTGGTTGTACTCCACATCTCCTCACCACATCCTTCACCCAGGGTGGTTGTACTCCACATCTCCTCACCACATCCTTCACCCAGGGTGGTTGTACTCCACATCTCCTCTCCATATCCTTCACCCAGGGTGGTTGTACTCCACATCTCCTCTCCATATCCTTCACCTACTGGAGGTGTGAAAACTGTGCCAGGTGGAAGACTAACTGTATCACTCTGTATGTGTGTTTCTCTGTAGATCGTTTCTGCTGTGCAGTACTGCCACCAGAAGCACATTGTTCATAGAGACCTGAAGGTAAGGACCCAGTGAGGGTGGGGGGGGTGAACTAAAGTGGCCAAAGGCGGTGCTTTTCCCTGCTCACATGTTCTCCATTGCACCACATACTCACTTAAAATGCCATTCCATTTCACCAGCTTCTGATATGCTGCCACATGTAGAATAAATATTGATGCTCCTGTATTTTTATCTCGGGTTAGCGTGAGGGGGTCGACCTCAGTGGGAGTTACTCTGTTCAGAGCTCCCATCTCCTTTCCATCAGCAGCGTGTCCATACAGTGTTTACGCTGTAGAGCTTCATGAATTATCCATGAGGACTGAGATGTAAGAGCAGAGAGCAGCTGTCTCCCCCTGTGTGTTTGACACTAACTTTGACTTGTAGAGCACTTTGTTTTGTGAGGGGTTTTTCTGTGGAGGGATCAGTAGATATTTGTTGGGCCTTTGACATCTCTACCTCTGATTGGAACTCTACTGTCAGCATGGATCTTTGTGGGTTATTCAAATGTGTTATACTTTTACCTGTGGCCTAGGTAGTCTGTTACCTCTCTTTCAATCTGACGTCCCAGCCATCTCTCACCACATCACCCCATTCTTCTCCAATTCCCCTCCTGTGTCTCTAGGCAGAGAACCTGCTGCTGGATGCAGACATGAACATTAAGATAGCGGACTTTGGCTTTAGTAATGAGTTCACCATGGGGAACAAGCTGGACACGTTCTGTGGCTCCCCACCCTACGCCGCCCCGGAGCTGTTTCAGGGGAAGAAGTACGATGGGCCCGAGGTGGACGTCTGGAGCCTGGGGGTCATACTCTACACACTGGTCAGCGGCTCTCTGCCCTTCGACGGGCAGAACCTTAAGGTATGTAGTAAGACTCATAGAAATACTTCCATACTCAGTTCCTTTGTCTGTGGGAGATACATAGTCAGTGAAACATAGGGGTAAAACTTGAGATAAGATGTCCTCACTCACTCTTTCTCCCTGTCCGTCTCTCTGTAGGAGCTTAGGGAGAGGGTTCTGAGGGGGAAATATCGTATCCCCTTCTACATGTCCACAGACTGCGAGAACCTCCTCAAGCGCTTCCTGGTGCTCAACCCGGCCAAGCGGGGGACTCTCGAGGTGAGGGAGGACAGCGAAAATGTAAATATTCAACACTTTATTCTCTCCGTCCATCTGCCATCTGTCGATCTGCCTGCCTGCCATCTGTCGATCCGCCTGCCTGCCATCTCTCCATCCGCCTGCCTGCCATCTCTCCATCCGCCTGCCTGCCATCTCTCCATCCGCCTGCCTGCCATCTCTCCATCCGCCTGCCTGCCATCTCTCCATCCGCCTGCCTGCCATCTCTCCATCCGCCTGCCTGCCATCTCTCCATCCGCCTGCCTGCCATCTCTCCATCCGCCTGCCTGCCATCTCTCCATCCGCCTGCCTGCCATCTCTCCATCTGCCTGCCTGCCATCTCTCCATCCGCCTGCCTGCCATCTCTCTCCATCCGCCTGCCTGCCATCTCTCCATCCGCCTGCCTGCCATCTCTCCATCCGCCTGCCTGCCATCTCTCCATCTGCCTGCCTGCCATCTCTCCATCTGCCTGCCATCTCTCCATCCGCCTGCCTGCCATCTCTCCATCCGCCTGCCTGCCATCTCTCCATCCGCCTGCCTGCCATCTCTCCATCCGTCTGCCTGCCATCTGTCCATCCATCCACCTCTCCATCCCTTGGGCTGGCATCTGCTCGACACTCATCCTCTCTTTTTGTGCTGATTATATATTCTCCATTCTCTTTCTCTCCTCTGTTGGCACAATACATAATTCATGATCCCTCTTGTTTTTATCTTTCTTGTTTTCTGAGTTTTAGGCAGAGCGAAATGCAGGCACAGCACATAGTTGTCTTGGTTTCTGTATGTTCACATTGTGTGCTCATATCCATCCTCATCCCTCTTCACACTAGAAGTTCAGATTACATACAGTTCTGCATTGAAAGATGTCATTTAGAACAGATATCGGCCTCGTGGTTGAACATTTCCTATTATCATTATCTTGTAAACCCATCGTACACGACCGCCCAATTGATTGGTGAGTTTGTTTGAGAATTAGATTAGACTGACTTTAAATGACGATTCAGCTTTCAAACAGTGTAGCATTGATTCAAATCAAAATCTCTTTTCCAATTCTTATTTTTAGGGGAAATCACAATTCAATTTGTTTTTTGAGTGCAATGAGGTGAAATAAGTGAACCTTTAAGTGGATTTAAGAAAAGAACCCCCCCCCCACCCACCCACCCTGTGATCATGAGGATAGGACCCTGTAGTAAAAGGACCCTGTTCTATGAGGACTCTTTTTTTTTTTAAACATTTTATTTCAGCAAATCATGAAAGACCGCTGGATCAATGCGGGATCGGAAGAGGACGAGCTCAAGCCTTTCGTAGAACCAGAACAGGACATCGCAGATCAGAAGAGAATAGGTACTAAGAGGAGAAAACTATTGTTTTTGAGCTTCACGAACTCTTAACGTGTGTAGGCAGCAGCACTGCAACATAATCGCTCTCAGTATTTAAGCACTTTACAGTTTTCAAAAGGAAAAGATAAAACGCAGCATAAAAACTACTTCTGCAGGAGCCTCCGAGAGGGAGAGACACGAGACAGAGAGAACCTCCACATCTTGGCCTGGATAAAAGCACTAAGGGATAGAGGGAGGGGGAGAGAGGGTGTACATGCTGAAAGATGTCCTTTGGAGTGTGGGGGTATTGCATAACAGCAGCTGGGATCTCTGTCAGAGCACGTTGGTTAGAGGGAGCTGCCAGTCACCTAGCACAGAGAGAAAGAGAGCGGGCTGGAGGGAGGGATGAAATGGAGCACATGTTTCACTGAGGGCTCTGTAGTCTAGTGGAGAGAGATCACGTTTCAGGGCGTTCCCAATCTCGTTCACCCAGTGGAGAAGCACTGACTCCTCAGTGGGTTTGGTGATGCCTGATTTGCCTGAACACATTGATTGTGGAGCACTGTATAGCGGGGAGATGGATAGAGGGAGCTGATGTATGGTGGAACTGTCACTCTGGGAGCTTCCCCACCTGGCATGCTCCTCTCAATGTGATGCACGTAGTGCAGTGGGGGTGTAATCCCCCATCTTCCTCTGCCTCCCAACCAATCACTTCCACCCCCGCTGTGCTGCTTGCATCACCTGTCCTCTGCTGACGGATGGGGCGAGAGGGAGGAGGGGGGCCGGGTGATGACACCTGAGCTAGAATGCAATGACCCACTCGCATGATGAGGTTGCTGCTACATTTATTAAGTGGTGAAAGATCTTTTGTCGTTATGGTGAAAAAGGAAGATATAATATGTTTGCTTTAAATGAGTCAGAGGAGCAAGAGTGCATAATTGCTTATGAATTGTTTATATCTATGTAGAACACACTAAGGATGTGGACTGCGATTGGTTGCTGATACTGGCGAATAAAGACCTTTCTGGTATTATGGCAGCCATTTTGGGCTGCAGGATTGGGGTCAATTCATTTAAATGAAAGGTCCCTTAAAATAAGACAGTTGTTGACAATGCTTGTGGAGGCCAGGGCTGTATATGTGAACTCATGTCTCTGTACTGTTCCAGATATAATGGTGGGGATGGGCTTCTCTCCAGAGGAGATCCAGGAGTCTCTGGCCAAGATGAAGTATGATGAGATCACTGCCACCTACCTACTGCTGGGGAGGAAGTCTTCTGAGGTCAGAGCAACACTATGGATAGTTGTGGTCTAGTGCTTAGTATATCCATTAGTGTCCAATCTTTTAAATGTGTGTGTGTGTAACCTTTGACCTAGCTGGAGCCCAGTGTTTCAACCTCCAGCAGCAACCTGTCCCTGGCTAAACCCCGGCCCACCAGCGAGCTCAATGGCCAGTCCCCCTCACACCTCAAAGTCCAGCGGAGCGTCTCCTCCAACCAGAAACAGAGACGCTACAGTGATCAGGGTGAGGCACTCTATCAGTCAGTCATTAACAACCATTTAGAGGGAATTCCCATCTTTGACAAATGTGTTTCAGCTCTACCATTTCCTCTCTTCCTCGTTTTCTTTCTCTTCTTCAGTGGGTCAGAATGTTCTCCCAGGTTCAGGACACCCTAAGAGGAGTCAGACCAGCACGGCCGAAAACAACATCAAAGAGGAGGGAGGGCGCAGTGTTCCCGGGGGGCGCTGTGTTCCCCCACCCAGCCCCTTGCTGGGGAACGCCAACAACCCCAACAAGGCTGATATTCCCAATGGCAGGAAGGGGGTTATCACTGTTCCCAACGTGAGTGTCTGCTATTCCATCCCATTATCAATTGTATAACATATTCTTACAGTTGAAGTGGGGATGAATCCTCCATTCCGATTTGATGATTTGTGATTTCAGAGTTTCTGTTCCACCCTGCAGAATAACAGTGGCTCTGACGGGATGACGAGGAGGAACACGTATGTGTGCAGCGACAGGAACGCTATGGACTGTCTATCTGTCATTCCCAATGGGAAGGAGAACAGGTAAGGAACAGGCTAGAATTTTACTGTGTTCCCTGTGTTTTCCACAGCATTCAACACAGCACCTTCACTGTTATTCCCCCCAGGGGCACAGAGGAGAGAACTATGTGTATCAATACTGTTAATATTGAGAGAAGTTATTGAAGAAAAACAAGACCAGGCCTCCAGGGGAGAAATATCCTCAATGTTGTCCTCTTCTTCTACTCCCCCCCCCGTCGCTTCTCTACTTCCCCCGTCGCTTCTCTACTTCCCCCGTCGCTTCTCTACTTTCCCCCGTCGCTTCTCTACTTTCCCCCGTCGCTTCTCTACTTTCCCCCGTCGCTTCTCTACTTTCCCCCGTCGCTTCTCTACTTTCCCCCCCGTCGCTGCTCTACTTTCCCCCCGTAGCTTCTCTAATCCCTTCCACTTCCTTCCCATCGCTTCTCTACTTCCTCACCACCGCTTCTCTACTTCCTCACCACCGCTTCTCTACTTCCTCCCCATCGCTTCTCTACTTCCTCCCCATCGCTTCTCTACTTCCTCACCATCGCTTCTCTACTTCCTCACCATCGCTTCTCTACTTCCTCACCGTCGCTTCTCTACTTCCTCACCGTCGCTTCTCTACTTCCTCACCGTCGCTTCTCTACTTCCCCCCCGTCGCTTCTCTACTTCCCCCCCCCGTTGCTTCTCTACTTTCCCCCCGTCGCTTCTCTACTTTCCCCCCGTCGCTTCTCTACTTCCCCCCGTCGCTTCTCTACTTCCCCCCCCGGCGCTGCTCTACTTTCCCCACGTCGCTGCTCTACTTTCCCCCGTCGCTTCTCTACTCCCCCCTCGCTTCTCTACTTCCTTCCCATCGCTTCTCTACTTCCTCACCACCGCTTCTCTACTTCCTCACCACCGCTTCTCTACTTCCTCACCATCGCTTCTCTACTTCCTCCCCATCGCTTCTCTACTTCCTCACCATCGCTTCTCTACTTCCTCACCATCGCTTCTCTACTTCCTCCCCATCGCTTCTCTACTTCCTCCCCACCGCTTCTCTACTTCCTCACCATCGCTTCTCTACTTCCTCACCGTCGCTTCTCTACTTCCCCCGTCGCTTCTCTACTTCCTCACCATCACTTCTCTACTTCCTCACCATCGCTTCTCTACTTCCTCACCATCGCTTCTCTACTTCCTCACCATCGCTTCTCTACTTCCTTCCCATCGCTTCTCTACTTCCTCCCCATCGCTTCTCTACTTCCTCACCACCGCTTCTCTACTTCCTCACCATCGCTTCTCTACTTCCTCCCCATCGCTTCTCTACTTCCTCCCCATCGCTTCTCTACTTCCTCCCCACCGCTTCTCTACTTCCTCACCACCGCTTCTCTACTTCCTCACCACCGCTTCTCTACTTCCTCACCACCGCTTCTCTACTTCCTCACCACCGCTTCTCTACTTCCTCCCCATCGCTTCTCTACTTCCTCACCATCGCTTCTCTACTTCCTCACCATCGCTTCTCTACTTCCTCACCATCGCTTCTCTACTTCCTCACCATCGCTTCTCTACTTCCTCACCGTCGCTTCTCTACTTCCCCCCGTCGCTTCTCTACTTCCTCACCATCGCTTCTCTACTTCCTCACCATCACTTCTCTACTTCCTCACCACCGCTTCTCTACTTCCTCACCACCGCTTCTCTTTTTTGGCCCTTTTTTCCTATCTCCTATCTTTCTGGTTTCTTCGTGGTCTGGTCGTGTCCCAGTATGATTGAGACGTATGCCTGTGTGAGGATTAGCTCGTCCTCTGGCTTTGCCCCCGTGTTGACTGGCTCGTCCAGCTGATGTACCAGGCTTCTGACCCAGACTCAGACTGGGCCACACTGCCCCACTCCCACTGCACTCTGGACTTCTGTAAGACGGCAGGCAGGGCCTCCAACTGTCTGTCTGACCTCTCACCTCCCATGTGTAGACCTGTCTCACTGTCTCAGGCCCTCTCTAACCCACGACAAGGCTCCCACATGCATCCCTTTCATGGACTCCATCTCTAACCGTTGTGATGATGTCATCTCTCCCTCTCTCTAACCTCTTGTAGGAGACAGCCCCACCCTTTATTATACACACTCCTCTGTTCCCCAATTTTTCCTTCATCATCTGCTTGGATCTGTGATCCCTGGTCTGGCCCTGGTCTGGCCCTGGTCCTGGTCTGGCCCTGGTCCTGGTCTAGCACTGGCAGCTCTACTACCTACCTCTGGCTTGACTATCCAAACCTGTATTAGAATATTGTTTGGTGAAACATGGAGTGACTATCTGGATATTAGGACTCCAACTCACTTCAACAATATCACACTATAGTGAACTACTAGAATAACTCTAAATTAACATTATTGACACAGATCAGATGTCATTTTAGAATTTAGGACTTGAAGGTAAGGTTCTGTTGATATGATAATGGCCCAGCTGGTGATTCTATGCATAGAACTGGTATGTACAGCCAGGTGTTTGTCTTTCTTCTCCGTCTGATCTCTTCCCTCCGTCCTCCCTGCAGTGTGGCCGTGTCTCCTGGCCAGCGGAACCCCGTGGTATCCACCCACAGCATCACCAGCGCCACCACGCCAGACAGACTACGTTTCCCACGAGGCACGGCGAGCCGCAGCACCTTCCACAGTGGTCAGCTGAAGGAGCGCCGCACGGCCACCTACAACGGGCCCCCAGCCTCACCCACCCTGTCCCCAGACATAGCTCCCCTTTCCCAGACCCGCAGCCGCGGCTCCAGTAACCTCTTCTCTAAACTCACCTCCAAACTCACACGCAGGTAGGTGTCAGGGACTACAGCTCCATGCCACTCAATTCAACTATGAGTCCAAGCCCCTAAAATATACTATGACTATATCTAGTTATATGGTTTGTTTTTAATCCTTCTGAGTGGGCTTTGAAAGGTGTGCTTTTTAGTATCATGCGTCACATTGAGTGGAACATCCACAGTCCTACTAACAATAGATTGTTCTAGAAACACTGATAACGTAGCCTGAGTGCCAGTCTGAGAAAGACATCAAATTAAACATACCTCAAGTGTAAACCAGCAGGGAAAACCCACTTGAATTTTTGTCCAGACTGAGGAGATTGAACACATCTCAGACAGGCAGCCAGGCTACTGTCAACAATTCGGGGTTGTCCCGAGACTAACCTGACATGAGGAATAGAAATCAACATCTGTCATTTGAACCTTCTCCTCCTCGCCATTGATTCCAACCACCCTGTTTCTGTTCACTCATTTCAAGTTTCAACCAATCATCTTCTTTCAGTTTCTTGCCTCATTTCACTGTTTCTGTGTGTTTGCTGATTCTGTTGTAGAAACATTTCATTTGGGTTTACGAAAAGGTAGGACCCCCTATTACCTTCAGTGTGTGCAATTAATCAACTAAAACCAGTACTAGGACAAGCTGGAGCTGACATACTGCTTAGAACCTCTGTTTTGTGACAGTGATTGGCCTTAGGCTTCTGGAGTTAACGATGGGTTAGATTGTAAGGGCAGTGTTGCCCTCTCGGTCGGTCAGTTAAAAAATCCATCAACAGCCAACAGAAAGTTTGACACTAATCAATTTCCAATGCATGCGGTGGAGACGGTCTTGTTGATTCGAATTTGTTTTTCACAAAGTCATGATTGATCTGTATTGAACTGTTGTTCCAGGTAAGTTTGTGTTTTTTATGTAGACAGATCTGTGCTTGAAAGGTAGACAGATTCTATTTGTCTATTCTAACTTGTCTTTATCTATGTCCATAATTGGATTTTGCTGTATCTTATTAGTTGTGACCAATGCTCCGGATAATAACTTTGCTGGCTGGTAGGAATGTGATCGTCTTTGTGATGTGGCGATGCAGGATATAGAGTGTAAAGATAAGAATTATTGTTTATAAGGCTTTGGGAACTTCAATTTGTAATATTGGTTTGTGGAGTCGTGTTGTCTTGTTGGGAACCGAGAGGGTTGTGAAATACTTTTTGTGAACCAGGCGTTCTGATGAGCAAGATCAGAGGGATTTATGTCTTGATACATCAATTTGTAAACATTTACAAGCAGATGGTCTGGCAGTTCAGGATATGTTGTTTACAAAGCTGGGACAAAAGGCAAAGCTCTCCCACCATACCACCTCTTCAGACATAACCTTCTGTTCTTCAGTCTGATTAAGTGACACACTGACATCTAGTGGCTACCAGGAGTTCTACATCTCGGAAGTTGTCACCTTTTGCAACCCTTCCATATTTCTTCATTCGCCAGGTCCTTGTCACTCATTTCATTTCTCTGTTGATTCTTATTTCTGCACAGAGTAACATCTTGGAAACGATTGGTTTAAGTGTAGGGAAGGATGTCTCTTGTCTCAGTAGTAGGCAATGCGCTTTGGTCTCTGTTCCCTCCCTTCACTCTTCTCCTCACTATTGTACTGCTGTGTGCCCATGTTTCCCTGACCTTTCTGTGCCCTTTAACCTTGGACCTTTTCACTGCTCTTCCTCCCTTCAGGGTCAGTATTGACCCGACCAAACGGCAGACGGCCAAATCAGGGCCTGCCGTCCCTTCTGCCCAGGGAGCAAAGACTCTTAGTAAGTCTTCTGTTCACCCACACCTCCCCCTCTTTTCTCCCCCTTTTTCTTCTTCCTTGTCATCCTGGCATCATCGGCCTGTGATCATATCGTACATCAAGTTTCTTTCTCTTTTCATATATCCGTAAAAAAATACAAGCTTTTTTCAGAATCCATTTTTTCTTCCAGATTCAGCAGCGGAAGATATAGAGAATTGTAGGAAGTCGCAGATGGAGACCTAGAGTAAGGGATCATTTCAACCCTTATGTCCCCACAAGAGTTAGTGTGTCAGAGTTCTGTGTGGAAAGAAGGAATTTGTATACACACCCCAACATAGTCACATTCCCTTCTCTCCAGTATGTGTATGTGACAGACACTCCCAACCCCTCTCCCTGTCCCAGATAGTCTCAGACCTTTTTGTGTCCCTCATCCCCCTGGCTTGAGGCTGCTACCTTGCCCACTAACTAATACCCCTCCAGGAATCTAACTTCCTCTACCCTCCTGTAGAATCATTTCAAGGCTAGTCTGCATGTGTGGAGCCCAAAACTCATTAGGGTCTGTGGACCTGGTATGCAGTCCCTGTCTACAATGGCCCTATGACTGGTTGCCTGATTGTCTTTTTAACCAACCCCCCTCTTCTTTGGGGCGGCAGGCAGCCTAGTTGGGCCAGTAACCGAAAGGTTGCTAGATCAAATCCCCGAGCTGACAAGGTAAAAATCCGTCGTTCTGCCCTTGAACAAGGCAGTTAACCCACTGTTCCTAGGCCATCATTGTACATAAGAATGTATTCTTAACTGACTAGTTAAACAAAGATTACATTAAAAAAAATACAAATATGAATTCTTTAAACATATCCAGTGTCACGCCGAGAGAAGAAACACAGGACTGTTCTGCTGTCTGTCAACCTCTAGAGTAGACCGCATGAGTCCTCCCACAATAGCCCCAGTCTGCATGCACTGACCCAAATGCTGCGTTCGTAACAAAGTGGAATTTACCAGTTGTGAAGTCGTAAACAGTTGGATCATTCACATGATTTTAACTAATTGAGAAACACTGATTGGCTAATGGCCAACAAGCTGTGTAAATCATAAACAAATTATAGTGTTAAAAAAAACATAGCTTTTTATAAATAATGTTTTGTTGCATTTAACTGCTGTTATCGAGGTCATTTATTTAGAAGGTGATGTCAGAATGAGAGAAGTGACCTCAGGATGATAGACGAGTTTCCCACTAGTAATTTCCAGTTTGAGGTCTGTTGAAGTGGATTTTTTCCAGTCGTATGTGGTAAATTCCCACTTCCCACTTGGCTACGAACACAGCATAATTGTGTGTGCAAACGTGTGGGTGTGTGGAATGTAGTTCCACTGTATGATTTTGTTTTTGTCATGTTGGGGTGAATCTCTTCACGTCACCAAGCTGTCATACCATCATTCAACACATTTCCATTCCTGTATCCCCTTGCTCTGTCATCTGTTTAAGCACTTTTTTAGTTCCTTTGCTCTCGTTTTTATTTTGTGTTAAAGAAGCAAGAAAGTTTGAACACCAACGAGACTGATCAGTGCACAGGTTTCATGTCAATACTTCCATAATGAGGTTATAGTAACCTTGGTGGCTTTCTTGTTTTTATAACTCCGTATAATATACATGTTATATATCTTTCAATATATATTCACACTATATATCAGTGTTATCTGTTGTTCTTGAAATGACAAAATACTCTCTTTGGAAGTTCACATTTAGTGTTTTTTTTTCTCACTTTTCTTCTAATCTTGCTCTGCTCCCTCAACTGTCACAGAGTCTCAACCGAGTTTGAAAGAAACGGGAGATTTGAGAGCTCAAGGTGAGGTGTAGGTTGTTGCTTTCTCAGCCTGATATTCCTGTGACTATAGGCTTGATATCACTTCACTCCGTCAATTCATAGGGTTTACCCATGCCTCACCTTTTCCCTATGGATGTGGTTATTTCAGATCATTCTGGTTTCCTCATTGAGTGTTGTGCCCCTCCTAATGTGCATGGTGCTTCATGACCATCTGTTTATTGCATGCTCTGCTAATTGACCCTTTGATCAACACCTTGCATATTCATGGAAGACCCTTTAAAGCAGATTGAAGTAAATACTATGTTATAGAGATAGGAAACTGCGCAGCTTTAGTGAATTCAACTTTTTCCTATCTCCTTCCTACCAGTCGCCATGTACCTGGGGATCAGAAAGGGGAAAGTAAAGACGGTGAACCCCGCTCCCTCAGATTCACTTGGAGTATGAGGACCACCAGCTCCATGGAGCCTTGTGACATCATGCGGGAGATACGCAAGGTGCTCGAGGCCAACAATTGTGACTATGAACAGCAAGAGTGTTTCCTGCTGCTCTGTGTCCATGGCGATGCTGAGAACCTGGTCCAATGGGTGATGGAGGTGTGCAAGCTGCCCCGCCTCTCCCTCAATGGCGTGAGATTCAAGAGGATATCAGGCTCATCCATCGCTTTTAAAAACATTGCTTCCAAAGTCGCCAATGAGTTAAAGCTATGAACAAAAAGGGTAAAACTATATCTAGAAAGTATAAGCTGTACAATCTTTTTTTTACAAAATACTGAGTATGTATTGAATGAGTGTGGCAATAATCACTGAATTACTAATAACTACAGTATATAATCTGGTCATCAAGGAGTTGTATATGGTTTGTCATACTGAGAAAATTGACTAAAATAGCATTTGTCATCTCATGAAAGTTAACCTTTTCAGAGTAAATAATGAATCTGACTTTCAAGACAGCCACACATTGTTATACACAATTTCTTTAACTTCAAAGAATATATAAGAGATGGAGTTCATGTAAATGCTCACATGGTAAGATCACCAGTGTCTCAATAAAATTCTGTAAACTTGACTCGTGGCATATTTAAATTCTAATCTGAGGATGTGCAACTTCATCAAAGATGGGAAAGAAAGAAACATGGATTGAAACAGTTTTTTTATTTTCAGATCCACTATCACAATGATAGATGACCTTGTGAGAGAGTAAGTGCATTCCGGGATAGTGTCACACATTCATTCAGATGGCAAAGGGAAGCAATCACAAGAGTTTTCACTTCTGGGCGGGCATGATGTTGTCGATAGACTGGCCTTTCTCCAGCTTCTTCTCCATCTCAACCAGCAGCTTGACTCCATCCACAACCATCTGCACCAGCTCCACCTCGGAGAATCCCAGGCGATCGGCATTGGAGATGTCGAAGGTGCCACCCACGGCTGCGGTGTCCACTCCACCTGAAATAGAGACATCAGAAGAGGGACTGAAGAAAGATTCACCCATTTTGAACATTGTATCGTTTTGGTGCATCTGAGCAATGCTCGATCCATTCCTGGGGTCATTTCATGTTTCCATGTATATCGGAGCCATCACTGTGCAAGCAGGCAGAAATACAGCCGTTTGATGAGTTTTGCATCATATGAGGACATACAATTCAAAATGGGTGAATATTTCCTCCTTTAACAAAGCTACAAAAATCATTTTAGAGGAATGCTAGAACTATTGCTAGTGTTGGTCATTTTACAGTCTTAATGTGCTTGTAAGTTACCCTGAGCAACAGAACAGCAAACACAATTAGGTATCTGGTTCAGTAATGAAACATTTTCTGTACCTGTTCCACGTTTCTGAAGCCTTAGCCTCTTGAGTACCTCCTCGAATTTGGCGTGCTTGCTCATGTTGGGGATCTTGACGTGGACTCCAGCACGCAGCCCTGTTCCCAGGTTGGATGGGCAGGTGAGCACGTAGCCTAAGTGCTCGTTCCACATGAATGAAGTGCCCTTATCTTTGAACAGGGTTTCAATCTGAGGAAGAGATTTGGGGGTCAAATTAAGAAAAAAAAGAATACAAACATTGATCATTGCCAGTGTGTTTTTACACATGAATATGGCAAATTATGATTCATATTTCATTATCAAAGCCTTATGAATGTATTCCTCAGATATTCCCTTACCTTTGTGAGGCCAGTACAGAAACGGTTGAACACCTCCTTCATGTTGCCACCCTTCTGCATGGAGATGACACGCAGGTGGTCCTCCTCGTTGACCCAAACCAGGAAGGTCTTGGTATCATTGTGCCTTGAAGATTAGAATAAATAAATGTTCTATGGTCCTCTGACAAGGTCATGGACAGTGGCTTATGAAGCTACCGCCAGCATATAAACTATTATGAACTTTTTCCCTTCGACTTAGCAAAGATTTAGGAACACCTAGTTTGAGGGTAACTACATTTCCTATCCCTTTTGGCAGTCATGTACTTGAATAGGTTGGAGAGGATAGAAAGTAAGAATGACTTCCGTGAGTAAGAACAAAACCAAATTGTAATGCCTTTGAGGACATCAAGTTTGGGAATGGGAAATCACTGTCTTACCAGATCCCCCTGCCATCGGGCCAGTCCCGGGCCATGCCAGAGGCCAGCAGCAGAGGAGACACTGGCTTATCAAACAGGAAGTGGTCATCAATCAGCTGCTGCTGCTCGGCATCTGTCATGTTTTTCAGGGCGTAGTACTTCCCCTTCAGGTCACCGGACAGGGAGTCCAGAGCTGCAGAGGAACAGATGTCAGATACATTGTCTGAGGTTACTGGATGAGACTCCATTACATGGCTTTCACGAATCTGATCACGTTACAACCACGTTACAACCATACAACTAGCGATGGGGTCCAATCCGGCCCACGGGTGGTTTGAATAAAACCACCTGCGGGTGGGGAAAACTAACCAATAGAAATGACATGTCTGAGACTGTGTCCAGCTCGCTAATATTCACCAAAATTGAACCTAGACATTCATTCAGGGAGCATCAAATTCCAAAAACGATAGAGGACCAATTTTTCCAAATGTTGACAGCTGGGAAATATAACCAAATGCAGCTCCTGGGCAAAGTGACAGACACCCCTGGTCTAAAGCAATCCTTTCCGGTCAGTAACAGATGTAGAAATACATTCACATAGTTCACCACTAGAGGGGACTCTTTACGCAGTAATGTTGCATCAGGGACCAGGCATCGTTCTAGAATGGCATCCACTCAGAGCCCCAGCCCCCTTTGGGTGGGTTTAGGTGAGTACCTTCAACAGACATTTTCTCAACGCCCCTTCGCTCTCCACGGCTGCAGTGTGGGGGCAGACAGAACCCCCGGATGCTCCTTCCTGTTCGGACACGGGAGCTAAGGACGTAGTTGGGGTCCAGGTCATCTCCACCCTGTGAAAACAGACACCAAAGTTGAGTTCTGAATTCTCTGTGACTTATCAATACTGGTCAACTTCCCTGCAGTGTACACTGTTGAACATGAGTCTCAAACCACTGTCAACCAGGGACCCATTTAAAGGGCAGTACCTTCAGGTTGTTTGGGTTGAGGTCGGTCTTGTGCTTGTCTGTAGGCTTGTATCCTCCATGTCTGTCCTCAATGATGGGATCCAGCAGCTCCTTGAAGACCTCGTATGTCTCCTCATCTCCAGCCACACATCCCACAGTCATGATGAAGGGATGGCCTGGAATGGGGGGAGAAAAATTCATCCGGGATGGATTCAATTAGGAAACTAATTGTAGAGCATGACAGATTAAACAGTGACAACCTCACTCAATAGTTAGCATTTCATCAAGCTCTATACAGGCAGAGTCGATAGACTCCGGATGGGTTAGTTTTACCAGGAATATCAACCCCGTCTGAATGACACCATCTATGGTGAAGCCGTTGGCGGTGGCACGGTCTCCGAGTTTGGTGAACATGTTCTGGGTTAAGACCTTGGCCATATGGTTGTTGTGCTGGCCTAGGTCAGGGAACTCATCAGGCGACAGACAGCCTCTTGATGGTCTGTTTGACCATTTTATCATTGCTGAACAACAACAAAACACATTCTACAGGGTAAGGGGAAGCCACCTGCTATGCTTAAAAATGCATATGGACACTACTCATTTCCCCTCAAAAAATGGTTAGGCTATACTATTTCAGTTCATATGGAGTCCCAGATCATCACTAATTGCAGTGACAACCTATGATGATTTCCATATTGCTAAGTTATTAGTATAGTATGCTTGACCAATAAGCATTATTCCTAAGTGATGCTTGACCCCTGCTGGATAACAGCAGAAATAAAAAGGTTATCTGAAACCAATCAACGCCACATTGTGCTTTGAGAGTTTGGTACTGATGCAGGCCAATGGAATACCTGCAACATTCCACTTGAAGACATACTTTCATAGGGTTATATTACCCATCGGCAAGGTTACCGTGCAGAACAAAATGGCATGCCCTCACTAAACACACATTTAAGAGGCAGAACAGATGGCTTAATGGTTGAAAGCTGCGTGGGTCTTTACCTGGGTTATCAATCCCGGTTTGAATGACATCATCCAATGTAAAACCACTGGGCGTTTGTTTGCTCCTCAGACGCTCGTAGATGGCAGGAGTCAAGATCTTGGCCATATGATTATTGTGCTGGCTGAGATCTGGGTACTCCTCACTAGAAGGGTACTTCATCTTTAGCGCGTTGTGGGTGTTTCCGAACGGCATGGCTGATCCCTGGACGCAACACGGAGTGGCGTAAAAACTGGTGAATGTGATCTTGAAAATACTACAAATAGGCATACGACATAACTCAGTCAAATACTTGGTTTTTATCAGGTGCGTGCGAGTGCAAGGCTGAATATGCGCAATGCAAAGTAGCGACCGCACCAATGATGTCCGACCGCAGTCACCGCACTGAACGACAATCACACGAGTATAGGCAGATGTCGACAGGCAGTTGATAAAGGAAAAAATATGCTTTGTCCTCTGGAGAGGTGGAGTGATGGAACTCCAGTCAAATGCCAAAGATTGCGCAGTATCGTCATTCCAATCCGAATAACTATTTTATAGAGCTCTAGACTGGAGTGGTAAATGAGTGTGATCATGTTGGAAATCATATAACCAAATCACTCAGCCCCTGAAAGAAGAAAATGTAGGGCAGGCTATGCGAGATTGTAACAGACCAAAGCAAGATATTCAAAATAACGGGGTCTCGCGCTCGAACACGGCTACAGGCGTTATACAATTGTTTTCATTGTCTATTGTTATCGAAATGTTCACGGAATATGAAAAATATATATGGATGGCCACAAATAGCCAATAAAATGTCGCCTCTGTTAAAAACCAAGTACTTGCTTAGTCACAATGAGCTGATTTGGGGTTAAAACGACTTATGCCATTCTGATCAATGAATGTCATCCTGAACGAGTAGAAATAGTGGTCCTACCTGCTGCCGAGGCTGGTCACTACTAGGGGGAAGACACAACGAGACCTATTTTTCCGACGGTGGCGAGCAATCACTGACGTTATTTGGCTCTCCCGTGGAAAATGTTCTTGGAGATGGTTCTTTATAGTAGTCGAACTCTGCTCCCATTGGTCAGTATTTGTAGTCCATCTATTTGTCGATTATTAGGCTATACGAGATTGCAGTTTTCATATGTTCCTTTGGTCTTTCTTTACTAATGATGTAGCCTATATCTACCCTCGATTGCTGCTGATGCTATGTATTGGCCATTGAGAGTTTTTGAAGCCAGCGGTCGGCCATATTGGCACTTCAGAATGGTCAGAATGGCCTCCATAGGAATGAATGGAATTCTACAGTATTTCAATTAAATGGACAAAATTACACGTATTTAAGTATTTATTATTTTTGTAGTGGGGACAGTAACACTAGTAATCTAAAAACTAAATACTTTAAGGAAAATATTTGTATTTGTTATTTTTATGTTTAGCTCACATAATATAATTTTTAAGTATGCATTAAGGTGTCTGTAATATATTACATGTGGCAAAAACAAATATGTTTTACAACGGTGTAGAGGAGGAGTGCGGAGATGGTGGTGCGGTGGCTTCAACATAGCGCCCCTTATAAGTAATCTAGTGTGTATATAAATCATTGGTAATTACACATTTTCTCTTATTGTATAGCCTTGCTACTGATATCATATAACAACAGTTGAATTTAAATGTGGGATTTTTTTCCACAATGTTAAATTATATGAACTCTTTGGCCTAACTAGAGCCATATATATTTTTACATTTTTAAAATTTTATTTCACCTTTATTTAACCAGGTAGGCTAGTTGAGAACAAGTTCTCATTTGCAACTGCGACCTGGCCAAGATAAAGCATAGCAATTCGACACATACAACAACACAGAGTTACACATGGAATAAACAAAACATACAGTCAATAATACAGTAGAAAAAAAAGAAACAAAAAGTCGATATACAGTGAGTGCAAATGAGGTAAGATAAGGGAGTTAAGGCAATAAATTGTCAATGGTGGCGAAGTAATTACAATATAGCAATTAAACACTGGAATTGTAGATGTGCAGAAGATGAATGTGCAAGTAGAGATACTGGGGTGCAAAGAAGCAATATAAATAAATAAATACAGTATGGGGAAGAGGTAGATAGATGGACTGTTTACAGATGGGCTATGTACAGGTGCAGTGATCTTTGAGCTGCTCTGACAGCTGGTGCTTAAAGCTAGTGAGGGAGATAAGAGTCTCCAGCTTCAGTGATTTTTGCAGATCGTTCCAGTCATTGGCAGCAGAGAACTGGAAGGAAAGGCGACCAAAGGAGGAATTGGCTTTGGGGGTGACCAGTGAGATATATCGGCTGGAGCGCGGATATACACAGACTTTGGGCCTAAATAACTGTTCTTTGTTAAAACTGTTTGCAATTCCTAGGGATCCATAAACAAATGTAGGACCATCGTGTGAAAAATTATGATTTACAGTAAATTGATTGTTCAGCCTTTCTTCTTTTTCTTTTCTTTTACACATATACCCCCCCCCCCCACCAAACCCAAAGATACAAAAACATAACAACCAAACATACACAGAAAAAAAATCCAATAATAAAAATACATAAAAAGTATAATATGCAGTCACAGATCATTAAGCAATAATGCGGATTATGTTCTGTCTTTTTAAGAAATGCCATACGTCATCAACTGGAGCCTGCGCATCTCAGTTTGAGAATAATTTAAAGCGCCGCATTTGCGCGTTTTCACAGATTTATATATCATCTAAACTGCCTCATTCATTGCAGGATTCATGATTACTGTGAAAGCGAATAGTTTAAATGTTTGTGAACAGGAGCCTCGTCTGGTCAGACTGATGACAAATCCACACGTGAGCTCTGCAGCATTTGGACAGCAAGTAACAAGTCTTAACTAATCATCAACCTCTCAACATAGCTAGAAGTCACTTCTCACATCTAATTCAATTTTGCTTTTATAGTTTCAAGTACCTAGCTACATTTGATAAGGTATGTCAAAGTTTGCTCGCCGTGACTGTTCATTGACTAACGAATGGGGTCAGATTTAGCGTCCAACCGTGTTTCCATAGGTAGCTAGCTAACGTAGCGAGCTAGTTAACCATTGAGATACGTTTTCCACAGTGAAGTTGCCGATTAGCTAGGTATATTTTTTGTAGTTAAGTTAAACTACTAGTTGGTTAACGTTAGCCACCTTGACTAACCTTAGTTTGCTAGTTAACGGTTTAAAATGTAAATTATCTAACATTAGCTAGCTACAGTAGCTACCTAGATTGATTATGTTAACTCACTAGCGAGCTAACAAAGTATCATAACTAACGTTATATATTTAAAATTCACAAACGACTTTCCACTTAGTTTCTCCATATTATTGTCCGCCAGTCACACTGAAGTGTCTCTCCACTGTTCTTATTCGACAATAAACAAACAGTTTAGAATTATTAAATCATATTTGTTTTCAAAACAAATAACAAACGCTGATACAGTGCACGCACATCAAATCGCAGTGGTCACATAAAAAAATTATTTTAGCAGATGTTATTGCTGGTGTAGCGAAATGCTTGTGTTCCTAGCTCCAACAGTGCAGTAGTATCTGACAATACACACACATCTAAAAGTAAAAATGAGCATTTGAATGAGTATGAAAGTAAACAAACCCATTTGGAGGTTGGTTTGGATCATATTTGACATACCACAATTGTCCATTTAAAAGTACATTTTCAACTCGCGTAGAAGAGGCAGGTCTGATTTCACCTAAACTATAAGCTAATGTAGCCCAATACATTGATCAAACTTGTATTTGTATTAATTTGTGAAAAGGATGTTCTGGTTGTCAAAGGGGAAATCTTTACTAGTTTCCACTCCTTTTGACATTTCTTTGCAGTGAAAACACCTGAAACTTTTCACTTTGGTTCCCTCTTGTAGACCCCCGTGATAGGAGTCAAACAAGGCCGGCCATGAGTTTTGTAGAGTATTCAGAGTTCATCCAGGAGGGCGACGTTGCAATTATCTTCCTGGGTCATGACTCAATGATGCCGGTCAAGGTGCAGCAGGGTGCCCAAACACAAACACGCTACGGAGTCATCCGCCACTCCAAAGACCTGATAGGCCAGCGCTTTGGCACCAAGGTCACCTGCAGCAAAGGTGGCTGGGTCTATGTGCTGCACCCCACTCCTGAATTGTGGACCCTCAACCTTCCCCACCGCACCCAGATCCTCTACACAACAGACATTGCCAACATCACCATGATGCTGGAGCTCAAGCCTGGCTCTGTTGTCTGTGAATCAGGTGAGAGGGACAAAACCAGCTGTTTTACAACTTTATGTAAGCTACTTTATCTGAGGACATGAGTCATTTTAATCTTTCCATAACTTCACCCATTGCACTGAATAATTGCTTAGCATACTCATAAAGTAGAAATATTACATGTTCCCTGTAAGAGAGGGAAGTGGTTGAGACAACATCACACTTGGCTTTTGGTGATGCTGCCAAGTTGTCATGATTATCAAGAGTTTATGAAAGATGTCTGTTTTCATTGAGTCACAGCATCACATTTACATTGAGGCCTGTTGAAGTTATGCCCTTTTAAAGCAGAGAGATATTAATATTGTGGTTTTACATCCCATTATTAACCTATTCAGTTAAGCGGTCAGTAATTTATGACAATAACCTGATCTAAACTAGACTTGAGATGGAACACCACAGTAGTACCATCTAGAAATATTCCCCAAGTAAGGAGGGTGAACTGGTTGAATTCAATGCCGAAGTAAAGTGATTGTGTGTGGGTGGTTAATGGATGTTGACGCAGCCTGGGCTGTGTACGTGTCTGGCTTGGAGGGTCTGGGGGCAGATGGCTGCTTTTGCTGCAGTGCTTCATCATGTTTAACTGCTGTGCTGTTCCTTCCTTCCCGATTCACGGGTTAAAGATGGAACACCAGTAAACCTGTGCGAATTCCCAGATTACGTATCGATGAACAAAACTGCTTGGTCAGCCCCTGACATAATGGGGAGCTGCAACATGTCTGCAGTGTTGTCACATTTATTAGCCTCTTCATGTGGGTGTTTACTTTGCTTTGAAAAAGGTCTGGTTCCCAAACACATACACAGGGAGCAAAAAGCTTAAGGCATTACTACAATGCTCCATTGCATGCAGAGTCATTTTTGTTGGTTGGTTTTGAACTTGTGTAATATAATGTAGCCTAATTTGAGTGATGAAAAACCCCTAATGTACCAACCTGAGTATCACCTGCCCTCTCATTAGATTTTCATTCTTTTTTTGACGTTGAAACCATGTTTCACTCTGTAGAAAATTAATACTTATTAGATGTCTGGTCAGATGTTATTCCTAAATGTTGATTATAATGGCTCACAAGACTGGAAGCTTATCAACTGATTATATGTAAAAAATCTACTTTATTACCTGCTAATACATGAACACTGGATGACGACAATAAGCCTATCTAAGCGATTACTTGTCCAATCTCAGGGGTGACTTATATTTTGTGTCCTGAGTGACTTTGAATGAGCTATGTAAACAGGCAGTGATTTATCAGTTGGCTGTTCTGAGTACACCATGTGTTGTAGGGGAAATGCACAGTCACATAGATGAATCATCTAGATTGTGCTGAAGGTCGCCATTCTAGCCCCAACCCTAGCAGAAGGTCTCATGTTCTGCTCCTTCACATGTCATTGTTTAATTTCTTCGCTGACCAGGCTCCATCCTGCTGCCAGGAATAGATTAGAACTTTTGATAGGAGTCCCAGGTCAGGGCTGTTTTCATCAACGCTGGCTTTATGGGAAAGCTAATGGGTTCTCACTGCTCAGAGCCTCTGAAGAACATGCCAAATGCGGCTGCCTTGTTATCCAATCAGGTGGCACCCTCGTGATGGGCTGAGTGCCAGTGCTAATGGCTGTTTTGTGAGATGGGGAGAGACTTTGGGCTCTTGTCCTGTCGCTCATCCTCCTCAGGCAGCAGAAATGTGCGATGTCTCTTCATTTACATTTTAGTTATTTAGCAGACGCTCTTATTCAGAGTGACTTTGTGCATTCATCTTAAGATATCTAGGTGGGACTCCCACATCACAGGCATAGTAAGTACATTTTTTTCTCAATAAAGTAGCTATCAGCAAAGTCAGAGCTAGAAGGGTGTGGTGATTATTTAAAATACTCTGTGAAGAGGTTGGGTTTCAGGTGCTTTCGGAAGATGGGCAGGGACTCTGCTGTCCTAGCTTCAGGGGGAAGCTGGTTCCACCATTGTGGTGCCAGGACAGAGAGAAGCTTGGAATGAGCTGAGCAGTAGCTGCCCTCCCATAGGGGTATGAGGGCCAAGAGACCAGCGGTGGCAGAACGGAGTGCTCGGGTTGGGGTGTAGGGTTTGAGCATAGCCTGAAGGTAAGGAGGGGCAGTTCCTCAGGCAAGCACCATGGTCTTGTAGTGGATGCGAGCTTTGACTGGAAGCGAGTGGAGTGTGCAGAGGACGGGGTGACATGGGTTCTGCGTTCTGGATAAGTTGCAGGGGGTTGATGGCACAAGCAGGGAGCCCAGTCAACAGCGAGTTGCAGTAGTCAAGACGGGAGATGACAAGTGCCTGGACAGTCAATTTCACACATCAGCAAACCGTACTCACAGATGGTGCTCTATCCCTCGGTCTTGACCTCTTTCGCTCTCATTCAGTCTTTGTCTCTGGCTTTCACATGGCAGGCTTATTAAATTAACAAGGCCACTCTCAGATTCTGAATAAGCTCTTGTAACCAGTGGAAGATAGAAATGGCATGTCCTCAGTGCATGCCATGCTACAATTTGCAGAACAAATAGGCCTTCACATGTACTTTGTGAGAAATGTTCCTGCTTGGTAGTACCATGGAAGGTGACTAGATGTTTTAGATATTTGCGATTTGAAGCACCTTAGTGCGTAAGAATTGTCATAGTACAACATCACACACACACACTTGAATAGGATTTGAGCAGAGTTGTGAATGAAATTAGGCAGTAAACTACACTGAACAAAAATATAAACGCAACATAAAGCGTTGGTTTCACGAGCTGAAATAAAAGATCCCAAAAATGTTCCATATGGAAGAAAAGATTATTTCCCTCAAATTTTGTGCACAAATTTGTTTACATCCCTGTTAGTCAGCATTTCTCATTTGCCAAGATAATCCATCCACCTGACAGGTGTGGCATATCAAGAAGCTGATGAAACAGCATGATCATTACACAGGTGAACTTTGTGCTCGAGACAATAAAAGGCCACTAAAATGTGAAGTTTTGTCACACAACACAAGCCACAGATGTCTCATGTTTTGAGAGAGTGTGCAATTAGCATGCTGATTGAAGGAATGTCCACCGGAGCAGTTGCCACATATTTGAATGTTCATTTCTCTACCATAAGCTGCCACCAATGTCCTTTTACATTTTGAACCGAGTGGCCCATGGTGGGTTTATAGTATGGGCAGGCATACAATGCCTTTGGAAAGTATTCAGACCCCTTGACACATTTTATGTTGCAGCCTTATTCTAAAATGTATGCCATTTTTTCCCCCTTATCAATCTACACACAATACTCCATAATGACAAAGCAAAAATAGTTTTTGTAGGTTTTGTTTGTTGTTGCATTACTTTGTTAAAGCACCTTTGGCAGCGATTACAGCCTCGTCTTCTTGGGTATGACGCTACAAGCTTGGCACATCAGTATTTGGGGAGTTTCTCCCATTCTTCTCTGAAGATCCTCTCAAGCTCTGTTAGGTTGGATGGGGAGTGTTGCTGAACAGCTATTTTCAGGTCTCTCCAGGGATGTTTGATCTGGTTCAAGTCTGGGTTCTGGCTGGGCCACTCCAAGGACATTCAGAGACTTGTCCCGAAGCCACTCCTGCATTGTCCTGGCTGTGTGCTTAGGGTTGTTGTCCTGTTGGAAGGTGAACCTTCGCCCCCGTCTGAGGTCCTGAGTGCTCTGGAGCAGGTTTTCACAAGGATCTCTCTGTACTTTGCTCTTTTCATCTTTCCCTCGATCCTGACGAGTCTCCCAGTCCCTGCCGCCGAAAACATCTCCACAGCATGATGCTGCCATGGATGGTGGCAAGTTTCTTTCCAGAAGTGACGCTTGGCTTTCAGGCCAAAGAGTTCCATCTTGGTTTCATCAGACTAAAGAATCTTGTTTCTCATGGTCTGAGTTTCCTTTAGGTGCCTTTTGGCAAACTCCAAGCGGGCTGTCATGTGCCTTTTACTGAGGAGTGGCTTCCGTCTGGCCACTCTACCATAAAGGCCTAATTGGTGAAGTGCTGCAGAGATGGTTGTCCTTCTGGAAGGTTCCCCCATTTCCACAGAGAAACTCTGAAGCTATGTCAGTGACCATTGGGTTCTTGGTCACCTCCCTGACCAAGGCCGTTCTCCCCAGAATGCTCAGTTTGGTCGGGTGGCCAGATCAAGAGTATTGGTGGTTACAAATTTCTTCCATTTAAGAATGATGGAGGCCACTGTGTTCTTGGGGACCTTCAATTCTGTAGACATTATTTGGTACTCTTCCCCAGATCTGTGCCTCGACACATTCCTGTCTCAAAGCTCTATGGACAATTCCTTCGACCTCATGGCTTGGTTTTTGCTCTGATATGCACTGTCATCTGTGGGACCTTATATAGACAGGTGTGTGCCTTTCCAAATCATGTCCAATCAATTGAATTTACCACAGGTGGACTTCAATCAAGTTGTAGAAACATCTCAAGGATGATCAATGGAAACAGGATGCACCTGAGCTCAATTTCGAGTCTCATAGCAAAGAGTCTGAATACTTATGTAAATATATTTTTTTTATAAATTTGCAAAAATGCCTAAACCTGTTTTCACTTTGTCATTATGGGTTATTGTTTGTACATTAAATAGGGAATACATTTTAGAATAAGGCTGTAACTTAACAAAATGTGGAAAAATTCAAGGGGTCTGAATACTTTCTGAATGCACTGTAAACTACGGACATCAAAGACATTTTATCGATGGCAATTTGAATGCACATAGATATGACAAGATCCTGAGGCTCATTGTTGTCATTCATCCACCTTCATCACCCCATGTTTCAGCATGATAACGCACAGATATGTACACAATTCCTGGAAGCTGAAAATATCCCAGTTCTTCCATGGCCTACATGCTCACCAGGCATGTCACCAATTGAGTAAGTTTGGAACGCTCTGATTATCGTGTATGACAGCGTGTTCCAGTTTCCGCCAATATCCAGCAACTTCCCTAGACATTGAAGAGGAGTGGGACAACATTCCACTGGCCACAATCAGCAGCCTGATCAACTCTATGCAAAGGAGATGTTGGGCTGCATGAGTCAAATGGTGGTCGAACCAGGCACTGACTGGTTTTCTGATCCACACCCCTACTTTAAAAAAATTAAATAAAACATTTTAAAAAGTGTTTCTGACCAACAGATGCATATCTTTATTCCCAGTCATGTGAAATCCATAGACTAATAAATGTATTTAAATTGACTGATTTCCTTATATGAAACTTTTGAAATTGTTGCGTGTTTTATATTTTTGATCAGTATACAAAGCCTTGGAAATGGTTTACCATGCAGCACTACCCACACACAGCATCATCGTAGTATCCTTTCCTCCAGACCCTTTATATACAGTTGTTGTTTAGACCACACTTGTGATCCAGTCGAAGGTCCAGGAGAGACTCAGTAGGACAACTCGCATTAACATCTGCTAACCATGTGTATGTGACAAATAAAATTTGATTTGATTTAGTACAGCTCTCAGCCCCTCTGCTGTGCCCCTGGCTCTGTCAGTCATCCGGTTAGTCGACTGCTGTGGCGTTAGCAAGTCAATGTACCGCTGTGGGGTAAACATTGCCCCCATTGTTGCCATGAGAACAAAAGCAGCAGTGACGCAATTTCAGGAGCACTGTAGCCCATCGCCATGTTCCCCTGCCTTGTCACATGATCACTTCAGATGCGATCAGACACAACTGCAGTTGTTGTGGTTATGACACTCCAAGGTTTGATGACACTTTTGATGCTTGCACAACTATAGTCCTGACCTTTTGCCCTAGCACGACAAAGCAGATTCAAATAATCAAAGCTTGATGATGAGTTGGTAATTTGAATCATCTGTGTGCTAGGGCAAAAACCAAAAAGTGCACCCGGGGGAGGGGAGGGCAGGGCAGGACTGAGTTTGGGAAACCCTGATTCATGACACCACCACTGCTACTAGTCTCATAACCCATTCCCTGTATGTTTTGTTGTAGGCACGGGCAGCGGCTCTCTGTCCCACGCCATCCTGCGCACCATCGCTCCTACTGGTCATCTACACACTGTGGAGTTCCACCAGCAGCGTGCTGAGAAGGCGGCTGAGGAGTTCAGGGAGCACCGCGTAGGCCACCTGGTCACCGTCCGCAACCAGGACGTCTGCAAGGAGGGCTTTGGAGTGACGGGGGTTGCAGACGCTGTCTTCCTGGACATCCCCTCCCCCTGGGAGGCCATCAAACATGCCAAGAATGCCATGAAGAGGCAGGGTAAGAAGGGGTGTGCGTGTGTAGAAGCAGCCAGGAACTTATTCCAGAGAACATGACTTTGGCTTGTCCACTCATGAATCCCAGCCAGCCTTTGTTCTCTGGCTGTGCAATGTAGTACAGTCAGTGCCATATTGGATATTGATCCGGGTCAGCAGAGCTCTCATTAAATGTGCCCTTGGCTCAGCTCATGCTTGTTCCTCTCTGTTACTTGTCACATGGATGCAGAATAACGTGACCTGACTAAAGAGCATGCAGTGGTCTCCATAGAGATCAGGACCCATGTACAGTGGGGACAAGCCTGGGCAAGTTGGCAGCTTTGTGGGGTGGTCAGTATGTGTGCGTGCGTGACTGTATAGGCTAAAGGTGGGACATGGGTAGAATACATCACAAGGTTATGAAGTATTCACATAGTGCCCTAGGCTAGTACAGTTAGTTAGTTACTTAGGATCACTGGTTTATAAACAGCTTTATAAAATATTTGTATAATCCCAAGGTGCATAAACAGATGGAATGTGGGACATGGACTAGTAACGGTGCAGAGAGACTCCAGCACCCTTTCCTACCTTCTCTCCCGTGGTAGACTTTTCAGTCCTCCCTTCTATGGTTTTCACGTCTGCATTTTCCTCTCTCTAGCTATCTGACTCCCCCTTACACACAGAGCCACAAGCAAACAGACAGATATCTGGATGTAGAATCAGTCTCATGACCATACAGGGTTATGTACTGCAGGGAGGTAGTGTGAGTCTCCTTTATGCAAGGCACGATTTTGTTCCCTCTCTTCAGGGCTGAGACACTGGAGTCCCAGTCTCTATCTCACACTCCTCTAGAGGACTGGACACTATGGAGCCGTCTCTCTCCATGCTTCAGCCAAGGGCATCTAGCATTTGACCTGTCAATTATACTGCCCTTGTGAGCTTCACATGCTCCTGTACAGTCCTTGTGTAACCACTAATAAAGGAGATTTCCGTGCATTTTCCTTTCCCTGCTCTAGATTTGGTCTGTAGTATCTGGGAACCAGGGTAAGGGGAAGAATGTGGAGCATGGAGCAGAGGAAATAGCTGCCTTTTTTTCTCTAATTCTTTTCATTATTTGGCCAGTGGCCTGCACCTTTTATTTAGAGAAGCTGTGCTCAGAGGACCCTAGATCCTGGCACAAACCCTCCTGCCCCGCACACACCCCCTCTGTTTGCCTAAGACATGGGGCCAATTGGGGCTGTGTTTTGAGCTTTCCAGAGAAGTGCGGCTCCTATTTGTCAATGGAATGTCTTATCTGAGAGATCCTAAGTTTCCAACACTAGACATTGGCTGTGTCCGAAATCTGGCTTGTCTATTACTTACTTAAACTGCGTACTGTACTAATCGTACTACATACCATTTAGAACGTACTGTTTAGTGAAATCGAATGCAGTAAGAAAGGAATATCAGCATACAAGGCTCATCCTTCTGAGAGTACGTCATCTTATACCCTGACTACACGACGCAAAATACATTTAGAAATCTGTTACTCAATTATTGCACCCATACTGCTCGCGCGCGTCAACGAGCATCTGTGATGCCAAGGGCTAAAATAGAAGTCCTTTCTATTTCTGACGCAGATCGCGCTGCAAGTCCTGCCTCTCCCATCTCCTCATTGGTTTATAGAAGCAGGTACCCACGTGGCATCTCCTCATTGGTTTTACTCGCGTGGGTGATTGAAAGACGAACTGTGTTGCCGGTGTCGTGGTAATACTATGAAGGTTAGATGCCAATCACAATATAAGGTCAAAGATCGAAAAGGCCTGGAAGGAGAGATGACTAGAAACGATTTGGTTGACTGTTTTATGTGTGGATTAATTGTCGGAGTAGAATACCTAAACAACCTAATGTTTATAACGCAGGACACATTAACTAGCACCAGCAAGCTAACTAAATAGGACAAATTAGCTAGCAAGTGCAAGCTAACTAGCTAAATTACCATAAGTGTTTCATGCTTTTTGACCTGTCCCCAAATTAACATAAATGGTTCAGAGTTTGTTTTGATATTTTAACCTGTGTGTCGTGATCGCGTTTGGTGTAGGGGGACAAAATAAATTTATGCACGATGGCGCGCGCAGCCGGTTTGGGTTTTAATGCACAATTGCGTTGATTCCCTCCATTCGTTGATTTTTAGTACAGTGTAACCCCTCAGCTGGTGTCAGACACACATGGGTCTCGAAAGACAATTCTCTTCTAAATAGTGTGCATCAAATTCTCAATAGTGTGCCGTATGACATCCTGGCATTTAAAGCATACTATAGTTTCAGAATTTCACATACCACAAACATTTATTTTTTCGCATATCCAAAATGCTTGCTATTTGTAATGCAAGTACAGGTATTCAGACACGGCCACTAGTTTTTGTAAGGGCTTGTCTAATAAGGCATATCTTACTTTACTTCGACTTTGGTGTGTGTGTGTGTGTGTGTGTGCTTGGCACATACTAGTAAATGTCTGCATGTGTTGCTTGCTGGACTCGTTAGGCTAAAAAGCCACCTCACTTTGTAGATTGTCTTTGATTTTGGCTTGTGTAATAGATGTGTGATTTAGACAACATTCTTTCCTCAAGTCTGTCAATGTTCTTGAAGATATTTATTGATGTGTGTAGGCTGTAGGCTGTTTCTCTGGATACTTTAGCCCAGTGGAAATGCATGCATAGTCTTGTGTGTTTGTGATTCTACCCACTCGTATTGCATTCTGCTTCATCTTTCAGATCTGTGTATTACAACACTGGTCCTGTGACTGATTTCTTGTCACCATAGAAGCAAAACATGCGCACAATCTCCTCCCTGGAGCCTGAGTGTTGCACGTCTAGGTTTTGGCCAGAGAGGAGGAGGAGGTGGTGGAGGTAGACTAGAGAGCAGGAGGAGGAGACAATTCTAGTGATCCTGGGTTAAGTGGATCTGCTGTGATCCTGTTAAACTACACTAATGAGTGGCAGGGCTCTCCCACTCCACCTGTCCTAGTCCTGCTCCAACTGCTTTACTCCATCAGTCCTTACACAACCCTCTGTTATCCTTATTAGGCCTGGCCACACAGAACGTCCCTGTTTAATGATGAGGGCACTCAGTCTCAGGACTGCTTAGGCTATTGGGGCTTTTAAAGCAGGCCTTAAAGCTGAAAAGTCTAAGCAGTATATTTTGTTTTTTTGTGCGCCATTTCTAAGTTTCCCATTCCTAACTTTAGTTTTTACTTATTTTACTTTTGGTAACTGTTAGAATTTTAGCAACCAGGAATTGGTGGAGCAATTTCTGCATATTGCACCATTGACTCATCTTTATCGGCTGGCCTACCCTTCCTTGAAGACTTTTATGAGATAAAATAGATATAGATATTTATTTTCTCTTATTTAAATGCACTTTGAAATTATTTTTATGTTGCTATGGTGATGACCCTTGTTGACCATTTGTTGATTGAGAGAAGCAGAAGAGTCAAAACATCTGAGGCTAGGCAGCCTTGGTCAGAATGCAAGGCTATCTCAGATATTTTGACTATCTAGTTGTCGAATGCCTTGAACAATAGCTCTCATACACTTTCTGGATTTGTGTTGTCGACAACCTGGTCACCACTAGCTCCACCGCTTCTGCTTCTCTCAATCAACCAATGGTCAACAAGGGTCATCACCATAGCAACTACAATTACTTGAGCAACCAGTGGAACATTTCAATGTGTTCTTCTTTAAACTAAACACAGGTCACGTGTATAGCATTTTACTCCATGCTTTTAAAATGGTTGACTTGCTTCTTCTGTGTTCAACATAACACACAAGAACAATAAGATGTTTATGATTAGGCCAATATCTCATTGTTGTGGATATCTAAAAATCTTTGGCTTTGTAAATCTCTTGACGTGTTTTTCAGCATTGGAATCCAATTCACCAGCCGAGTCTGTCTTGTGAATCACAATATGCCTCTTAAAGGTGGCTAGAGGAGTGCCCAAAATCTCCATTAGGGATGAATAAACCAAACTCTGGAAGTTTACATAGATACTGCCAAAAGTAAAGTGTGTGAGATTGAAACAGAATAACGGACTCAATGACTGGCTCTCCTTTTCTCTGCTTATTTGTCCTCTCTCTGTCCCCACCCCTTTCTCTATCCTGTCATCTCCTTCTGTCCCCACCTCTCTCTCTCTGCAGGGGGTCGTGTGTGCTCCTTCTCCCCGTGTATTGAGCAGGTGCAGAAGACTGTTGAGGCGCTGGCTGATGAGGGTTTCCAGGAGATCAGTACTCTAGAGGTTCTGCTGAGGGTGCATGACGTGCGCTCAATCACACTCCCCTTGCCGGACTTTGGGTCCGGCCAGCCCTTGGAGACCCCGACTGACACCCCAGTCCCTAGCAATGCTTCTGTTCTCTGTAAGACAACCACGCCGCCCAGGGACATGGCAGGGCACACTGGCTACCTTACCTTCGCCACCAAACCCTCTGTGTAGAGGACTGACTGCTGGAGGTTGGCGTGGGCAGAAACTGTTGTCTAGGAGACTATGGCTGGGGAACTACACAAGGTCTAAATGCAGTGCTGATGACTTGAGACCTAACCTGACTCGGGTGGAAAACCTGCTCAGACTGATGCACTGTACTTTACCTTCCTCTCCACTGCTCAGCTAAAACTCTACATTTCAGTCGACAGCTGACATCCTTTTGGAGAGAGACATGATTGAGAAATTGCTGCTGTTTTAAGCTATTTCCAGTGTCTTTCGTAGACTTTGATGAATGTATACACACAAACCCACACATCCCGAACACTTTAACAGAGGGAGGAAGAGCGGGCTAAGTGGGATTCTATAAATAGATTGCTGAGGGTCTCTACACAGGGCTGTGAAGAGCTGTCTGAGAGGTTCGAAATAATAGTATCTTACCCCCCATTGTTACCCAGTTTCTCTCTCTCTCGAGGACAGTTTTTTGTTGCAATTTTTACATTTGTAGAATGGTGGGAGAAATTGTGTCTCAGCTGAGGGGGATGCTGTAACAAGCCTAAATAAACACCTTACCGTTCTTCCTACTGCCCTCTGCTTGTGACGTTTTCTTTAACTATGGTCTGCTATTATCGTCATTGCTGGATGGCCGGTGGCTCCAGACCAAAAAAGGCAGAGAAATGGCAGCCGTTCTAGGCTGGCAGGAGGAGATGTTCTCCACTGCTCTTTCTCTTTGTGAGAGACTGTAACCCTCACTCTTTGATTGGTGGGATATTTTTTATTGAACCTTTATTTTTAATGCTGAAACCAAGGTCTCTTTTCCATATTAGCTCAGTATAGCGCCACAATACACAAACATTAAACGACACATTCATATATACAAAATACATGTTATTATACATGAAAAGCAAAACACAATCATAAAAAATACATTCTTCTGTAAAAAGGTCCCCTAACAACCTGAAATGCCCTAGAGGCAATATTTGTATTGTAGATCATTCCAGGAAATTGAAGTCTGATTTGCCGAACTCATCTAGACACCAAAGGTGTCTCTAGAGTTAACCAGCCCTTTGAACGGGTTTGGTAACTTGACATTTTAAATCTTAACAGTGATGTTAGGTAAATCGGAAGTCCAGACCTGAATCCAATCGAGAATCTGTGAAAAGAACTGAAAACTGCTGTTCACAAATGCTCTCCAACCAACCTCACTGAGCTCGAGCTGTTTTGCAAGGAGGAATGGGAAAAAAATTCAGTCTCTCGATGTGCAAAACTGATAGACATACCCCAAGCGACTTACAGCTGTAATCGTAGCTAAAGGTGGCGCTACAAAGTATTAACTTAAGGGGGCTGAATAATTTTGCACGCCCAATTTTTCAGTTTTTGATTTGTTAAAAAAGTTTGAAATATCCAATAAATGTCGTTCCACTTCATGATTGTGTCCCACTTGTTGTTGATTCTTCACAAAAAAATACAGTTTTATATCTTTATGTTTGAAGCCTGAAATGTGGCAACAGGTCGCAAAGTTCCAGGGGGCCGAATACTTTCGCAAGGCACTGTAGTTGGTGAACCAGGCGAGGCAGTCTGCAGTCTGCCGATGAGGATGTGGTGATTGACAGAGTCGAAAGCCTTGGCCAGATCAATGAACACGGCTGCACAGTAATGTTTCTTATCGATGGCGGTTAAGATATCGTTTAGGACCTTGAGTGTGGCTGAGGTGCACCCATGACCAGCTCTGAAACCAGATTGCATAGCAGAGATGGTATGGTGAGATTCGCTTTATGTTTTGGATCATTGTCTTGTTGGAAATGGTCGGTAATCTGTTTGTTGACTTGGCTTTCGAAGACCTTAGAAAGGCATGGTAGGATAGATATAGGTCTGTAGCAGTTTGGGTCAAGAGTGTTCCCCCCTTTGAAGAGGGGGATGACCGCAGCTGCTTTCCAATCTTTGGGGATCTCAGACGACACGAGAGGTTGAACAGGCTAGTAATAGGGGTGGCAACAATTTCGGCAGATAATTTTAGAAAGAAAGGGTCCAGATTGTCTAGCCCGGCTGATTTGTAGGGGTCCAGATTTTGCAGCTCTTTCAGAACATCAGCTGAACTGATTTGGGAGAAGGAGAAATGGGGAAGGCTTGGGTGAGTTGCTGTGGGGGGTGCAGTGCTGTTGACCGGGGTAGGAGTAGCCAGGTGGAAAGCATGGCCAGCCGTAGAAAAATGCTTATTGAAATTCTCAATTATGGTGGATTTATCAGTGGTGACAGTGTTTCCTATCTTCAGTGCAGTGGGCAGCTGGGAGGAGGTGTTCTTATTCTCCATGGACTTTACAGTGTCCCAGAACGTTTTTGAGTTAGTGTTGCAGGAAGCAAATTTCTGCTTGAAAAAGCAAGCCTTGGCTTTTCTAACTGCCTGTGTATAATGGTTTCTAGCTTCCCTGAACAGCTGCATATTACGGGGGCTGTTCGATGCTAATGCAGAACGCCATAGGATGTTTTTGTGTTGGTTAAGGGCAGTCAGGTCTGGGGAGAACCAAGGGCTATATCTGTTCCTGGTTCTAAATTTCTTGAATGGGGCATGTTTATTTAAGATGGTTAGGAAGGCATTTAAAAAAAATATCCAGGCATCCTCTACTGACGGGATGAGATCAATATCCTTCCAGGATACCCCGGCAAGGTTGATTAGAAAGGCCTGCTCGCTGAAGTGTTTTAGGGAGCGTTTTACAGTGATGAGTGGGTCGTTTGACCGCTGACCCATTACGGATGCAGGCAATGAGGCAGTGATCGCTGAGATCTTGGTTGAAGACAGCAGAGGTGTATTTAGAGGGCAAGTTGGTTAGGATGATATCTATGAGGGTGCCCGTGTTTAAGGCTTTGGGGAGGTACCTGGTAGGTTCATTGATAATATGTGTGAGGCATCAAGTTTAGATTGTAGGATGGCGAGGGTGTTAAGCATGTTCCAGTTTAGGTCGCCTAGCAGCACGAGCTCTGAAGATAAATGGGGGGCATTCAGTTCACATATGGTGTCCAGAGCAACACTGGGGGCAGAGGGTGGTCTATAGCAGACTGCAACGGTGAGAGACTTGTTTTTAGAGAGGTGGATTTTTAAAAGTAGTTCAAATTGTTTGGGTACAGACCTGGATAGTAGGACAGAACTCTGCAGGCTATCTTTGCAGTAGATTGCAACACCGCCCCCTTTGGCAGTTCTATCTTGTCTGAAAAGGTTGTAGTTTGGAATTAAAATTTCAGAATTTTTGGTAGTCTTCCGAAGCCAGGATTCAGACACAGCTAGAACATCCGGGTTGGCAGAGTGTGCTAAAGCAGTGAATAGAACAAACTTAGGGAGGAGGCTTCTAATGTTAACATGCATGAAATCAAGGCTATTGCGGTTACAGAAGTCGTCAAAAGAGAGCGCCTGGGGAATAGGAGTGGAGCAAGGCACTGTAGGGCCTGGATTCACCTCTACATCGCCAGAGGAACAGAGGAGGAGTAGAATAAGGGTGCGGCTGAAAGCAATAAGAATTGGTCGTCTAGAACGTCTGGAACAGAGAGTAAAAGAAGGTTTCTGGGGGCGATAAAATAGCATCAAGGTATAATATACAGACAAAGGTATGGTAGGATGTGAATACAGTGGAGGTAAACCTAGGTATTGAGTGATGAAGAGAGAGATATTGTCTCTAGAAACATCATTGAAACCAGGAGATGTCATTGCATGTGTGGGTGGTGGAACTAATAGGTTGGATAAGGTATGGTGAGCAGGACTAGAGGCTCTACAGTGAAATAAGCCAATAAACACTAACCAGAACAGCAATGGACAAGGCATATTGACATTAAGGAGAGGCATGCTTAGTCGAGTGATCAAAAGGGTCCAGAGTGGAGAGGTTGGTTGGGGGTCACGGCGATCCAGACAGCCAGCCAGGCCATTGATAGCAAGCTAGCATAGGATGGACGTCTGTTATTAGCCACCTCTTGCGCTCCATCAGTAGATTAGTGGGGTTCCGTGTGGTAGAGGGGACCAATCCAAATCACACAACAACAACAAAAATAAAAACAATAGATATTGCTAGAGACCCAGAAGAAGAAAAAAAATAACAATAACAATAAAAATAAATAAATAAATTGTCAGATTATCTATTCAGATAGCAGCCGATAAGACAGCTAATGGGGCGGCAGGGTAGCCTGTTCTTAACTGACCTTCCTGGTTAAATAAAGGTAAAAAAAAAAATGGCTAGCAGGCCGCAGATGGGCGCCCAGGCAACGTCGCGACGGAGGAACCAGACGGATAACTCCCTCGGGTAGACAACATCGGCAGTTCAGCCGTGAAGGCCCGGCGGGGCTCCGCGCAGGCGGCAAAACGGGTCCATACAGGTGACCGCAGCCCAGGAGCGATTGATGGAACTCCTCAGCTGGCTAGCTCCGGAACAACTGATGCTCGCTCCGGAATCGACGAAAACTCCAACTAGCTTCCGATTAGCTTCTGGATTAGCTTCTGGCTAGCTCCTGGCTAGCTCCTGGCTAGCTTCTGGCCAGTTTCCGGCCAGCTCCTGACCCAGGTTGTGATTAGCTCCTGGCTAGCTCCTGGCTAGCTTCTGGCTAGTTTCTGGCTAGCTTCTTGGAGTTTGGAGTTTCTGACTAGCTTCTTGGATGATTTCAGACTTGAGGTAAATAATACTTTTTTATACTTTTTTTATAAATATAAATTGGTGAGGCGGGTTGTAGGAGAGTGTTTTGAGGATGAGTTTATGGAAAATTTAAATAAAAAAATGTATGAAAAAAAGTTGTAAATATATATATATATACGGGACACGACAAGATGAGGACAAATGACGTCTGAACTGCTATGCCATCTTGGTAAGAATGGAGAAAGTTCAGCACTGTTGCTACTCTTCCTAGGAGTGGTCGTCCTGCAAAGATGACTGCAAGAGCACAGAGCAGAATACTCAATTGAGGTTAAGAAGAATCCAAGAGTGTCAGCTAAAGACTTACAGAAATCTCTGGAACATGCTAACATCTCTGTTGACGAGTCTACGATACCTAAAACACTAAACAAGTCCCGTTGCTCATGGGAGGACACCACGGAAGAAGCCACTGCTGTCCAAAAAATATTGCTGCAAGTCTGAAGTTCGCAAAAGAGTACCTGGATGTTCCACAGCGCTACTGGCAAAATATTATGTGGACAAATGAAACTAAAGTTCAGTTGTTTGGAAGGAACACACAACACTATGTAAAGAGAAAAAAAGGCACAGCGCACCAACATCAAAACCTCATCCCAACTGTAAAGTATGGTGAAGGGAGCATCATGGTTTGAGGCTGCCTCAGGGCCTGGACAGCTTGCTATCATCGACGGAAAAATGAATTCCCAAGTTAACCAAGACATTTTGCAGGAAAATGTAAGGCTATCTGTCTGCCAATTGAAGCTCAACAGAAGTTGGGTGATGCAACAGGACAAAAACCCAAAGCACAGAAGTAAATCAACAACATTCGAATGGATTCAACAGAAGAATATAAGTCTTCTGGAGTCCTGTTCTCAACCCGATTTGAGATGCTGTGGGATGACCTCAAGAGAGCGGTTCACACCAAACATCCCAAGAATATTGCTGAACTGAAACAGTTTAGTATAGAGGCACTGTCCAAAATTCCTCCTGACCATTGTGCAGGATGATCTGCAACTACAGAAAATGTTTGGTTGAGGTTATTACTGCCAAAGGAGATTCAACCAGTTATTAAATCCAAGGGTTCACATACTTTTACCACCCTGCACTGTGAATGTTTACACTGTGTGTTCAATAAAGACATGAAAACGTATAATTGTTTGTTATTCGTTTTAAGCAGACTGTGTTTGTCTATTGTTGTGACTTAGATGAAGATCAGATAACATTTTATGACCAATTTATGCAGAAGTACGCACACACATAAACACATCAAAATAGCTCGGTCAAAAGCTTTAGAACACCTACTCATTCAAGGGTTTTTCTTTATTTTCTACATTGTAGAATAATAGACTACATCAAAACTATGAAATAACACAAAACTATGAAATAGAACCCCAAAAAATGTTAAACAAATCAAAACATATTTTAGTAGCCACCCTTTGCCTTGATGACAACTTTGGCTTTCTCTCAACCAGCTTCAGGAAGAATGCTTTTCCAACAGTCTTGTTCCCACATATAGTGAGAGAATGCCAAGAGTTGGCTGCTTTACCAACCCATCTCAATTGGGTTGAGGTCGGGTGATTGTGGAGGCTAGCACTCCATCAAATCAAATTTATTTATATAGCCCTTCATACATCAGCTGATGTCTTTTCTTTGGTGAATTTTATCCTCTTTTTCTCCCCAATTGTTAGTAGCCACTATCTTGTGGCTACTAACAACAACTCCCGTACGGACTCGGGAGAGACGAAGGTTGAAAGTTATGCGTCCTCCGATACACAACCCAACCAAGCCGCGCTGTGCGCATCCAACCCGGAAGGCAACCTTGGTTAGCACGCAATGCGCCAGGCCCGCCACAGGAATCGCTGGTGCGCGATGAGACAAGGATATCCCTACCGGCCAAACCCTCCCGAACCCGGACGACGCTATACCAATCGTGCGTCGCCCCACTCTGGGCACGAACCCAGAGTCTCTGGTGGCACAGCTGGCGCTGTAGTACAGCGTACAGCGTACACCTTAACCACTGCGCCACCCGGGAGGCCCCATCAGCTGATATCTCAAAGTGCAGTACAGAAACCCAGCCTAAAACTTCAAACAGCAAGCAATGCAAATGTAGAAGCACAGTGGCAAGGAAAATCTCCCTAGAAAGGCCAAAACCTAGGAAGAAACCTAGGCTATGAGGGGTGGCCAGTCCTCTTCTGGCTGTGCCGGGTGGAGATTATAATTGAGAGTATCTCTACCGCTCCTGCTGTCTCTAGACAGGTAGCACGTCCGGTGAACAGGTCAGGTTTCCATAGCCGCAAGCAGAACAGTTGAAACTGGAGCAGCAGCACGGCCAGGTGGACTGGGGACAGCAAGGAGTCATCATGCCAGGTAGTCCTGAGGCATGGTCCTAGGGCTCAGGTCCTCCGAGAGAGAGAAAGAAAGAGAGAATTAGAGAGAGCATACTTAAATTCACACAGGACACCGGATAAGACAGGAGAAGTACTCCAGATATAACAAACTGACCCTAGCCCCCAGACACATAAACTACTGCAGCATAAATACTGGAGGCTGAGACAGGAGGGGTCAGGAGACACTGTGGTCCCATCCCGATGATACCCCCGGACAGGGCCAAACAGGAAGGATATAACCTCACCCACTTTGCCAAAGCACAGACCCCACACCACTAGGGGGGGGGGACAGGAAGATCACATCAGTGACTATACCCATTCAAGTGATGCACCCCTCCTGGGGACAGCATGAAAGAGCACCAGTAAGCCAGTGACTCAGCCCCTGTAATAGGGTTAGAGGCAGAGAATCCCAGTGGAAAGAGGGGAACCGGCCAGGCAGAGACAGCAAGGGCGGTTTGTTGCTCCAGAGCCTTTCCGTTCACCTTCACACTCCTGGTGAACCCACTGAAGAGATGAGTCTTCAGTAAAGACTTAAAGGTTGAGAACGAGTTTGCGTCTCTCACATGGGTAGGCAGACCATTCCATAAAAATGGAGCTCTATGGGAGAAAGCCCTGCCTCCAGCTGTTTGCTTAGAAATTCTAGGGACAATTAGGAGGCCTGCGTTGTGTGACCGTAGCGTACGTGTAGGTATGTACGGCAGGACCAAATCAGAGAGATAGGTAAGAGAAAGCCCATGTAATGCTTTGTAGGTTAGCAGTAAAACCTTGAAATCAGCCCTTGCCTTGACAGGAAGCCAATGTAGGGAGGCTAGCACTGGAGTAATATGATCAAATTGTTTGGTTCTAGTCAGGATTCTAGCAGCCGTATTTAGCACTGACTGAAGTTTATTTAGTGCTTTATCCGGGTAGTAGAGCATTGCAGTAGTCTAACCTAGAAGTAACAAAAGCATGGATTAATTTTTCTGCATCATTTTTGGACAGAAAGTTTCTGATTTTTGCAATGTTACGTAGATGGAAAAAAGCTGTCCTTGATATGTTCGTCAAAAGAGAGATCAGGGTCCAAAGTAACGTAGAGGTCTTTCACAGTTTTATTTGAGACGACTGTACAACCATTAAGATTAATTGTCAGATTCAACAGAAGATCTCTTTGTTTCTCGGGACCAAGAACAAGCATCTCTGTTTTGTCCGAGTTTAAAAGTAGAACGTTTACAGCCATCCACTTCATTATGTCTGAAACACATACTTCTAGCGAGGGCAATTTTGGGGCTTCACCATGTTTCATTGAAATGTACGGCGGTGTGTCATCCGCATAGCAGTTAAAGTTAACATTATGTTTTTGAATGACATCGCCAAGAGGTAAAATATATAGTGAAAACAATAGTGGTCCTAAAATGGAACCTTGAGGAACATCGAAATTTACAGTTGATTTGTCAGAGGACAAACCATTCACAGAGACAAACTGATATATTTCCGACAGATAAGATCTAAACCAGGCCAGAACTTGTCCGTGTAGACCAATTTGGGTTTCCAATCTCTCCAAAAGAATGTGGTGATTGATGGTATCAAAAGCAGCACTAAGGTCTAGGAGCACGAGGACAGATGCAAAGCCTCAGTCTGATGCCATTGAAAAGGTCATTTACCACCTACACAAGTGCGGTCTCAGTGCTATGATGGGGTCTAAAACCAGACTGAAGCATTTCGTATACATCGTTTGTCTTCAGGAAGGCAGTGAGTTGCTGCGCAACAGCCTTTTCTAAAATTTTTGAGAGGAATGGAAGATTCGATATAGGCTGATAGTTTTTTATATTTTCTGGGTCAAGGTTTGGCTTTTTCAAGAGAGGCTTTATTACTGCCACTTTTAGTGAGTTTGGTACACATCCGGTGGATAGAAGTTCATGAATTTATTACTGCTGAAGTGAAAGCCATCCTCTCTTGGGGAATGCTGCTTTTTAGTTAGCTTTGCGACAGTATCAAAAATACATTTCAGACTGTTCTTATTTTCCTCAATTAAGTTGGAAAAATAGGATGATCGAGCAGCAGTAAGGGCTCTTTGAATACTGCATGGTACTGTCTTTCCAAGCTAGTTGGAAGACTTCCAGTTTGGTGTGGTGCCATTTCCGTTCCAATTTTCTGGAAGCTTGCTTCAGAGCCCGGGTATTTTCTGTATACCAGGGAGCTAGTTTCCTAGGGTATTGCGCAAGGTTAAATTGAGTTCCTCAGTTAGGTGGTTAACAGATTTTTGTCCTCTGACGTCCTTGGGTAGACAGAGGGAGTCTAGAAGGGCATCAAGGAATCTTTGTGTTGTCTGTGAATTTATAGCACGACTTTTGACGCTCCTTGGTTGGGGTCTGAGCAGATTATTTGTTGCATTTGCAAACGTAATAAAATGGTGGTCCGATAGTCCAGGATTAAGAGGAAAAACATTAAGATCCACAACATTTATTCCATGGGACAAAACTAGGTCCAGAGTATGACTGTGACAGTGAGTAGGTCCAGAGACATGTTGGACATGGCTCCAAAAGCATTTTGGAGTGGGTCTGTGGACTTCCATGTGAATATTAGTCCCCAAAAATGAGAATATTATCTGCTATGACTACAAGGTCCGATAGGAATTCAGGGAACACAATGAGGAATGCTGTATATAGCCCAGGAGGCCTGTAAACAGTAGCTACTTAAAGTGATTGAGTAGGCTGCATAGATTTCATGACAAGAAGCTCAAAAGACAAAAACGCCATTTTTTTTTGTAAATTGAAATTTGCAATTGTAAATGTTAGCAACACCTCCGCCTTTGCAGGAGGCACGGGGGATATGGTCACTAGTGTAACCAGGAGGTACGTCCTCATTTAACACAGTAAATTCATCAGGCTTTAGCCATGTTTCAGACAGGCCAATCACATCAAGATTATGATCAGTGGTTAGTTAATTGACAATAGTTCATTGACATCACTCTCCTTCTTGGTCAAATACACAGCCTGGAGGTGTGTTTGGGGTCATTGTCCTGTTGAGAAACAAATGAAAGTCCTACTAAGTGCAACCAGATGGGATGGCTTATCCCTGCAGAATGCTGTGGTAGTCATGCTGGTTAAGTGTGCCTTGAATTGAAAATACATCACAGACAGTATCACCAGCAAAGCACCATCACACCTCCTCAATGCTTTACGGTGGGAACCACACATGCGGAGATCATCCGTTCACCTACTCTGCGTCTCACAAAGACACAGTGGTTGGAACCAAAAATCTAAAAATGTGACTTATCAGACCAAAGGACAAATTTCCACCGGTCTAGTGTCCATTGCTCGTGTTTCTTGAAAGTTTCTTCAAGTACAATCGCAAAAACCATCAACGCTATGATGAAATTGCCTCTCATGAGGACCGCCACAGAGTTACCTCTTTTATTTCTTTATTTTTTTTATTTAACCTTTATTTAACCAGGTAGGCCATTTGAGAACAAGTTCTCATTTACAACTGCGACCTGGCCAAGATAAAGCAAAGCAGTGCGACACAAACAACACAGTTACACATGGAATCAACATGTGTAACTAAAGAGTGTAAACATATGTAAATAAAGAGTTCAAGTCAATAACAATATAGAAAAGTCTATATACAGTGTGTGCAAATGAAGTAAGGTTAGGGAGGTAAGGCAATAAATAGGCCATAGTGGTGAAATAATGACAATTTAGCAATTAAACACGAGTGATAGATGTGCAGAAGATGAATGTGCAAGTAGGGATACAATTTTTGCAATTCGTTCCAGTCATTGGCAGCAGAGAACTGGAAGGAAAGGTAGCCAAAGGAGGAGTTGGCTTTAGTGGTGACCAGTGAAATATACCTGCTAGAGCACGTGCTATGGGTGGGTGCTGCTATGGTGACCAGTGAGCTGAGATAAGGCGGGGCTTTGCCTAGCAAAGACTTATAGATGACCTGGAAGCCAGTGGCATTGGCAACGAATATGAAGTAAGGGCCAGCCAATGTTGATAGAATGTTGGAGGCTATTTTGTAAATGACATCGCCAAAGTCAAGGATCACAAGGATAGTCAGTTTTACGAGGGTATGTTTGGCAGCATGAGTGAAGGATGCTTTGTTGCAAAATAGAAAGCCAATTCTAGATTTCATTTTGGATTGGAGATGCTTAATGTGAGTCTGGAAGAAGAGTTTACAGTCTAACCAGACACCTAGGTATTTGTAGTTGTTCACATATTCTAAGTCAGAACCGTCCAGAGTAGTGATGCTGGACGGGCGGGCAGGTGTGGGCAGCGATCGGTTGAAGAGCATGCATTTAGTTTTACTTGCATTTAAGAGCAGTTAGAGGGCACGGAAGGAGAATTGTATGGAATTGAAGCTTGTCTGGACGTTTGTTAACACAGTGTCCAAAGAAGGGCCATAAATATACAGAAAGGTGTCTTCTGCGTAGAAGTGGAACAGAAAATCACCAGCACAGGATACTACTGCAGAGGATAAGTTCATTATAATAACTGCACCTCAGGATGCAGCCCAAATAAATGATACACAGAGTTCACGTAACAGACACATCTCAACATCAACTGTTCAGAGGAGACTGCGTGAATCAGGCCTTCATGGTCCAATTGCTGCAAAGAAACCACTACTAAAGGACACCAATAATAAGAAGGGACTTGCTTGGGCCAAAGAAACAAGAAGGATGGAGGAGGAGGTGTGATTCTGCAGCGATACGCCATCCCATCTGGTTTGCCCTTAGTTGGACTATCATTTGTTTTTCAACAGGACAATGACCCAAAACAAACATCCAGGCTGAGTAAGAGCTAATTGACCAAGAAGGAGTGTCACCCAACCTCAACCCAATTTAGATGGTTTGGGATGAGTTGGACCGCAGTGCGAAGTTAAAGCAGCCAACAAGTGCTCAGCATATGTGGGAACTCCTTCAAGACTGTTGGAAAAGCATTCCTCATGAAGCTGGTTGAGAGAATGCCAAGAGTGTGCAAATATGTCATCGAGGCAAAGGGTGGCTACTTTGAAGAACCTAAAATCTAAAATATGTTTTGATTTGTTTAACATTTTTTGGGTTACTACATGATTCCCGATGTGTTATTTCATAGTTTTGATGTCTTCACTAATATTCTACAATGTAGAAAATACTCAACATAAAGAAAAACCCTTGAATGAGTTGGTGTGTCCAAACAGTCTGTGTGGGTGGACCACTTCAGATTGTCAGTGATGTGTATGCCGAGGAACTTGAAGCTTTTCACCTTTCCACTGCGGTCTCTCGATGTGGATGGGGTCGTGCTCCCTCGTCTCCTGAAGTCCACGATCAGCTCCTTCGTTTTGTTGAAGGTGAGGGAGAGGTTATTTTTCCTGGTCCCACTCCGCCAGGGACCTCACCTCGTCCCTGTAGGCTGTCTCGTCATTGTTGGTAATCAGGCCTACAACTGTTGTGTCATTTGAAAACTTGATGAAAAAGTTGGAGGCATGCGTGGTCACGCAGTCATTGGTGAACTGGGAGTACTGTGAGCACGCACCCGTGTTGGGCCCCTGTGTTGAGGATCAGCATAGTGGAAGTGTTGTTTCTTACCTTCACCACCTGGGGGCGGCCCGTCAGGAAGTCCAGGACCCATTTGCACATGGCGAGGTTCAGACCCGGAGCCCCGAGCTTAATGATGAGTTTGGAGGTTACTATGGTGTTGAAGGCTGAGCTGTAGTCAATGAACAGCATTCTTACATAGGTATTGGTCTTGTCCAGATTGGATAGGGCAGTGTGCAGTGCGATGGGGGTTGAATCGTCTGTTTATCTATTGGAGCGGTGTGCAAATTGAAGTGGGTCTAAGGTGTCAGGTAAGGTGGAGGTGATATGATCCTTAACTAGCCTCTCAAAGCACTTTATGATGACTGAAGTGATCAGCTTCTTGATATGCCACACCTTTATTCAGTTTCTTGATATGCCACACCTTTCAGGTGGACAGATTGCTGTGCCTTCAGGAAAGTATTCAGACCCCTTGACCTTTTCCACATTTTGTTACGTTTACAGCCTTATTCTAAAATGGATTAAATAAATAACAATCCTTAGGTATCTACACACAATACCCCATAATGACAAAGCAAACAGTTTTTTTTGTACATTTTTGCAAATGTTTTAAAAATAAAAAACAGCAATACCTTATTTACATAATTATTTTTTCTATGAAACTCAACATTGAGCTCAGGTGCATCCTGTTTCCATTGATCATCATTGAGATGTTTCTACAACTTGATTGGAGTCTACCGGTAGTAAATTCAATTCATTGGACATGATTTGGAAAGGCCCACAACTGTCTTTTAAGGTTCCACATTTGACAGTGCTTGTCAGAGCAAAAAAACAAGCCATGAGGTCGAAGGAATTGTCCGTAGAGCTCCAAGACAGGATTGTGTCGAGGCACAGATCTGGGGAAGGGTACCCAAAAATGTCTGCAGAATTAATTGTCCCGAAGAACACAGTGGCCCTCATCCTTCTTAAATGGAAGAAGTTTGGAACCACAGACTCTTCCTATAGCTGGCCGCCTGGCCAAACTGAGCAATTGGGGGAGAAGGGTCTTGGTCAGGGAGGTGACCACGAATCCGATGGTCACTCTGACAGAGCTCTAGAGTTCCTCTGTGGAGAGAAACTTCCAGAAGGACAACCATCTCTGCAGCACTCCACCAATCAGGCTTTTATGGTAGAGTGACCAGACGGAAGCCACTCTTCACTAAAAGGCACATGACAGCCCACTTGGAGTTTGCCAAAAGGCACCGAAAGACTCTCAGACCATGAGAGACAAGATTTGGATGAAACCAAAGATTAAACTCTTTGCCTTGGCACCATCCCTACGGTGAAGCATGGTGGTGGCAGTATCATGCTGTGGGGTTGATCTTCAGCACCATGAACTGGGAGACTAGTCAGGGTTGAGTCAAAGATGAACGGAGAAAAGTACAGAGAGATTCCTTGCGAAAACCTGCTCCAGAGTTCTCAGGACCTCAGATTGGTGCGAAGGTTCACCTACCAACAGAACAACGATCCTAAGCATACAGCCAAGAAAATGCAGGAATGGCTTCGGGACAAGTCTCTGAATGTCCTTGAGTGGCCCAGCCAGAGCCCGGACTTGAACCTGATCAAACATCTCTGGAGAGACCTGAAAATAGATGTGCAGTGACGCTCCCAAAATGTGGAAAAAGTCAAGGGGTCTGAATACTTTCCGAAGGTACTGTATCTTGGCAATGGCGAAATGCTCACTAACAGGGATGTAAGCACATTTGTGTACAACATTTGAGAGAAATAACATTTTTGTGCATTTGGAAAATTTCAGGGATATTTGATTTTAGCTCATGAAACATGGGACCAACAATTTACATGTTGTATTTATATTTTTGTTCAGTATAGTTGGTCATAATGGTCATAATACTAATACTAAGCCTGATAAACATACTGTATCTGAAGTGTTCCATAGGTTTTCAAAAAAATACAGTGAACACCTCAAATACAGTGAATATGATTTATATTACAACTTTGCATACAATAACAATAAGTCCTGAGCCCTTTGGTGCTGGAGGGATAGGGGGTTGTTTAAGGGCATTGCTTTCCAACCCTGTTCCTGGAGAGCTTTCATCCTGTAGGTTTAACTTACCTGATTCAGCTTATCAACCAGCTAATTATAAGAATCAGGTGCATTCGATTTGGGTTGGAGCGAAAACCTACAGGACGGTAGCTCTCCTGGAACAGGGTTGGAAAGCACTGCTTCAGGGTCTATTTTTGTGGGTAATGCCAGAGGGGAACTGGACCATGGTTGTAGAGCAGCTTTTTCCCATAGATAATGATATAAATACGGTCCAAATAGCAGATACAGACATCGGATCATTGGTCATAGGAACAATCCAAACAAAATATAAAATAGGGAACTGCTTGGTCACTCATCTCATAAGACAATTAGTAAGTGTCATATGACCATCTTACTACTATTTACTTACAGTGAATGCCTGTCAAATCCACAGATCATAAGCCACATTATTTCTAAATGTGAAGTATGATTGATTAATGAATTCTTACATTTCTCACTCAATTGCATATTTTAAACGGAATCAGAGGTGATTTGTGAGTGGTCTCTCAGTTTGAGGATGTCAAACACTCCCGGTCACTTGATTAGATAAGCCTGACTCCAACAGTGCTGCAGTGTTCTTCCTGCTGATTAGCTCTCCCAACAGGCAAACACGTGGCCTCCGTACATCCATATTTTGTATGCGAGGTGATAGGAATTTTAGTTCGGAAAGAGATTGATTTTCATGCCCTCTGTAAATGATAATTGATTGGTTTTGTGATGAAAAGCCAATAACTGTTTGCCCCGGACCAAAGGCCATTCACCAAGGATGATAGACAAACAGGTACAGTAGAAACTATTCCTATATCTCTGTTGTAAAAACATCCCCTGTCAGCCAACCTCGTTGCCATTTCTCTTTCAATCCCCATTATCTTTGTTTTTCTCTTACCAGTTAGTGTCCACTAAGTGTACTCCTAACCCTTTCCCATATTTAAGTTCCATCTATGATGAGTTATGGCTGCCTATATAAGAGCTGTAATAGAAAATAGATTTTTGCAGCTACTACGAGTGTCCCGCACCGATTCCCAAACACATTATCACTTCACTAACATCATTACACAGCCATTATAAAACACCTCAGCTCCTCCCCTTCACACACTGCTGCACACACAGCAGGGCATCGGAGTCGGGTGCTGCTGGTGACCTGCAGATATAAAGAATGTGAGAGAGACGCTATGGTAGGATCTCATGCAGCTGAACGCTGATAGTACTCTCAGATCTTATGGACCCTCTTCCAGCTGAAGGCTCTGAGGCCTCCAGGACACATCCAAGCAGGGCAGGTATAATACACTGGGTTAATACGCAGGGCTGCATTATATTAGCTCAGTGATCAGGGAGGGGCACCGGCTTGGCGGAAATGTGATAAGATCATGGCTCTGCAGCAGGAGGGACATGGTGGTGGTGTGATCTGTGACTCCTGGCCTGGTTGGTCCCTGTGATCTAGTGACAGCGAAGGCTACCTGGTGACAAAGGTGAAGGGGAGGAGTGGCAAGGTGGTGCTCCTGATTCTGCAGAGAACTGCAGTTATATTTCACTACATTCTTATCGCTCTATCATGATGGGGAGCTCACACATGCACCCACATATTTGAGAGGTGAAATGGCGATTGTGTTGTCTGTGTTTATTATCAGTAGTAAGTTCTCAAGGGTTGTCAGTTTTTCTCGAGGTCAGAGTCGATGCTTTGTTCTCTGCGGCACAGACGTCATGGCTAGCCTGTCAGCTGAGCAGGATGGCGTTGAATCTGTTTTCTACTCAGAAAATGTCACATTTATTCTCCACAACTGGAATGTTGCCAAAATGTGCCCATTGTAATATACAGTATTCGTTTACTGCGGATCAAGAATAGCAACAAACTTTTCCTTTTTATTAAAATGATTATTAAAATGATCTGTTACTGTAACAACTGAAAACAATGAAACTGACCATCATGGTCCACCATTTTACTTTTGTTTCCAGGAGCAAACCACAAAACTTCCACACGCTGCCTGTTCCTCACCACAAGAATAGAAAGCCATATGACTTATTAGCCATGGGTTGTATGGAACATTTGTCTGCAACAACTTTGGAAATAATGTGACAGATTTGAAGTATAAACAGGTCACACAGAGGAGCTCTTCTATAGAGGACTACTGGGCAGTCATAATCTCAATGAGTCCTAATGAAAATAACAAGACATTTCATTGAGTAGGGCTATAAAAGATTATGGTGCCCTGTTTTGGACAAACATATCTGTTATTATATGTACTCTGGCTGCCTGGGCGTACAGGCTACCCAGTCATACAGTTTGGAAAGATAATACACTGCTCAAAGAAATAAAGGGAACACTAAAATAACACATCCTAGATCTGAATGAATGAAATATTCTTATTAAATACTTCTTTCTTTACATAGTTGAATGTGCTGACAACAAAATCACACAAAAATGATCAATGGAAATCAAATTTATCAACCCATGGAGGTCTGGATTTGGAGTCACACTCAAAATTAAAGTGGAAAACCACACTACAGGCTTATTCAACTTTGATGTAGTGTCTTTAAAACAAGTCAAAATTAGGCTCAGTAGTGTGTGTGGCCTCCAAGTGCCTGTATGACCTCCCTACAATGCCTGGGCATGCTCCTGATGAGGTGGCGGATGGTCTCCTGAGGGATCTCCTCCCAGACCTGGACTAAAGCATCCGCTAACTCCTGGACAGTCTGTGGTGCAACGTGGCGTTGGTGGATGGAGCGAGACATGATGTCCGAGATGTGCTCAATTGGATTCAGGTTTGGGGAATGGGCGGGCCAGTCCATAGCATCAATGCCTTCCTCTTGCAGGAACTGCTGACACACTCCAGCCACATGAGGTCTAGCATTGTCTTGCATTAGGAGGAACCCAGGAGGAACCCAGGGCCAACCGAACCAGCATATGGTCTCACAAGTGGTCTGAGGATCTCATCTCGGTACCTAATGGCAGTCAGGCTACCTCTGGCGAGCACATGGAGGGCTGTGCGGCCCCCCAAAGAAATGCCACCCCACACCATGACTGACCCACCACCAAACCGGTCATGCTGGAGGATGTTGCAGGCAGCAGAATGTTCTCCACGGCGTCTCCAGACTCTGTCACGTCTGTCACATGTGCTGAACCTGCTTCTGAACCTGCTTTCATCTGTGAAGAGCACAGGGCGCCAGTGGCAAATTTGCCAATCTTGGTGTTCTCTGGCAAATGCCAAACGTCCTGCACGGTGTTGGGCTGTAAGCACAACCCCCACCTGTGGACGTCGGGCCCTCATACCACCCTCATGGAGTCTGTTTCTGACCGTTTGAGCAGACACATGCACATTTGTGGCCTGCTGGAGGTCGTTTTGCAGGGCTCTATCAGTGCTCCTCCTGCTCCTCCTTGCACAAAGGCGGAGGTAGCGGCCCTCCTACGGCCTCCTCCACGTCTCCTGATGTACTGGCCTGTCTCCTGGTAGCGCCTCCATGCTCTGGACACTACGCTGACAGACACAGCAAACCTTCTTGCCACAGCTCGCATTGATGTGCCATCCTGGATGAGCTGCACTACCTGAGCCACTTGTGTGGGTTGTAGACTCCGTCTCATGCTACCACTCGAGTGAAAGCACCGCCAGCATTCAAAAGTGACCAAAACATCAGCCAGGAAGCATAGGAACTGAGAAGTGGTCTGTGGTCCCCACCTGCAGAACCACTCCTTTATTGGGGGTGTCTTGCTAATTGCCTATAATTTCCACCTGTTGTCTATTCCATTTGCACAACAACATGTGGAATTTATTGTCAATCAGTGTTGCTTCCTAAGTGGACAGTTTGATTTCACAGAAGTGTGATTGACTTGGAGTTACATTGTGTTGTTTAAGTGTTCCCTTTATTTTTTTGAGCAGTGTATATTACCAGTGTATTTTTCCTTTGGTTCCTAGGTCAGTGTTTTACATGACATATTTGACTATCACACATAAACAGGAAACATGTTATTATAAAGGCTTCATGCCAGGCAAATAGCTTGCCAATGATGTCATAGGAATTATGGTTGGACGTTGTACTCTTCAAGAAGAAAAGTCATAAAGCTCATATCAAACATGAGCCTTGTGTCACACACACCCACTCACTATCAGCTTAATCACCAGGTTTTAAAAGCTTTGTTTGAATGTGACCAACCTTTAGACCACTACTGTGGTCGCCACTGGTCTTTATAAAAGGGCATTTGCGTTTGCCCTCCTAACTTCTAACTGGTACGGTCTATGATTATTTGTATGCAAGGACATCGGTACTGTTCTATACCCCCTGACATCCATATAGCTAGCCTGTGGCTGTGGCAGCCCATTCCTCTCTGATGGATGTTGTGCACTCGGTTTACTGTGTGTCTGTTTCAGAGCTGGACAGAGTCTCATACTCTGAGGAGTATCCAACCCCTGAGGAAAATACAAATACTTACATTGGGGAATAAGACGCCTCACAAGTCTTCAACTGGCACCTTCATTAAATATTACCCGGAAAACACCAGCATCACCGGAATCACCTCTTCACTGTTGACTTTGAGACTGGTGTTTTGCGGGTACTATTTAATGAAACTGTCAGTTGAGGACTTGTGAGGCATCTGTTTCTCAAACTAAACACTCTAATGCACTTGTCCTCTTGCTCAGTTGTGCACCGGGTCCTCCCACTCTTTCTATTCTGGTTAGAGACCGTTTGCGCTGTTCTGGGAGTAGTACACAGCGTTGTACGAGATCTTCAGTTTCTTGGCAGTTTCTCGCATGGAATAGCCTTCATTTCTCAGAACAAGAATAGACTGACGAGTTTCAGAAGAAAGTCGTTTGTTTCTGGCCATTTTGAACCTGTAATCGAACACACAAATGCTGATGCTCCAGACTAGTCTGAAGAAGGACAGTTTTATGGCTTCTTTAATCAGAACTGCAGTTTTCAGCTGTGCTAACATAATTGCAAAATGTTTTCTAATGATCAATTAGCCTTTTAAAATGATAAACTTGGATTAGCTAACACAATGTGCCATTGGAACACAGGAGTGAATGTTGCTGATACTGAGGCTCTGTACACCTATGTAGATATTCCATTAAAAATCAACTGTTTCCAGCTACAATAGTCATTTACAACATTAACAATGTCTACACTGTCTTTCTGATCAATTTGATGTTATTTAATGGACAACAAATGTGTTTTTCTTTAAAAAAACAAGGACATTTCTAAGTGACCCCAAACTTTTGAACGGTAGGGGCCCAAAGCAACTACTTATGTCACTTATGCCTGAAGCCGGCCCTGGTCGTCCTCCATACAGCCCTGGTTGTCCCCACCTACCTACAACTCCCGGCTGTCACAAGATCTGTTGATATGATAAGACAGTGGTTGGTGGACTTTAGCCTGCTGTTTTAATATAGCATTCGCTCCAGGCAGCTCTCTCCATTGCTACTGCATTTATGAGAAAGTCTACCACAGGTGAAGGCTGAAGGGTATCCACAAACTGCACGTAACTGTTTTAAATACTGCTTCATACAATAAGTCAGGTAACCAGTGTGGTCCACCCAGCCTTGCACATCTCATCTGAGACAGCTATGTAGACATGAATGTGTAAGTCACTGAGTCATGGGAACTTAGAGCATCAGCCACTTCTCTGTTCTCAGAAAAGAGACACATAGAGACAAACTCTGACAGATTCCATACTGAGACAGCTCACCCCCTGCTAAGAACAGAACCACAATTTGTTTAGCATGAGAGTTGGGCTGAAGGATTTTATTTTATTTCTCCATTTGAACAGAAAGCAAGGTGTGACACATTCCTCTTAGTATTCCTAGGCAGACAGCAGGCTATGACCGTGTCCAGCAGAATGTGCTGGAGGGCAGGCGAACACAGTAGAGAGGGAAGAGGATCTGAAACCTTTCCATATCTTTTGAGACAATTGAGAACATTTCAGGTTCGGGGAACAATGGCCCATTACATACAGTAGCTAACACATCAAGACACTGTTGCCTTCTCCATTCCAAAGCACTCTCTGTCCAAGGTGAAAGGGTTGCCCTGGCCTGACAGTCATAGGGATGCCACGATGATCGACTGCCACCTAGAGCATGAATGAAGATAAGACACTGCTCAAATGCCAGTTAGTGTAAATAGGTGTGGCATGTCTTGTATGTGCTCTCAACCTTGAGCATGTGTTTTAAGGGCACTGAGAGTGTAGGGCTTGGTTTAAGTCTTGCTGCTAAAACCAGGGGAAGTTCTATTTACAAATGTTTCAAACATAGATTGATGCTCACCAGAGTGTAAACACAGCAAAACATGCAGTAGAAGCAAGACAGGCTGTGTAGAGCCACTGAGAGTAGAGAGTGTTTAGTCCACTCTCTACCCTATTACCTCACAGGACAGTTATGCTGTGGTAGATAATGCCAAGCTCTTTTGTCAAATGGAATAATGCATAGTTCATGCTTGCTCTGTTTTGAAGGGGGATTTAATGATGTGTGTAATGATGTGTTTAATTTGATTCCTTGAAGTGGGGGTGATCGAGGGATGGGCAGAAGTACATTTGTGGGAGTGGAAGAACAGAACCACATCCACAGTGCAAACAAGGCCAGCTTCCATGGAGGAGTGAGTCATTCTCATTGCTGTGGCAAGGAGCCAACTGCTGCACTCCCATCATTTCAGGGACAAGCAGTTCTGTCCGGAGATTACTCCGATCAGTGAATTGAACCGGGATCCAACAGACATCAGCAGTCCCAGTGGTTCTAGATAGTGTCTGGCTGCCCTGCTGCTGGGTGGGTTATGTACATTTAATTTTAAATCAGAGCAGAATCTCTTTCCTCTGACTGTTTCCCTCCAGCTCCCCCACGCTCCTCCAGTCTGTTCGCTGTGACCTCACCGTGGGTGGTGTAATCATCTCTGTAAACCCACAGAATTTCTCACAGGGACCATGTGGGGGGTGAATGAATTTTGCAGCTGTCGTCCTTGAGTTACGTGTTTATTTGGCGAGGTTCGGAGCAAACTCAACTCACCATTACCTACTTACAGACAGATGCGGCACGGACCCGGGCCAATGAAGATAATTCACTGGATGATCATGGAACCTTGTTACCCAGGGACCTTCCTGGCTGTGTGCCTATACAGAATCAGAATACATTGTATCTATATAGCTAGCCAAGCGCCTTTCTCAATTTGTTTATAAACACAGAGAGCAAACCAACATAGAGCACCCACACACTACCCATCCAAGTTGAATACAAAAGGATGGAGAGAAGAAGAGCTGAGACAAACAGTGATGAAGGGGGAAGGGCAATGTGTTTATGTGTGGATGGTTATGTCATCCAGCAGGGTCTCTATGTAAGCATGAGTAATGGTGCAGAAGGGAAGAATGTTATGTAACCTGGCCTTCCTACAAAGAGCCCACCACTAGGAGAGCACTGACCCTGGGGAGGGGTTGGAGGGAGGAGCGGAGAGGGAGACGGGGATTGATTAGACTAAGCAGCTAGCAATGTTTAAACCACATCAGGAGACAACTTTTGAGATCTTTTCAGATTTTTTTAAAGTACTGACCCTTTAATGCAGGTTTATAGGCACCTAGCACTATTGTTTGATTAGCAGTGTTTCTGTAACACATGGGAAGTTGTTTGCAAAATAAATGGCCACTGGATTGACGCAAATAATCATGACAGCATCCATGAAAGCTAGTTAACATATATTATACAATGGGTGGGTCTAATCCTGAATGTTGATTTGTTAAAATTGCATTCCAGCCGGTGTCTATTCCACAAGTTAACACGGGCTAAATCTATGACCTTAAAATGCCCATTTACTTTGTTCTATCTGACTGTGCAATCCACTGTCTCATCAGCCCAGGCAGGGAAGTTATAAACGTAATCTCCACTATAAAAAAGCATCTAGACATTAACTCACATTTATTTTAGACTAAAATGTATTTTTCAACAGCGGAGATTTGCATAAAACCTTACTATCCATCTCTCCGACATTTGCAACATTGTTTCAAAATTCAAATTAGACTTCCTCTCGGGCCTAACACCACCATGCCAATATATCCTCCAAACACTGGCATCTCAGGCATTATCACTTAAATAGAGTTTTTTTTGGAAAGCCTTCCATTCTGCGAAAAGATGGTTAGGCCTAACATTAGCATCACTAGATTTTTCCTGGTCCTTAAATGTTTGAAACCTGGATGTTTTACTTCATATTATGAGGCATATTTACCTTGCTTCAAAGTAGCAATAGCCAAAATCCCACCATAGAAACATGGGGGCAAGTTTTTGCTATATAAAGACTCATTATATTTTCCTCTCTCTTCTATTGGTATTCTTTCAACTTTCTTTCATTGTCTAGCAGTAAAGGCATTATCCTAATCATATTAGCAATATGATAGTTGTTGCATTTTGAATCCCCTCCCCTTTCTTACGGATATTTCCACATTTTAGAATGATGTTTTCCCGCAAATTGCATTTTGGAACATTCACGCGTAGGCTTACTGCCATGTGTATATTGCTGTGGCTAAATTGTGAAAAAATGTAATATTATTTACATTTTAAGCTAAACATTACGATCCGTTTCATCAGTCATATTAATTGATACGGCGTATACCTCCATTACACTACTTTGATACGTATCAATGGGGATTAGGAAGTGAGTATATGCAATGTCCACTGACAAATGTGTGGGTATACTGCGTCTACCTGCATATACCCTCCACAACCATTGGACACAGGGATACTCATGAGCAGATATTAAAAGGTGCATGTAAACATCTTATATAAACGTTGTCATTAATAGGTTACACAGTGTTCACCTGTAGCAGCAGTGATCCATGTTGTGAGGCACAGCAGGGTGCAATCGATATGTGTGAGAGGGCCTCGCCCTGATTAACAGCACACACACACTCTCTCTCTCTCTCTGGACGTTGACAGGGTCAGTGTCTGCGGGGCCTGTTATCTAGCGCTCTCTAGTGGTCATAAGTAGGAACAGTTGTGCCTTATGGCCACAGCTCACTGTAATTACAGTGGAAAGATATAAAACCCTTGGCACACTACCTATGAAATAACCCAGTGTTGAAGCTGGCAGGAACTCTCAACATGCTTGCCTTGCAGAACAAATAGTAAACACTGTACTGCAGGTGATAGAGCGTGAGCTCATGCTGAGAGAGACCCTGTCATGTGAAGGGTCATGACTTTGATCAGCTGTTCTGGCAGTCAGTGCTCTGGGACAGATGGACAGGGTCCAGGGGTTTACGTTATGAAGTGTTCCGTGGCCAGTCTCTCTGTTCCTCTCAGAGTTCTGCTTTCTGAGTCATTGCTCTGAAAAGCCTCTATTTTATGGACTTTTAATATTGTCATCTCAGATTTTCAAAATATGCTTTACAGCCAATGCTAGACAAGCATTTGTGTAAGTTTATCATAGCCTAGCATAGCATTATGCCTTGCTACCAGCAAAAGCAATCAAATTAAATTGTTTACCTTTCACTCACGAGACTCCCAGGTAGAAAGCCAAAGTTAATTTTTTCCCAAAAGATTATATTTGTAGGCGAAACAGCTCCGTTTGTTCTTCACGTTTGGCTGAGAAATCGCCCGGAAATTGCGGTCACCACAACAATATTCCAAATTAGCTCCATAATATCGACAGAAACATGGCAAACGTTGTTTAGTATCCATCCTCAAGGTGTTTTTCTAATGTCTATTCGATAATATATCCGTCGGGACAATTCGTTTTTCTCTAGGACCGATTGGAGTAATGGCTACCTCTGTACTTTACTCGAGAATCTCCCTCGGTGCCACCATGTGACCACTTACGCAATGTGCCCGCATACGGCTATTCTTCAACAGAAATGCGTAAAACTACGTCACAATGCTGTAGACACCTTGGGGTATACGTAGAAAGCGTAAGCTCGTTGATGGTACATTCACAGCCAAATAGGGAGTCATTGGAACGCAGCGCTTTCAAAACCTGGGGCACTTTCAGATTGGATTTTTCTCAGGCTTTCGCTTGCAACATCAGTTCTGTTATACTCACAGACAATATCTTTACAGTTTTGGAAACGTTAGAGTGTTTTCTATCGAAAGCTGTCAACTGGCATATTCTAGCATCTTTTCTTGACAAAATACCCCGTTTAAAACGGGAACGTTTTTTTTTCTTCCAAAAATGAAAATACTGCCCCCTAGCAAATCAAATCTTATTTGTCACATACACATGGTTAGCAGATGTTAATGCGAGTGTAGCGAAATGCTTGTGCTTCTAGTTCCGACAATGCAGTAATAACCAACAAGTAATCTAACTAACAATTCCTAATCTACTGTCTTATACACAGTGTAAGGGGATAAAGAATATGTACATAAGGATATATGAATGAGTGATGGTACAGAGCAGCATAGGCAAGATACAGTAGATGGTATCGAGTACAGTATATACATGTGAGATGAGTATGTAAACAAAGTGGCATAGTTAAAGTGGCTAGTGATACATGTATTACATAAGGATGCAGTCGATGATATAGAGTACAGTATATACGTATGCATATGAGATGAATAATGTAGGGTAAGTAACATTATATAAGGTAGCATTGTTTAAAGTGGCTAGTGATATATTTGCATCATTTCCCATCAATTCCCATTATTAAAGTGGCTGGAGTTGAGTCAGTGTCAGTGTGTAGGCAGCAGCCACTCAATGTTAGTGGTGGCTGTTTAACAGTCTGATGGCCTTGAGATAGAAGCTGTTTTTCAGTCTCTCGGTCCCAGCTTTGATGCACCTGTACTGACCTCGCCTTCTGGATGATAGCGGGGTGAACAGGCAGTGGCTCGGGTGGTAGATGTCCTTGATGATCTTTATGGCCTTCCTGTAACATCGGGTGGTGTAGGTGTCCAGGTAGTTTGCCCCCGATGATGCGTTGTGCAGACCTCACTACCCTCTGGAGAGCCTTACGGTTGAGGGCGGAGCAGTTGCCGTACCAGGCGGTGATACAGCCCGCCAGGATGCTCTCGATTGTGCATCTGTAGAAGTTTGTGAGTGCTTTTGGTGACAAGCCGAATTTCTTCAGTCTCCTGAGGTTGCTGCGCCTTCTTCATGATGCTGTCTGTGTGAGTGGACCAATTCAGTTTGTCTGTGATGTGTATGCCGAGGAACTTAAAACTTGCTACTCTCTCCACTACTGTTCCATCGATGTGGATAGGGGGGTGTTCCCTCTGCTGTTTCCTGAAGTCCACAATCATCTCCTTAGTTTTGTTGACGTTGAGTGTGAGGTTATTTTCCTGACACCACACTCCGAGGGCCCTCACCTCCTCCCTGTAGGCCGTCTCGTCGTTGTTGGTAATCAAGCCTACCACTGTTGTGTCGTCCGCAAACTTGATGATTGAGTTGGAGCGTGCGTGGCCACGCAGTCGTGGGTGAACAGGGAGTACAGGAGAGGGCTCAGAACGCACCCTTGTGGGGCCCCAGTGTTGAGGATCAGCGGGGAGGAGATGTTGTTACCTACCCTCACCACCTGGGGGCGGCCCGTCAGGAAGTCCAGTACCCAGTTGCACAGGGCGGGGTCGAGACCCAGGGTCTCGAGCTTGATGACGAGCTTGGAGGGTACTATGGTGTTGAATGCCGAGCTGTAGTCGATGAACAGCATTCTCACATAGGTATTCCTCTTGTCCAGATGGGTTAGGGCAGTGTGCAGTGTGGTTGAGATTGCATCGTCTGTGGACCTATTTGAGCGGTAAGCAAATTGGAGTGGGTCTAGGGTGTCAGGTAGGGTGGAGGTGATATGGTCCTTGACTAGTCTCTCAAAGCACTTCATGATGACGGAAGTGAGTGCTACGGGGCGGTAGTCGTTTAGCTCAGTTACCTTAGCTTTCTTGGGAACAGGAACGATGGTGGCCCTCTTGAAGCATGTGGGAACAGCAGACTGGTATAGGGATTGATTGAATATGTCCGTAAACACACCAGCCAGCTGGTCTGCGCATGCTCTGAGGGCGCGGCTGGGGATGCCGTCTGGGCCTGCAGCCTTGCGAGGGTTAACACGTTTAAATGTTTTACTCACCTCGGCTGCAGTGAAGGAGAGACCGCATTTTTCCGTTGCAGGCAGTGTCAGTGGCACTGTATTGTCCTCAAAGCGGGCAAAAAGTTATTTAGTCTGCCTGGGAGCAAGACATCCTGGTCCGTGACTGGGCTGGATTTCTTCCTGTAGTCCGTGATTGACTGTAGACCCTGCCACATGCCTCTTGTGTCTGAGCCGTTGAATTGGGATTCTACTTTGTCTCTGTACTGACGCTTAGCTTGTTTGATAGCCTTACGGAGGGAATAGCTGCATTGTTTGTATTCAGTCATGTTACCAGACACCTTGCCCTGATTGAAAGCAGTGGTTCGCGCTTTCAGTTTCACACGAATGCTGCCATCAATCCAAGGTTTCTGGTTAGGGAATGTTTTAATCGTTGCTATGGGAACGACATCTTCAACGCACGTTCTAATGAACTCGCACACCGAATCAGCGTATTCGTCAATGTTGTTATTTGACGCAATACGAAACATGTCCCAGTCCACTTGATGGAAGCAGTCTTGGAGTATGGAGTCAGCTTGGTCGGACCAGCGTTGGACAGACCTCAGCGTGGGAGCTTCTTTTTTTAGCTTTTGTCTGTAGGCAGGTATCAGCAAAATGGAGTCGTGGTCAGCTTTTCCGAAAGGGGGCGGGGCAGGACCTTATATGCGTCGCGGAAGTTAGAGTAACAGTGATCCAAGGTTTATCCGCCCCTGGTTGCGCAATCGATATGCTGATAAAATTTAGGGAGTCTTGTTTTCAGATTAGCCTTGTTAAAATCCCCAACAACGATGAATGCAGCCTCCGGATAAATGGTTTCCAGTTTGCAAAGAGTTAAATAAAGTTCGATCAGAGCCATCGATGTGTCTGCTTGGGGGGGGATATATACGGCTGTGATTATAATCGAAGAGAATTCTCTTGGTAGGTAATGCGGTCTACATTTGATTGTGAGGAATTCTAAATCAGGTGAACAGAAGGATTTGAGTTCCTGTATGTTTCTTTCATCGCACCATGCCTCGTTAGCCATAAGGCATACACCCCCACCCCTCTTCTTACCAGAAAGGTGTTTGTTTCTGTCGGCGCGATGCGTGGAGAAACCAGTTGGCTGCACCGCATCGGATAGCGTCTCTCCAGTGAGCCATGTTTCCGTGAAGCACAGAACGTTACAGTCTCTGATGTCCCTCTGGAATGCTACCCTTGCTCGGATTTCATCAACCTTGTTGTCAAGAGACTGGACATTGGCAAGAAGAATGCTAGGAAGTGGGGCACGATGTGCCTGTCTCCGTAGTCTGACCAGAAGACCGCTACGTTTCCCTCTTTTTCGGAGTCGTTTTTGGGGTCGCTGCATGCGATCCATTCCGTTGTCCTTTTTTTAAGGTAGAACACAGGATCCGCGTCGCGAAAAACATATTCTTGGTCGTACTGATGGTGAGTTGACGCTGATCTTATATACAGTAGTTCTTCTCGGCTGTATGTAATGAAACCTAAGATGACCTGGGGTACTAATGTAAGAAATAACACGTAAAAAAACAAAAAACTGCATAGTTTCCTAGGAACGCGAAGCGAGGCGGCCATCTCTGTCGGCGCCGGAAGTTAGCACCAACAGGTTTTAATAGTTCTAGCATAATTTGGAGCTGTGCTTTGGATCATTGTCCTGCTGTAGGATGAAATTGGCTCCAATTAAGCGCTGTCCACAGGGTATGGCATGGCATTGCAAAATGGAGTGATGGATCTTGAAGAAGAAAGGCTCTTTTACCCTGTACAAATCTCCCACTTTACTGCCACCAAAGCACCCCAAGACGATCACATCGTCTCCACCATGCTTGAGAGATGGCATCAAGCACTCCAACATATTAAAAAAAAATTCTGCATCTCACGAATGTTCCTCTTTGTGATCCCGAAGAGGTCAAACTTAGATTTGTCTGTCCATAACACTTTTTTCCAATCTCCTCTGTCCAGTGTCTGTGTTCTTTTGCCCATCTTAATATTTTATTGTCCAGTCTAAGATATGGCTTTTTCTTTGCAACTCTGCCTAGAAGGCATCCCGGAGTCGTCTCTTCACTGTTGACGTTGAGACGGGTGTTTTGCAGGTACTATTTAATGAAGCTGCCAGTTGAGGACTTGTGAGACGTCTGTTTCTCAAACTAAACACTCTAATGCACTTGTCCTCTTGCTCAGTTGTGCACCGGGACTTCCCACTCTTTCTATTCTCATTAGAGCCAGCCTGTTCTGTGAAGGGAGACGTACACAGCGTTGTACGAGATTTTCAGTTTCTTGGCAATTTTTCGCATGGAATAGCCTTAATTTCTCAGAACAAGAATACATACACTGATGAGTTTCAGAATTAAGGTCTTTGTTTCTGGCCATTTTGAGCCTGTAATCGAACCCACAAAAGCTGATGCTCCAGATACTCAACTAGTCTAAGGAAGGCCGGTTTTATTGCTTCTTTAAATCAGAACAACAGTTTTCAGCTGTGCTAACATAATTGCAAAAGGGTTTTCTAATGATCAATTAGCCTTTTAAAATGATAAACTTGGATTAGCTAACACGACATGCCATTGGAACACAGGAGAGATGGTTGCTGATAATGGGCCTCTGTAAGCCTATGTAGATATTCCATAAAAACTCTGCCTTGTCCAGCTACAATAGTCATTTATAACATTAACAATGTCTACACTGTATTTCTGATCAATTTGATGTTATTTTAAATGGACAAAAAAAAGAGAGCTTTTCTTTCAAAAACAAGGACATTTCTAAGTGATCCCAAACTTTTGAACGGTAGTGTATATTTGTAAACAACAGCTGGTGCACAATATCTAAGGAAGTCTTGAGGTTTAGCTCGCCTGAGGTAGAGTATCTCATGATAAGCTGTAGACCACACTACCAAACAGAAAAACGCTCATCCAGATGCAGCGCATGCAGGGAATATGCAGGGAAACTGAAATCATGTTAAATGTGCAATCAGAGGGGGAAAAAAAATTGTAGACCACCTTTCCTCCACAAACAGAGACGCGTATAAAGCTCTCCCTCCATATGGCAAATCTGACCATAATTCTATCCTCCCGATTCCTGCTTACAAGCAAAAATTAAAGCAGGAAGCACCAGTGACTCGGTCTATGAAGAAGTGGTCAGATGAAGCAGATGCTAAACTACAGGACTGTTTTGCTAGCACAGACTGGAATATGTTCCGGGATTCTTTCAATGGCATTGAGGAGTACACCACATCAGTCACTGGCTTCATCAATAAGCGCATCGATGACGTAGTACCCACAGTGACTGTACGTACATACCCCTACCAGAAGCCATGGATTACAGGCAACATTCGCACTGAGCTGAAGGGTAGAGCTGCCGCTTTCAAGGAACGGCACTCTAACCCGAAAGCTTATAAGATATCCCGCCATGCTCTCCGACGAACCATCAAAAAGGAAAAGGGTCAATACAGGAGTAAGATCGAATCATACTACACCGGATCCGACGCTAGTCGGATGTGGCAGGACTTGCAAACTACTACAAAGGGAAGCACAGCCGAGAGCTGCTCAGAGACACGTACCTAGCATTTGAGCTAAATAGCTTCTATGCTCGCGTCGAGGCAAGTAACACTGAAACATGCATGAGAACATCAGCTGTTCTGGACGACTGTGTGATCACGCTCTTCGCAGCCAATGTAAGACCAGGACATGTACTCCGAGCATGCGCTGACCAACTGGCAAGTGTCTTCACTGACATTTTCAACCTCTCTCTGACAGAGTCTGTAATACCAACATGTTTCAAGCAGACCACCATAGTCCCTGTGCCCATGAACACTAAGGTAACCTGCCTAAATGACTACCGACCCATAGCACTCACATCTGTAGCCATGAAATGCTTTGAAAGGCTGGTAATGACTCATGACCCAAAGGCTGGTCATGACATCAACACCATTATCCCAGAAACCCTAGACCCACTCCAATTTGCATAACGCCCCAACAGATCCACAGATGATGCAGTCTCTATTGCACTCCACACTTCCCTTTCATACTTGGACAAAAGGAACACCTATGTGAGAATGCTATTCATTGACTACAGCTCAGTATTCAACACCATAGTGCCCTTAGAGCTCATCACTAAAGCTATGGACCCTGGAACTAAACACCTCCCTCTGCAACTGGATCCTGGAATTCTTGACTGGCAGTCCCCAGGTGGTAAAGGTAGGTGACAACACATCCGCCAAACTGATCCTCAACACGGGGGCCCTTCAGGGGTGCGTGCTCAGTCCCGTCCTGTACTCCCTGTTCACTCATGACCGCACGGCCATGCACAACTCCAAAACCATCATTAAGTTTGCCGATGACACAAGTGGTAGGCCTGATCACCGTCAACAATGAGACAGCCTATAGGGAGGACGAGATCCTGTGTGGTGCAAGGACAACAACCTCTCCCTCAATGTGATTAAGACAAAGGAGATGATTGTGGACTACAGGAAAAGGAGGACCGAGCACACCCCCATTCTCATTGACGGGGCTGTAGTGGAGCAGGTTGAGAGCTTCAAGTTCCTTGGTGTCCACATCACCAATAAACTAACATGGTCCAAGCACACCAAGACAGTCGTGAAGAGGACACGACAAAACCTATTCCCCCTGAGGAGACTGAAAAGATTTGAAAAGGGTCCTCAGATCCTCAAAAGGTTTTACAGCTGCACCATCGAGAGCATCCTGACAGGTTGCATCACTGCCTGGTATGGCAGTTGCTTGGCCTCTGACCACAAGGCACTACAGAGGGTAACGTGTACGGCCCAGTACATCACCGGGGCCAAGCTTCCTGACATCCAGGACTTCTATTCCAGGCGGTGTCAGAGGAAGGCCCTAAAAATAGTCAAAGACTCCAACCACCTTAATCATAGACTGTTCACTCTGCTACCGCACGGAAGCAGTACTGGAGCACCAAGTCTAGGTCCAAGAGGCTCCTAAACAGCCTCTACCTCCAAGCCATAAGACTCCTGAACAGCTAATGAAATGCATTGCCCCCCCCTGTCCACACTGCTGCGACTCTTATTATCTATGCATGGTCACTTTAATAACTCTACCTACATGTACACATTACCTCAATACCGGTACCCCCTGTATATAGCCCCGCTATTGTTATTTACTGCTGCCCTTTAATTATTCGTCTATCTTAATTGTTTTAGGTATTTTCTTAAAACTGAATTGTTGGTTAAGGGCTTGTAAGCATGTGACAAATAAAATTTGATTTAGTTAATTATTTATTAATCTAAGTTATTTATTAATAGTTATTATTATATTTCTTCTTGAAGGTTAACAGATTCCAGTTATGTTTATACATGGAGTTTTTTTTTACCTGTCTACTCATATGATAGTGCTGTGACGTGCATATGAAAGCACGATCCAGAAATAAAATTAAGGGGAAAAAAGGTCTTTAGACAAATAGACTCAGGACATCCCCTCCAAAATAAAGAGGGTAATAAAAGGTCTAACAAACCTATTATTGAAGCACTCACACATCATTTCAACCTCAGTGTGCTTTTGTACACGTGCATCTTGTATGAAAAACACAGCAAAGTCTGCCACAATCAACATAGTCAAAGGAGACTGGAGAAACAGATAGTCAAATTAAAACATTTAATACTGTACCTTAGACACATTGCTGCCATATGCAAAGTAGGCAAACAAAAATGTTCCACACAGTGAGAAACCCAAAATGTATTTATTTTATTTCACCTTTATTTAACCAGGTAGACAAGTTGAGACAAGTTCTCATTTACAAATTGCGACCTGGCCAAGATAAAGCTAAGATAAAATATGTGCTATATATAACAAAATATAGATTAAAAAAAATAAAAATAAATAAATCAGCTTTGGTAAGTAATAAATAAAACATTGTTTTTTGACAAAATTGTACATTCTACCCCTAAAATTGTATGTAATTTGTTGTTTGCTCAACCAACACCGAAGTCATGTTCACATGGATATAACTGATGCATATATAGTTCAGATAGAAAGCACTACTTTCAGATAAGAGCACTGTTCTATTTTTGCAAAGTTGGGCCCGACAGCTGACACTGATAATGAAGTTGCAGGCAAGGCTACCTCATGTTACCATGAGCAACCGTGACTGACTCATGTCCGCTACACAGAGAAAGAGGACTAGAATTAGAACAGATAGTGTTAGCCTATGATCTGGCCTTCTACTCTTAAAAAGGGGTTTGGCTGACAAATGACCCCTTCACACAGGGGTTCCCATCCAACACAACAGACCGCATTGATAGAGCAACAAACAATAATATACTGAAGATACTATAGATATCTTAGTAAATTCACCACGATGTACAGTGCATTCGGAAAGTATTCAGACCCCTTACCCTTTTCCACATTTTGTTGTTATTCTTATTCTAAAATGTATTAATTATATTTTCTCAATCTACACACAACACACCATAATGAAAAAGTGAATAGGTTTAGACATAAAAACAAAAAAAAACAGAAATACCTTATTTATATCTGTATTTAGACCCTTTGCTATGAGACTTGAAATTGAGCTCAGGTGCATCCTGTTTCCATTGATCATCCTTGAGATGTTTCTACAACTTGGAGACCACATGTGTTAAATGAAATTGATTGGTCATTATTTGGAAAGACACAGACACACACACACACTTCCATATAAAAAGGTCCCACAGTTGACAGTGCAAGTCAGAGCAAAAACCAAGCCATGAGGTCAAAGGAATTGTCCGTAGAGTTCCGAGACATGATTGTGTCGAGGCACAGATCTGGTGAGGTGTACCCAAAAAAAATTCTGCAGCATTGAAGGTCCCCATAATTCTTAAATGGAAGACATTTGGAACCACCAAGACTCTTCCTAGAGCTGGCTGCCTGGCCAAACTGAGCGATCGTGGAAGAAGGGCCTTGGTCAGGGAGGTGACCAAGAACCCGATGGTCACTCTGACAGAGCTCTAGAGTTCCTCTGTGGAGATAGGAAAAACTTCCAGAAGGACAACCATCTCTGCAGCACTCCAGAAATAATTAGGCCTTTATGGTGGAGTGGCCAGACAGAAGCCACTCAATAAAAGGCACACAACAGCTCACTTGGAGTTTGCCAAAAGGCACCAAAAGGACTCAGACCATGAGAAACAAGAATCTCTGGTCTGATGAAACCAAGATTGAACCCTTTGGCCTGAAAGCCAAGTGCCACGTCTGGAGGAAACCTAGCACCATCCCTACAGTGAAGCATGGTGGTGACAGCATCATCATGCTGTGTGGATGTTTTTCAGGGACTGGGACTAGTCAGGATCGAGGGAAAGATGAACGGAGGTAAGTAGAGAGAGACCCTTGATGAAAACCTCCTCAGGACCTTCGACTGGGACAAAGGTTCACCTTCCAACAGAACAATGACCCGAAGCACACAGCCAAGACAATGCAGGAGTGGCTTAAGGACACGCCTCAATGTCCTTGAGTGGCCCAGCCAGAGCCCGGATTTGAAGCCAATCTAACATCTCTGGAGACCTGAAAAGAGATGTGCAGCGACGCTCTCCATCCAAACTGACAGAGCTTGAGAGGATCTGCAGAGACGGATGGTAGAAACTCCCCAAATACAGGTGTGCCAAGCTTGTAGCATCATACCGAAGAAGAATCAAGGCTGTAATGGCTGCCAAAAGTACTTCAAAGTACTGAGTAAAAGGGTCTGAATACTTTCATATACATTTGCAAAAACGTCTAAAAACCTGTTTTTGTTTCGTCATTATGGGGTATTGTGTGTAGATTGACGATGAAAAAAACAATGTAATCCTTTTTAGAATAAGGCTGAAAAAGTCAAGGGTCTGAATACTTTCCGAATGCACTGTACATGCCTAGGAAGGAAAGAGATTGTATGGTTATTGGCAAAGAACATTACTTCAAATCAACAAAAATTGACAGAATGGTACCTTATTTTGCATTGGTTAGTTTGAGAGAGCATTAAGCTTGCTGTGTGAACACCCCTCCATTGCATGAGGGCCGCACTGAACACAAGTGTAATCGAATAATCTCACTTCAGATGACCCATGATTGTGATGCTGGATTTCCCTGTTTGTATGCCATATATTTTTCTATAGCAGCAGAGAAGGTTTGAATAACCTCTGTCATTTTGAGAGTGTGCGAGTTCTGTGGGAGCTATCCGAGGACTGTTCAAGCTTTGTTAGCCCTATGCACTATCTGCCAGACATTCCATGGTCAGTTTACAAAGAGCTGTCAGTTGCAGCGCTGAGAATCAGTAAAAAGTGCACATCTCAGAGTGTAAGTCCTCGGGATGGTGAAAAATATGATGAAAAGAAAGGCACAGATTTGGGCTTTTTAACTAATAGCTTCCTAACTCTGCTGCAACTCTGCAGAGATTTTAGACTGCTCTGTCCACACTGTCACCAGCTATAATAATACACGCAACACCAAATCAGTGACCCTCTACGGGGCTCTCAGACACATTCCTCTGACAATAGAAAGCCACAGACAAAAATGAAACCTAAACCACCTTCACACTGTTTTTCCACTTCACTAGCCTCGCAAACACACATTCAATATTTAGCTACAAATTACAAACAGGGCAATTATCGTGTCCACAAATGTTCATTCTATACAAGGTCTTTAATAACATACCATCCTATTGACAAATGTTCTCACAGGCCCTTTAACTCTACATCCTCCTTCTCCTCATTATTGTAGAACAGTGGTTAAAGCCGTAAAGAAGCTCTCCTTTTCATTTGTCATCTGAATGGTTGCCAGAAACAGCTGTGTACGTCCAGGGTTAGGGTAGTTTGCCCCAGAAGTGTTGATTAAAGCATTACCAGGAAGAGACACAGAGCAAATGGAAGTGGAGAAGCAACATGAACAGAGGAAGATCTTGTCTCACAGTACTGATGTAATCTCGGTTCATCTCAGTAAGTATTTTGAGACATCATTTACATAATTTGGCTGAGTAAATTTACAACTGACCTCCAAAGTAATCAAGCTAAACATGGATACCATCGAGATGTAATTACTCTAGTCCCACTCCTGCATTTGAAAAACAGACGAAGTGACTATCTTAACTACTCTGACCACCACTATAACAGGCTTCAGTGCTTTTGGCCGCAGGCTTTGCAACCACAACACTGATCAAAACGCACACACATACAGTAGATTTCAAAAAGATGCTCTGTAAACTTTAAAAAGCACATTGTATGTCAGAACACTATTCTCCAAATTCTATTTCACAAAAATGTTATTGGGCTGTTCCCCCCACCCCCCACAGGCCAGCAACAATGACAAAGAGACAAAAGCGCTGCTGCCGTGCATTCTGGGATTTAGACAATATTTACACACCCCAACTCTCTTAGAGTGATGATGCACCAGTTTATATACAATTCCATAGAGCATCCTACAGCTATGTCCAGTCTTTTCCAGTGGATCAGTATTCCCACTCATCTGTCTTCATGTCCAGAAAGCTGAGGATGTTCTGGGCAAACTTGACTGCTTGCTTGCGGGCCACCTTGGTCATCTCATCGCCCTGTGGGTCAACTGCGTCCAGAGCCAGCAGCTGTTTGGTCAGAAGCTCTTCCAGCAGCCTGTAGCTCTTGTCGGCCTGCTTGCCATTGAAGCAGAGTACCTGGGCCTGGAGGTCTGACAGGCTGCCCAGGACTATCCACACAGCCCTGTGTTGTGAGGGCTCATTGGGGCTGGGCTGGCGGCAGATCAGGGCCTCACGGAGGTCCAGGAAGGTGATGACAGCCTGGACCTCCAACACGGCACGCCGGCGGGCTTCACGGATACAGGGGTTTCGGGCTGTGTCTACCTGGTCCAGATGTGTGAGGAGACTCTGGAGCTCAGGCTTGGGCCTGAAGAGGTCACCCACCCCACAGTGTCGAAGGACCTCCCCCTGCAGCTGGCCCACCCGACCACGCACCGCCTCAATCTGACGGATAGAGTCATTTTGCCCCAAGTCATACCTGAGGAAAGATATATACAACACAATCACATTTTTGAGCCAAGCTGTATCTGAAAGCATGTAAACACACGCATACTGTATTTCCCTTCTGTATTATTACTCCAGAGCATTTGTAATTCTAGTAAAGCTGAGTACCTGCGCGTATCGTCTCCCTCTCCCTCCAGGTCCAGGTGTTTGAGCAGGCTGTTGATCTCCTCCACCACCTGTTTCCGGTAGTTTCTGACCGCTGCATTCCCCGACACGTCCAGGGCATCCAGCTCCACTAGGAGCTCAGTGAGCACACGGGAGAGGTGGGCACAGCTATCCCTCCCACTCAGCCCCATCAGCAGTGCCACCAGCTGGCTGCGTGCCCCACTCACCTGCACCATCACCTGGTTGATCCTCTGCACAGCCACATGTGTGTCTTCCGAAAGGGGAAGGGTCTGCTGGCGCGTGCGACCCTCGATCACGTCCTGCACGGCACACAGTCGTGTCAGGGCCCGGTAGCGAGCCTTGCGGAGGGGCACCCTCCCTCCTGTCTTCACCTGGGTGAGCCTCAGTATCAGCTCCTGCACGGCATCCACCAGCTCATCACTGATCTCTGCTGTGCCCCCAGCCTGCTGAGGCTCCACCACACCCTGCTCCACCAGCCTCTGGGCCTCCCTGCTCAGCTCCTCGATGGCCAGGCGGGACGGGTGGGTGGCGTTCTCCTCCAGGTAGCGCAACAGCCCCTCTACTTCTTGGGCTGCTCTCTTGCGTGCCCCCTGTAGGTCTGCCCTGCCCTCCGTGTCCACCTGATCCACTTCCAGGAGCAGCTGGGTCAGCTCGCGCTCCAGCCGCCGGTACTCCCGCTCGTTCTTTAGCCCGCTGAAGGTGCACACTTGAGGGCCCAGAGACTGAACCTCCCGCTGGACCTCATAGAGCCTATTCATGGCTGGGTGCTGCTGCTGGCTGCCATTGTCCATCCTCTTCCCACCATCAAAGGGCTTCCCAAACAGGCTGTAAATAAGGCACAGCACTAATACATTAACAAAAGTTCAAAGCTAAAAACACATTGATCTACAGTCTGATTGGTTCAAACACATTAAGGAAATAAATTACACAAATTAACTTTTAACAAGGCACACCTGTTAATTGAAATGCATTCCAGGTGACCACCTCATGAAACTGGTTGGGAGAATGCCAAGAGTGTACAAAGCTGTCATCAAGACAAAGGGTGGCTGCTTTGAAGAATCTCAAATATATTTTTACTTTTTTGGTTACTACATGATTCCATATGTGTTACTTCATAGGTTTTGATGTCTTCACTATTATTCTGCAAAGTGGAAAATAGCAAAAATAAAGAAAAACCCCCTTGAATGAGTTGGTGTCCAAACTTTTGACTGGTACGGTGTGTGTATAATATATATATATATATATTTTAATATTTTCCTATTTTAAGGATGAACAATTAAGAAAAAAAACAAAGCTCCAGTATGAGGCTTGTCCAATTCCATATGTTAGGCCAGGTGTCCTTGTTTCCATTATGTAAATGTTGACCTAAGGCAGTGGCGGTCGGTGCATTTTAAGATGAGGACAATATATTTTTTATGAGCATGACTGTCATTCATATTGCATTCACCCAGCGCAATGTAACACGGCTAGGTTTAGGCTACTACATGATACTCGAATTGTCCCTACACCCATCATGAGGTTGCTACAACCTAGCCTATGATTGAAAGTTTACAACATGGGTACATATGTTGAGAGAAATGTGACAGACATTGACACATTCAATACCGCTTTGCACACTCTTGCCTGCATCTAGCTGATCTCGGGTGTAATCATTAGTCCAACAGCTGCAAACGAGAGTTTCTAGTGGACAAATTCTGGTATGTTTATCCTCGTTTTGTTTGTTTCCGTTTAAGAAACGTTTTTCAACAGAATCAGCGGAACGAAGACACCCCTGATGACACACAAACACAGTTCACTTTCATAGCAGCCACATACAAACAGCATGATCCCTTTGATCGTTGTATAATTCCTTCATGCATCTACATGCTAGCCTCCTCTCACCTTTTTCCTTCACTTGTGGAGTTCAGTGCACAACACATCAGCTGTCTGTGACCAGGACAAACCTTCATATCATAACTGCTACACCGTTGTCACCATATTAGCTAACGTCAACACAGCTACCAGAACTAACGCGTTAGTAAACCCACTACAATCATGTAGTAGTGTACAGTCAGCAAGCAGTTTCAAATTAAACCGAATACAACAAGTTTTGACCTTACCGTGAAATGCTTACATACAAGCCCTTAACCAACAGTGCAGTTCAAGAGTTAAGAAAACATTTACCAAATAAACTAAAAGTAAAAAATTAAATTATTATAAAAAGTAACAATGTAAATGTCAATTTAAAATAGTCCGGTGGCCATTTGACTAATTGTTCAGCAGTCTTATGGCTTGGGGGTAGAAGCTGTTAAGGAGCTTGTCGTGCGGTAGCAGAGAAAACAGCATGACTTGGGTGACTGGAGTCTCTGACAATTTTATGGGCTTTCCTCTGACACCGCCTATTATATAGGTCCTGGATGGCAGGAAGCTTGGCCCCAGTGATGTACTGGGCCGTACGCACTACCCTCTGTAGCGCCTTACGGTCAGATGCCGAGCAGTTGCCATACCAGGCGGTGATGCAACCGGTCAGGATGCTCTCGATGGTGCAGCTGTAGAACATTTTGAGGATCTGGGGACCCATGCCATATCTTTTCAGTCTCCTGAGGGGAAAAGGTTTTGTTGTGCCCTCTTCAAAACTGTCTTGGTGTGTTTGGACCATGATAAATCGTTGGTGATGTGGACACCAAGGAACTTGAAACTCTCGACCCACTCCTCTACAGCCCCATCAAATGTTAATGGGGGCCTGTTCGGCCCGCCTTTTCCTGTAGTCCACGATCAGCTCCTTTGTCTTGCTCACATTGAGGGAGATGTTGATGTCACTGGTACTTCCTGCTTTAGTTTTTGCTTGTAAGCAGGAATCAGGAGTTTAGAATTATGGCCAGATTTGCCAAATGGAGGGCGGGGGAGAGCTTTTTATGCATCTCTGTGTGTGGAGTAAAGGTGGTCTGGAGTTTTTTTCCCCCTCCTCTGGCTGCACGTGACATGCCGGTAAAATTTTTGTAAAACGGATTTAAGTTTGCCTGCATTAAAGTCCCCAGCCACTAGGAGCGTCGCTTCTGGATTAACATTTTCTTGTTTGCTTCTGGCCTTAAAAAAACTTTGAGTGCGGTCTTAGTGCCAGCATCGGTCTGGGGTGGTAAATAGACGGCTACGAATAATATGAATGAGAACTCTCTTGGTAGATGGTGTGGTCTACAGCTTATACTCTACCCCAGGCTAGCAATACCTTGAGACTTTAATATTAGACATTGCGCACCACCTGTTATTGACAAATAGACACACACCCCCACCCCTCGTCTTACCAGACGTAGCTTCTTCTCTGTTCTGCCGGTGCATGGAAAATCCCACCAGCTCTATATTATCCGTGTCGTCGTTCAGCCACGACTCGGTGAACATATGGTATTACATTTCTTAATGTCCCGTTGGTAGGATAATTGTAAGTCACCAATTTTATTTTCCAATAATTGCATGTTAGCCAGTAGAACAGATGGCAGTGGGAGTTCTCGCTCACCTACAGATTCTCAGAAGGCAGCCTGACCTGCGCCCTCTTTTTCTCAGTCTTTTCTTCACGCAAATGACAGGGATTTGATCCTGTTCTCGGGAAAGCAGTATATCCATCTCGTTAAAGGAAAAAGCTTCTTCCAGTTCATGGTAAGTAATCACTATTTTGATGTCCTGAAGTGATTTTCGGGTCATAAGAGACGGTAGAAGCAACATTATGTACAAAATAAGTTAAGCAACACAAAAAAAACGAACAAAAGAGCACAGTTGGTTAGGACCATGTAAAACGTCAGCCATCCTCTTCGGCAGCATCTTTTATCAATAAAACCAAAAGCTTACCTTGACTTGGAAGAGTACCAGTGTTGGATAGCCATAACTAGCTAGCTAACATAGCATCCCTCTCTGTTTGAGTAGGCTAAACTAGCAAGCTGCATTCGCTAGCTAAGTGAAAAAAATACAACTAAATCTCTCTCTTGCTTCTCCTTCATTTTTTAAGAAAATAACTTGTTCAAAACTGTTCAACTATGCACCGCAGTGCTATCTAGCAATAGCAGATTCATTCACAGATCATTTGATTAGGTGGACAACATTTGAATATTGTATTATAGTTTTATCTATAAAGGATAACTTTAATATATTTCACTACGGTATTTTGTAAACTATTTATTATATTTGACAAAATAAAAAAGAACTTGATCAATTTTGTCCACTTATTTCCTCCAATGAGCTACTGGAAGTGTACAATCCTAATTTGTTAGTGACCGCTTAACCAACAAGAACCATGCAGGCATGTCCTAAAAACAGGCAAGAAATTCATTCAACTTTCAATGATAACACCAGCATGACAATCATTCAACTCATTACTGAACGTAGGCTATAGATCTAGGCTCAGTGCCGCTACTATTTCAGCTGTCCAAGACTGTCTAATGAACACCACTGAACTAAGTCTAATTACTGCAACGACAACAAAGCTGTCTTAACACCCCAGGTCTGAAATAACCATAATCGAGTTACATTCTTCAGAGAAAGTCTGACCTGACAAAAAAAGGGCACCCCACAGAATTAATTTCCTCACTCAAAGATGACTGTCGGCATAATTGTATCAAATAGTCAACATCATTACTTACAAAAACTCCAGAGGGGATTAATAATATCAAGCTGGCTCCGGTAAGAGAACACACCAGTAGCCTAAATTCTGTGCCATCGGCATCCAGGCTCCAGACACAGCAGATTGGGAGGCTCTCAAAATATTTACTGCTGCTGTTCCACAGTGATGTGTCTGTGATGTCACAATATACAGGGCATTCTTCTCATTCTTAAAGATGAAGTTTGTAAACTCACTCGGTCTATCTACTCCGATTTCAGAATAACTGATTAAATTTACGAACGAGCAACATCCGACCGGGGTCAGTAAATGTCAGCAATTATTTTTAATTTAATGGTTGCCAGTAGCACAGTTACAGTCACCAATGCTCTAGACATAAAAACCGCCTAACCAGCCCTGCTGGGGCAAGTAACATGGTCAGAGTGAGGTGTTCTCATTTGTGTCTGAAAGTAGCTAGCCAGTTAGCTTGGGTGCTTGACTGCCGTTGTGAGGTCAGAACGCTCGGATCAACCCTACTCTCCAGCCAGAGAGTCCAATGTGTACTCTGAACGGTCTGAGAACAAAACACTCTGAATTTACAAATGGACAATCTGAACTCTGGCACTCCAGACTGAATATATGAATGCACCCAGTGCGTAACTGTATGTTGGGGATTTTCCAAAGGGGATTATGGTGAGAAAGAGTCTGGAATGAGTAGTCTTATGGGGTTACTAGGGTCCATTTAAACCATATCCAGACAGAAATGGTTGAATTCGGTCAATTGGTAACATTGCAATACCATTCAGAAAATAAACCCAAATTAGAAGCCTAAAATACTGTCGGTGTGACAGTTTATAGCAGGTGTGGGCAAATGTTTTTCACATTTTTTTAATCAATTTGCGGGGGCCTCCTGCGTCACTACAGACTCGGGTTCGATCCCAGGCTGTGTCACAGCTGGCCGTGACTGGGAGACCCATGAAGCGGCGCACAATTGGCCCAGCATCGTCCGGGTTAGGAGAGGGTTTGGCAGGCAGAGATTTCCTTGTCCCATCGCGCTCTAGCGAGTCCTGTGGTGGGCCGGGCACAATGCACGCTGACACAGTCGTCAGGTGTACGGTGTTTCCTCTGACACATTGGTGTGGCTGGCTTCGGGGTTAAGTGGGCATTGTGTCAAGAAGCAGTGCAGCTTGGCTGGGTCAGGTTTCGGGTGACGCACGGCTCTCGAACTCTACCTCTCCCGAGTCCATACTGGAGTTGCAGCGATGGGAAAAGACTAACTACCAATTGGATACTACAAAATTGAGGAGAAAAAAGGTGTGTAAAAGAATTTGAAATGCCCGGCGGGCCGTACTTTGCACCCCCCTTGGTCTTTCGCCTAAATCTTTAGTGTTGCCTCAGGGGAGCCATTGGAAAAGGTTGAGACAATTTAGGCCTAAGGTCTGTAGTATTACCCTATTCACACACATTTGTCAGAAAGGACAACAAGCAGCCTGTAACTGAGGGTTAACAGAAAAATTAAAGACAACAGGCCTCATGGGAGAATCAGACACTTAGCCACTAGGTTACTTGTCTTTTGAATTAAAGGCCAATTGCAGTCAAAATTCAGTTTTTCATGTGTTTTATGTCATATTGTACAACAGATAATGAAACTAACACTGTAAAAGTGTGAAACCATTTGATCAGTGTTATTTACTGATTGTTTTTCAACCAGCAACTATCTACACAGGACCTTTGAATCAGTCTGTTTGCATGGATGGGAATCTCGGCTTTTCTGGTGACAGGCAATTTTTGTACATTTTAAAAATGGAAAAATATAACAGTAAGATACTTAATTGTTAACCAAAAAGGGAGATGTGACATTGTGATACGACATTGATATAAAAACAGTTGCATTGGGCAATAACAAAGAGGTTTCCAAACCTCTCTGCCATAACCGCTAGTTTTTATTTTTCCCCATCCCCACTCAGACCACTCCAAGTCAATCCAAGATAAACTGTTTCTCAATCAAGAATTTCTGCTCAAAAGCTACTTTTGGCCATTTTAATGGACATCCATTATAACGAGGAACTTAATTGTTACCCAGAAATAGCTGCATTGGGCCTTTTATATGAGACACAATAGTTAGAAAGACCATCTCAGACAATACTGTGTTGCTATTGTACTTCTATCTAAAAGAATGGTGACGACCATGGGCTGAATCCACTCAATTGACAAGTAGACTTTCATAACAAAATCCTGTTGACAGGAGTGCATGATTACACATTACACAACCACCAAAAACATTGTTTATGCTTGGAACGTTGAATAAAACTGCCTACATTTAATTTTGTTGTCAGTTTAGGATGAGCAAGAAGCCTAAATAAAACTAAAATGGCTTGTCAAGCCTCCCAGATGTGTAGGGAGTAGACATCCTGGTTTTAGAGAGGGTTCCAATCCAGGATGCTACCAGCGAATGCCCCTTTTCTGGACACAATGGGGCAAGGCTACCTGTGAGGCCAACAGCTTACAAATAACAAATTGCCTGACAGAGAACGCGATCCGAAAGAAAACATCACAATTGATGTCTCCTTAGGGCCACCAACTTGACTTATACGTTTACGTAGTGTATTTATCTATTGATACGTGTAGTCTAGAATTGATTAACATTGTGTATGGTGATGCTCCAAGTCTGAGAGACCCCATTCTCCAAAAAGCGTTCTAGAACAGTCCCTCTTCAAACGCGCAGCAACCCACTGGGCAAATAAATACTGTTCATACATAATAGTTATACATACCTACAAAAGGGCTTTAAGCATTGTCATTGTAAGCATACACTAATAATTTAGGCGTGCATTGCTGCCACTATCTCTCAAACAAAACGCATTTTCAATCTGCCAGTTGCTAGGTTCCTGTTTCAATGTAACAAACGCCAGCCATAATGTCTCACTACCTTCCCAGCTGCGCATGAAATGTCTCACCTTTTCAAAGCGCCAAAGACTTTTGCGCACATTTCTAAAGATGTCCGTTTCCATCAGCTAACCAACTATGATCGTACGCGCTGTAGTGTGTAATCCAAATTAATATTGTTTGTCTTTATGTAGCTATGCCGGCTATTTCGTTTTCAATGGCTGATTCACCTCGGTACAGTACTGTCGTACAGCATTAAGCACTGCGTGCTTTGTCGCCCCTCCCAAGCACCAATTCAGAGGGTTTGTTCACGCGCGTCATAAACTAGTCTTCAGTGAACTGTAAAACGGGATCGTGGCTATATTTTAGCAGTTTGATAGTCTGCTATTGTCAACATGATACGTTGTAACTTGTAATCACTATTAAACCCAATTAAAAATACATTCTATTTACATTAAACTACAAAAGAAGCTCTCTAATTGGCACCTGGCAGCAAGTTGAGACCAACTGGTGCTGCTCGAATACCACTATGACAAAGATTCAATTTTCACAACTGTATCATGCATTGCCAACTTCCATATCCATGAAGAGTATTTGGGAGATAAGCCTGCCTATACACAAAATTTATTAGTTCAGGGGCTTAAACTCATGAGAATTTAACATTACATAATGTTCAGACAGAAGTGTATGGCCCTAGAACAGACAAAAATAATTTAGTGATGGTCAGCCATGACATGTACAATCTGGAAATTTGGCCATGATTCATAACCAACAACTGGCAATGGTGTTCGTGGGGACTGTGGAGGATGGTTGGCCACTGAATAAACCGATAACCTGGGTCCCCTACTTATGCAGGGGTCGCTTTAGAGTTTAGAAATCTGCATTTTCAAAATGCAAACCATCAAAATATTTGCATTTTAAACACTTTCACTTGAGTTTCATATTGAAAGTCCGCTGTTTTGCTTCAAGAGTAATCAGGCGCATGCAACTATAGTATTCCTTCACAGAAAATACATTAGAAAAGGTTGATGACTACTGCACTAAGTCAAGCTCACTGAGTCAAAATGCAAGCCAATATCTACTGCTAAGATTTTTTTTAACATGACTTAAAAAACATAAGCCTATGCAACATTAACCTATTAAAAACAGTACTGTACACATGTGGTCCATGCAGTAGACTATAGGCCCAATACATTATCGACACCTATTGGTTTTGCATGAATTGCCCTGCCATTTTTTATATTCAATTTCAAAATTTGAGATTGGCTCTATGATTTCACCGGTAATAGATCAGTTGTTGTATTACTTGTGAGGCACAGCTGAGTGAGAATACATTTAAATAATTAGCTTTTTATTTTACTGGGCTGATGGTGCTTGCATCTGATGGTCAGTCTCAGCGGAGGGCAGCAGACTCAGGGTTCGCCTCTAAATGTCCCTCCACTCTCCCCTTCTTTAGCTGACATTGACCAAAAAGGGACAATGTCCAAAAAGGGACAATGTCTTCCAGGTGATAGCTTAAATAACTCAAGTCGCACCGCATTATTTCTGCCTCATGCAGACATTCATGTTCTTTCCCCCCCTTAGAACAGTTCATAATCATGGGTCGTGTTCAGTAGTACAATACAGCCAACTATATTTTCTTATTGGACAAGTTCATGTAGTTGTGAGCAAGAAGTCGCAGCGCTTTCATATTGCCGATTCTACATTTAAAAGTCACAGGGCCCCATTCGAATTCCTTTTAAAAAAGTGCACTTTCCTTCCTCAGTAATCACTGATGCCAAGATTGGACACTGGTAAACGCAAGGGCTCCACCAGATGGCTTTCACTTGCTCAGTCATTTCGAAATTCGAATCAGTAAATGAAGAGGAAAGGAAATACTACTTTTTGTAGAGTTCCAACGGGGCCCCAGTTGTTGGAGGACAATGAAGCCTCAGTGGGCCAGGGACACTGCTGGTTAACAAGGGACTCCCAGTCACCATAATGTCAGCTGAAGTGCAATAAATCCACATATATTAATGAAATCATCAATGTGGCGTCAACATTTTTTTGTATTTTATGTACAAGCTAAATGTAGGCTAGCTAACGTCGTAGAAATCCAAACGGTGCTAGGTAAATACATACATTTGATAATACACATAATAAACCGTACGGAATATGTGATAAGCTTACATGCCCATATTCTTACCTGCATAACCAACGTACAGCCATAGTAGTGAAGAGATGGATACAATACTAAACATTACAACGCACAACCACAAACTGAGGTGTAGATAGCTACTAGCTGGCTAGCAAGACATTTTCACAGGGGGTTGGAATGGGAAGAACGTCCCGGGCGTGACAGGCTGGCCAAGCGGGATCGTAATGACCACATTTCTGAATATGAACAGGCTTGTTAGGCGTTTAATTCGATACACATGCGGACAATGCAAACAGCTAATAGTACACTCGTGCTGCCGCAGACAAAGGGTTCTGTTACAGAATTTGACAAAGTAATCAGAGAGCAGTGTTGAATCGGTGTTATACGTTGTTCGTCCAACCTAATTTCAATGCAGGAAGTACGTGGACCGTCCTCAGTCACGTGATAGCTTTGCAAGTTGGCCACACCTATAGCTCAGTCGTCACGCACACGAATTAACACGAACTTCGAGTCGGACTGTCGGAGCTCCAGACAAATGCCCGAGTTTCCGCTTTGAATTTTGACTTGGATGACCATTCAAAAAGATTTTTCCCAGTCGGAGCTCGTTGTTTCCCTCTTTTTCTCAGTTGTCTTTGAATGCACTGAAGTCAGAGATTTCCGAGTTCCCAGTTATCTTGAACGCGGTCTAACGCCAACTATGAAACAAGGGTTGATACCAGTGGAGGCTGCTGAGGGGAGGATGGCTCATAATAATGGTTGGAATGGAGTTAATGGAATGGTAGCAAACATACCATTCCATTCACTCCATTCCGGCAATTATTATGAGCCATCCTCCCCTCAGCAGCCTGCACTTGTTGATACCTAACTCTTATACCTAAACCTGGTAAAGACAAGATATACACTATATAGACAATCTGTGCCCTGAGACATTACTTAATGTAGATTGCAATGTGTTTATCCATGTGATTGCTAACAGAATGAAAGAGGACATGCCACATATAATAAGTAACACTCATCTGGATTCCTTACATAACATAATACATAAAAATATTAGTCTTGTCCTGGACCTATTATTACAGACATGATTGATGATGATGTCTTTGGGGGTTTTGGTGAAAAATGTGTAAAGGTGATTGGAATGTTACATGATGGTATAAATAGATTTAAAGTGAAGAGAGGAATTTGTGTCGCAGCTCACTATTAATGTTCATGAATTCCTTATAAAGGCTAGTCCAAACATCCAACCTTTAAATGTCTATTCCTCAAGAACACAGCACAGATTCCAGCAGTATTAAACATTATTATTATAAAAATTGTAAAAAAGCTTCTGGTTTACATTTAAATATGACACATTGTAATGAATGGCTATTCATGATCACCCTCTGATTACTGTTCATAACGTACCAGTTAAGTAACATATTTATGTATTGTAATAACAATATTAAGTTTATGAGAAAGTATTTAAAGTTCACGGGAAAACCTAATATACAGAATCATTTATAGCTATTCTCAATAGTTGGCTACAAAGGGATTTATACATTTGACATATTTTACTTACTATACTCTATAGTCTATCAAGACAAACATATTCATTCTATTTCTTAGCTATCCCTGACAAGTTAATCAAGAAAAATAGCCAATTTCAAAGTTATATGGAACAATAAACATAATTATTTAAGAAAAGGGGATATTGTAAAGTCTATTGAGGAAGGTGGTCTGAATGCAAATGACTTTGATCCAATGAATGGTACCATCAAGTTAAAATGGTTACAATATTTTATTCAAAAATGTGAAAGTTTTTGGTTTGATTTTCCTTCCAAAATCTTTATGAGTTTTGATGGTATAGATTTTTTATTAAGACGTGACTTCTCCGTTATTGGAAACTAATATATAAGCATAACTTTACTCAGCATACTACTCCAACTTGGAACAATAGATGGATCCTAATTAAGAGAAAATTATTATTTTACAATGAGTGGATGGAGAAAGGTATCTGGCCTATTCAACATTTAATACAGTGCCTTGCGAAAGTATTCGGCCCCCTTGAACTTTGCGACCTTTTGCCACATTTCAGGCTTCAAACATAAAGATATAAAACTGTATTTTTTTTGTGAAGAATCAACAACAAGTGGGACACAATCATGAAGTGGAACGACATTTATTGGATATTTCAAACTTTTTTAACAAATCAAAAACTGAAAAATTGGGCGTGCAAAATCGCGCTATATCATTTTTGGATAAAAAGACGTGCCCGTTTTAAGCGCAATATTTTGTCACAAAAAGATGCTCGACTATGCATATAATTGGTAGCTTTGGAAAGAAAACACTCTGACGTGTCCAGAACTGCAAAGATATTCTCTAGAACGTGAGCTACAGGCAAAACCAAGATGAGACGGCATCCAGGAAATGAGCAGGATTTTTGAGGCTCCGTTTTCCATTGTCTCCTTATATGGCTGTGAATGCGAGAGGAGTGAGTCTGCCCTTTCTGTCGTTTCCCCAAGGTGTCTGCAGCATTGTGACGTATTTGTAGGCATATCATTGGAAGATTGACCATAAGAGACCACATTTACCAGGTGTCCGCCCGGTGTCCTGCTCCGAAATTGGTGCGCAAAACTCAGCTGCAAGTATTTTTCCATGGAATTCAGAGAAGAAAGCAGGCTTCCACGAACGATATATCAATGAAGAGATATGTGAAAAAACACCTTGAGGATTGATTCCAAACAACGTTTGCCATGTTTCGGTCGATGTTATGGAGTTAATTCGGAAAAGGTTTGATGTTGTAGGTGACTGAATTTTCGGTTCATTTCGGTAGCCAAATGTGATTTTCTCCTACACAAAGACGCTTTCAGGAAAAACTGCACATTTGCTATGTAACTGAGAGTCTCCTCATTGAAAACATCCAAAGCTCTTCTAAGGTAAATTATTTTATTTATTTGGTTATCTGGTCTTTGTGAAAATGTTGCGTTCTAAATGCTACTCAAAATGCTAAGCTAGCTTAGCATACTCTTACACAAATTAGTGAATTGCTATGGTTCAAAAGCATATTTTGAAAATCTGAGATGACAGTGTTGTTAAGAAAAGGCTAAGCTTGAGAGTAGGCGCATTATTTTCATTTTATTTGCCATTTTCAGAAATCGTTAACGTTGCGTTATGCTAATGAGCCTGAGGCTTTAGTCACGATCCCGGATCCGGGATGGGGAGTTTCAAGAGAACCCCTGCCCAAGAGGGATGGTGGAAAAACGATTGGAACCATTTCTCTGTTTGACCGCTAGTTTTGGGTCACTGTTGCTTGTCCCAAGCCCGGATAAAGGAGGAGGGTTGGAATTGTAACATAAAAAAAACAAACAAGAATCGACAGAAGAAAGTTCATTTGGGTCCCAGGAAAACACTGGACCCAAATGTGACTGGAACGAATTGCAAAAATCGCTGAAGTTGGAGACTTTTATCTCCCTCACCAACTTTAAACATCTGCTATCTGAGCAGCTAACTGATCGCTGCAGCTGTACATAGTCCATTTGGTAAATAGCCCACCCACTTTACCTACCTCATCCCCATACTGTTTTTATTTATTTACTTTTCTGCTCTTTTGCACACCAGTATCTCTACCTGCACATGACCATCTGATCATTTATCATTCCAGTGTTAATCGCTAAATTGTAATTTTTCGCCTACCTCATGCCTTTTGCACACAATGTATATAGACTTTCTTTTTTTTCTACTGTGTTATTGACTTGTTTATTGTTTACTCCATGTGTAACTCTGTGTTGTTGTCTGTTCACACTGCTATGCTTTGTCTTGGCCAGGTCGCAGTTGTAAATGAGAACTTGTTCTCAACTAGCCTACCTGGTTAAATAATGGTAAAATAAAAAAGTTTTTATGGGTATTATGACTCATACTGTGGTAGTCCACTTCCAAAATCCTAAAATCGCTGAGCCTCTCACATTAAACAACCATATTTCCTGTAGTTTTTTGGTTTTGTAATGGATGTTACTGTTTCATCAGGGAGCCACAAAGATGAAGTAAACAAATATAATCGCTAAATTCACATTGTTTGCTATTTCATGCAGCCACAGAATAGGAAAAAAAATAAACATGATTTTCTATTAGAATTTCACATTGTTTAAAGTTGAGAGATATCATTCATGCAAAGTAAGGGACTGTATAGGGAGTGTGCCTCCAGGATAATATGGTAAAGTTGACCTCATGTATAGGCCCACGAACAAACAAATAAGACCAAAGATATCCAAAATCCATCAGATTAACCGTTTTTAATAAAGCTAGCAATGCTGATAGCAAATTCATTTTATGAAAGAAAAACATTTTCACATTGGGGGGGAGAGAGGGTGAAAGCGCTTCATCAACTTTTCAGGTTGTTTAGAAAAGTGGTTCCCAAACTGTATTTGACATTGTGTTGTTATTTTGCTGGACTCTAGATGGTTGGAAAATATAAATTGACTGTTTGAAAATGTGAAGGAAAGAATCTAGATATATTTCTATTATTTTTTTATTATTTTTAAATCACATTTTCAAACGACTTTTTCCGCCACCTCTGTCACCTGAGCCTCCTCTTGTATGCTTCTGAAGAAGCCTCCTGCCACCTCTGTCACCTGACAGACCACCTCCTGCAGACCACCTGAACTAAATTCATCATCTGCTGCTTCCTCAGTTGGAGCTGGGTCTAGAGTGAAGGAGAGGGGCACTTCTCAAAGTGCACCTCTCCTTCACCCTCTTGTTCCCTCTGTCTTTCTCACCTAAAACTCCTACATCTGCTCCTCTGTCACCTCCTTCAAAAATAGCCAATTCAAGACTTTAAACCTGTTGATATAAAACAATGTCGATGCATCTTTAATTGCTACGAACTTTGTGATTGACTTCTTTTTCTACTACACCATGCATCTGTTTCAGATTGAGGGGGTGGATTCATGCAATTTATTCTGGTAGGTTCTGCCTCAGACAGTGTCTTCCGTGAACCCTGTTGAAATACATTTTTACCAGAAAAGTATCATATGACTGAAATTTATTTTTATTGACAAAGATTGTCAATAATCTAAATAAAACACTCTTCAAAGTGCTCCTCGCACACAGCTTAACCCCCTTTCTTCACGTCCTCAAAGGACTTCTGCAGACTGATGTCCCTACGCCTGATGTTTCTCAGCCACATCTTCCTCCTGAGTAATTACAAAAGTGTGTAAGGTTTAATCTCAGATTTGATTGAATTCAGCTGAATGTTGGTCTATTCTTAAGGTCTCCTGTTTTATAGTTAATTTAGTAGTGTAACGGTTGTATAACATCTGTGGTTGTATATTGTAGTTTGTAGATAATAGTTTATGGTTATGTCCTCTACCCCTGTTATTCACCCTGATTTCAAAAAAAGAATACTCTACAGTTAATTCAAACAGCAGCCCCGTTGTTTTTCTCTCTGTATGTGTAAGAGGAGTGTGACAGACTCCAGAAGTCATAAGTAAGGCAGCCTTTCTTGCTACTCCTGTGACCACTATCCAAATGAGGACCGTACATTCTTACTGATCGTGTCCTGCTATTGTTAGTAGTGTATATGGACTCATCCCTGTAGTCTGCAGACTTCTGGGGTCTACATCACACTCCTTCTCTTCAATCAAAACTGACACTCCTCTCTGTGAGACACCACCTTAACAACCATTGCCTGATCAAATCCAAACCAAATCATTATTTGTCACATACACATGGTTAGCAGATGTTAATGCGAGTATAGCGAAATGCTTGTGCTTCTTGTTCTGACCATGCAGTAATATCTAACAAGTAATCTAACCTAACAATTTCACAACAACTACCTTATACACACAAGTGTAAAGGAATTAATAAGAATATGTACATAAAAATATATGAATAAGCGATGGCCGAACAACATTGGCAAGATACAGTAGATGGTATAGAGTGCAGTAGATACATATGAGATGAGTAATGTAGGGTATGTAAACATTATATAAAGTGGCATTGTTTAAAGTGGCAAGTAATACATTATTAAAGTGGCTAGAGATGAGTCCGTATGTTCGCAGCAGCCACTCAATATTAGTGATGGCTGTTTAACAGTCTGATGGCCTTTAGATAGAAGCTGTTTTTCAGTCTCTCGGTCCCCGTTTTGATGCACCTGTACTGACCTCGCCTTCTGGATTATAGCGGGGTGAACAGGCAGTGGCTCGGGTGGTTATGTCCTTGATGATTTTTTTGGCCTTCCTGTGACATCGGGTGGTGTAGTTGTCCTGGAGGGCATTTTAATAAATGTACAGCCCTTTTGAGTTTTGTTTATTTTCTGAAGATGCGTATAATTATAGTAGACTATATTTTGTGGTATTCTTACAGAAAAGAACAGTAGTTGCCTATACAATGTTTTACAGACATCTACTATAATTTAAGAGGTATTTAATGGTGTTCTACAACTCGATAAATTACTTTGCAATGACCCAGTGTCATAAATGATGGCTTCTATTGATTATGCAGCATACCCTGGATGTAATATGGCTGGGCACATTAGTAAACTAACTAGCTAGACATGCTGCCTCATGCTAGTTGTGTTAAACCAAGCTATAGATTTGTTTCATTACTGTGAGCTAGCATGTTTTATCTATCAGTGATCATTGCTTTGGTGATTGATTCGATGTGTAGCCATGGATACAGCACACTACTGATTACACAGCCAACGACGTGCCTCACCATGCAATAATTACTCCAAATGCATCTTCTCATTATTTATTACATACCTTTTAACGTCTGTTGGAAACTGGAACAAGGATTTTCCTCCCTTCAATTTTACAGTAAACAAGTTGATTCACAGAAGGAGTACTAGTAGAGGGAAAACTTGCAAAGAAATAGATTTCTAGCTATTTAAGCCAAGTACTTTTTTGTATGTGAATTAGATAGCCAGCTAGATATCTACTTGGGTCAAGGTAGCTACCGCCAAGAAGAGGATGAAGACCATTTGTGCCTTACTGAATATGCATAACGTTCATTGGGAAAACGGCCACTATTTAGTGCACTCGTCCTAAACAAAATAATCTCTATAAACAATTAGGTAAGTCAAGTCTACCAAACTTGGTGTACTCTGTTTGTTGTAGAGTCTAGTTTTGGAAACAGTAAACTGTATGGAGATCAAATGTTTCCTTTATGAGAAAATTAGCAGAATGTCGGCCAAAATCCATCTTGCTCAATTTTCTCCCACTGCCGTCCGTCCATATGGGAGTGAAAGGAAACGCCAACCGGATGTCTCATATTTATACATCCAGTGAAATATCTGTCTCATCTATCTGTGGCCACTCAATCGTGGGTGAACAGGAATTAATGAAGAGGGCTGAGGACACACCCCTGGGGGGCACCTGTATTAAGAGTCAGTGTGGAGGAGTTGTTGTTGTCAAACCTCACAACCTGTGGTCTGTCTGTCAGGAAGTCCAGGATCCAGTTGCAGAGGGTGGTGTCCAGGCGTAGGGCTCTGAGCTTGGTGTCAAGCTTGGAGGGACCAATCGTGTTGTGATACACTTTTACTGTGTTTCCTGGTTATTTTACTTAATTTCAACAGCATCTGGCTAGCATATGCCTCCTTGGCCATTAAATTAAATATCATATGTAGCAACAGCCCAGCTAAGCAGGAACCAATTAGAAAATGTGTGTTTTGAGTGAGCTATAATAAATATAGACAACACATTTTACCCACCAGATGGCAGCACTGCACTGTTTCTCAAATATTCAAGTGAATATGTAATACAGTACTGTAGTAGTGTATTTTTTTTTTTAACTGTGATGTGTTCTAAGGCTTTTTCTGTTTCTCTATTTATGAAAAGGATACCTTCATCCTCTCACAACACAGAAAGTCTTGATTGAGAGAGATGAGAAAGGTAAGCTGATATTGTGCTCTGAAAGTATAAAGGATATCAAACTGATTGATGACAGGGGATGGCTGAAATGTGTCTTGATGTTGTTGTTTTTCACTGTTTAGAGGCCATCTTACTAAAACCTTTAAGTTGCAATAAGTACGTTAGGAACTATGACTTAGAAATGATCAAACGGGTGCAAAAGGAATATGTGAATATGATAATGAGTTCTCGCCTATTTATTGCTGTATTGTTGTTTCTCATCCCTCCCCTCATTGACAGGGACTGGTACAGACGTAACTTCAAAATCACCTAGCTTACGGGCAGAGTGGCTTTCCACGACATCTGGATAACGCTTACAGAGAGAAGGGGCTGGAAGAAAGGAAGCCCTACCATATGATACTCCTATTTGCCACATCTTCAATTTAAGCTTACTAGAGAGCATGTTCCCTCAGGCCTGGAGGGAAGCTAAAGTCATTCTGCTACCCAAGAATAGTAAAGCCCCCTTTACTGGCTCAAATAGCTGACCAATCAGCCTGTTACCAACCCTCAGTAAACTTCTGGAAAAAAATGTGTGTTGACCAGATACAATGCTATTTTACAGTAAACAAATTGACAACAGCATTTCAGCATGCTTATAGGGAAGGACACTCAACAAGCACAGCACTTACACAAATGACTGATGATTGGCTGAGAGAAATTGTGGGGGCTGTCTTGTTAGACTTCAGTGCAACTTTCGACATTATTGATAATAGTCTGCTGTTGGAAAAACATGTGTTATGGCTTTACACACCCTGCTATAATCTGGATATAGAATTACTTGTCTAACAGAACACAGAGGGTGTTCTTTAATGGAAGCCTCTCAAATATAATCCAGTTAGAATCAGGAATCCCCCAGGGTAACTGTTTAGGCCCCTTGGTTTTTTTTCAATTCCTACCAACAACATGTCACTGACTTTGAGTAAAGCCAGAGTGTCTATGTATGCGGATGACTCAACACTATACATGTCAGATTCTACAGCGACTGAAATGACTGCAACACTCAACAAAGAGCTGAAGTTAGTTTCAGAGTGGGTGGCAAGGAATAAGTTAGCCCTAAATATTTATAAAACTAAAAGCATTGCATTTGGAACAAAACATTCACTAAACCCTAAACCTGAACTAGATCTTGCAATAAATAATGTGGTAATTGAGCAATCTTAGCTACTGCTTGGAGTAACCCTAGATTGTAATCTGTCATGGTCAAAACATATTGATGCAGCAGTAGCTAAGATGGGGAGAAGTCTGTCTCTAATAAAGCGATGCTCTGCCTTCTTAACAACACTTTCAACAAGGCAGGTTCTACAGGCCCTAGTTTTGTCGCACCTTGACAACTGTTCAGTTGTGTGGTTAGGTGCCACAAAAAAGGACTTAGGAAAATTGCAATTGACTCAAAACACGGCAGCACGGCTGGCCCTTGGATGTACACAGAGAACTAATATTAATAATATGCATGTCAATCTCTCCTGGCTGAAAGTAGAGGAGAGATTGACTTCATCACTACTGCGACCTGTATGCTCTTGTTGGCTGACATTCGCTACATATTCGTCGCCAAACCCACTGGCTCCCGGTCATTTATAAGTCTTTGCTAGTAAAGCCCCGCCTTATCTCAGCTCAATGGTCACCATAGCAACACCCACTCCTAGCACGCGCTCCAGCAGGTATATTTCACTGGTGATCCCCAAAGCTAACTCCTCTTTGGCCGCCTTTCCTTCCAGTTTTCTGCTGCCAATGACTGGAATGAATTGCAAAAGTCACCGAAGCTGGAGAGTTAAATCTCCCTCTAAACTTTAAGCATCATCTGTCAGAACAGCTTATCGATCACTGTACCTGTACACAGCCCATCTGTAAATAGCACACCCAACGACCTCATCCCCATATTATAATTTATTTTTTTGCTATTTTGCACCTCAGTATCTCTACTTGCACATCATCATCTGCACATCTATCACTCCAGTGTTAATGCTAAATTGTAATTATTTTGCCTCTATGGCCTATTTATTGCCTTTACCTCCCTAATCTTACTCCATTTGAACACACTGTACATAGACTTTTTCTATTGTGTTATTGACTGTACATATGTTTATACCATGTGTAACTCTGCGTTTGTTGTTTTTGTCGCAATGCTTTGCTTTATCTTGGCCAAGTCGCAGTTGTAAATGAGAACTTGTTCTCAACTGGCCTACCTGGTTAAATAAAGGTGAAATAAAAAAAGTAAATAAAAACAAGAGAGGTATTGACATGTTGAGTGTACCGAGCTGTCTGTCTAAACTACTGGCACACAGCTCGGACACCCATGCGTACCCCACAAGACATGCCACAAGAGGTCTCTTCACAGTCCCCAAGTCCAGAACAGACTATGGGAGGCACACAGTACTACATGGAACTCTATTCCACATAAAGTAACTGACACAAGCAGTAAAATTAGATTGAAAAAAGAGATAAAAAAACACAATATGGAACAGCAGGGACTGTGAAGCAACACAAACATTGGCACACGCACACACACACACGATAACATACGTACTCTACAAACACATGGATTTAGTACTGTAGATATGTGGTAGTGGTGCAGTAGGTCCCTGAGGGCACACGGTGTGTTGTAAAATCTGTGAATGTATTGTAATGTTTTTAAAATTGTATAACCTGCCTTAATTTTGCTGGACCCAAGGAAGAGTAGCTCCTGCTTTGGCAGCAGCTAATGGGGATCCATAATAAATATAAATACAAAATACTAATAAATATGGTCTATTCTGTTCCATGATCACCTTAGTGTTCAGTCTTTATTTGGTGTAACAGTTGAGTGAGCGTAGAAACCATAGTTAGGAACACAGCACTCCCAGCACCTGTCATGATAATCCTTTTACCAACAGTGATATATTGAGTCACTAGTTCTTATGATCTGGGCTTATAAAAGATCAGAGTAGTGTTAGACATACAGTACCAGTCAAAAGTTTGGACACACTTACTCATTAAAGGGATTTTCTTTATTTTTACTATTTTCTACATTGTAGAATGAAACATGAAATAACAAATATGGAATCATGTCATAACCAAAAAAGTGTTAAACAAATCAAAATATATTTTAGATTCTTCAAAGTAGCCACCCTTTACCTTGATGACAACTTTGCACACTCTTGGCATTCTCTCAACCAGCTTTATGAGGAATGCTTTCCCAACAGTCTTGAAGGAGTTCCCATATATGCTGAGCACTTGTTGGCTGCTTCTCCTTCACTCTGCGGGCCAACTCATCCCAAGCCATCTCAATTGGGTTTAGGTCGGGTGATTGTGGAGGCCAGGTCATCTGATGCAGCACTCCATCACTCTCCTTCTTGGTCAAATAGCCCTTACACAGCCTGGAGGTGTGTTTGGTCATTGTCCTGTTGAAAAACAAATGATAGTCCCACTAAGCGCAAACCAGATGGAATGGCGTATTGCTGCAGAATGCTGTGGTAGCCATGCTGGTTTAGTGTGCCTTGAATTCTAAATAAATCACTGACAGTGTCACCAGCAAAGCACCCCCACACCATAACACCTCATCCTCCATGCTTTATGATGAGAACCACACATGCAGAGATCATCCGTTCATCTACTCTGCGTCTCACAAAGACACAGCGGATGGAACCAAAAATCTCAGAATTGGACTCGTCAGACAAATGACAGATTTCCACCGGTCTAATATACTAGCCCAAGCTAGTCTCTTCTTATTTGTGTCCTTTAGTAGTGGTTTCTTTGCAGCAATTCAACCACAACTACTTCAAGGTCTCAGAGCGAGTGACATCACTGATTGAAACGCTATTAGCGCACACCCCGCTAACTAGCTAGCCATTTCACATCGGTTACACCTAGTTAAATAAATGT